>NC_046314.1:74256493-74568357 GCF_009819535.1 Lacerta agilis
ACCAACTACAGTGGTACCTCTGGTTGCGAACGGGATCCGTTCCGGAGCCCCATTCGCAACCTGAAAGGTCTGCAACCTGAAGCGCCACATCTGTGCATGTGCGTGACGCAATTCGGCACATGCACAAATTGCCGAACCCGGAAGTAACCCGTTCCGGGACTTCCAGGTTTGGCGCGTTCGTATTCCGTGACAAATGCAACCTGAAGCAATTGTAACCAGAGGTACGACTGTACATTCTTTCTGCAGCACCCCTGTGGGGCTCAGGAGCCCAGTTATGTTACCCCTTGCTTGCAGAGCTGGCAGCCTCTCACTCTTTTTCAAACACCTTCCCTTGTGGAGTGTTCCCTCAGCCTCCTCTTCTCTTCCCTCTCCTTGAGAGTCTTCTGGGCAGCTTCAGCTGCCACCCTTGCCCCAAAGAGAGGTGCCTCCTTACACTGCCCCACAGGGGCCTAGGAAGCACCCCTTGGCCAGCCCCAGAGACATCATTTGCTTGGGGAGCTTGTAGCCAGGGCTGTTGCAATGAACAGCTGTCCAAGCCTTTGGGAAGCAGAGACACGAGAGGGCATCAGAGGAAGGAGGGAAGGAAAGAGGGACCAGTGTTGCCCACAGCACCCCTGACCATCATTCAAGTTGATGGTTGAAAACCACTGCCATAAGGGATAGATGGGTCAATGCCTTGAGTGTTCTATAAGCACAAATTACAAGCAGTAGGCAGACACTGGCAGGTTTACTTTTAAAGGATCCACAAACATGTCAATCAGAATCATGTGCACATGTTTATATTGGCATAAACTTATTTTAGTTTCACTATCCTCAATTTTACTTGTAGGAATTCTAATATTATAGAGATCCCCCCCTCCCCTGATTTCATTGTGGTTACAGTTGTCATTTCCTGCTTTTACATATCCAAACTTGTCACTGTTACAACTTTGCATCATTCAACCACACTAACCTCCACTAAGTTTCTTTGGATCTTTTGGCTACTCTCATATGCAACTCCCACAACAGGATGGGGGACTAGGGCCCTGCAGGACTCAATCTCCTTCCGCAGGGCCTGTAAGACAGAGCTATTCCGCCTGGCCTTCAATTTAGCCTGATCCTTCATTCCTTCTTCCCTTCCCTTTTTCTATGAAGAAACCCTTCTGGGACCCCACATTTAAACTCTTCCCTGGTCTCCTTGCTGGCCCTTGCAGGACTAACTTGGCCAGTTAGCCCTGGCGATGCTACATTTATGTTGTACTTTATGCTGATTTTAAGTCATTTTCAATCAATGTTTTATATTTGTTGCTAGCCGCCCTAAGTCTGGTTTTTAAATCGGGAAGGGCGGGGTATAAATAAATATTATTATTATTATTATTATTATTATTATTATTATTAACAACTAGAATATCTAATTAAAATACTAAGAATGAACAGGGGACGTGTGCAGTGTGAAATCACTATGGATAAAAAAGTGTAAGAATCAAAAGACAAGTGGCAAAATTAGAGAGACATTGTATAGCAAAAGGCTTCATTCAACAGTAAGAGAAGGTGGAAAGTGGGAAACAGACTTACTTGCCCACTGGTGTCAGGCATAAGGAAACAGCTGGAAAAGAAACACATGGAAGAGTATAGAAGCCTGACCAGAGCACAGGAAGTTATCAGGACATATTATAAAATTTACAGCAGAAGGAAGAAGAGAACATCAAGGAGAGGAAGATAAAGGGGGAGCTCAGTGGAGAATGTTTAAAACCCACATAAACTATTATAGCCAGCCAGCATGAGCAACTAAAATTTAAGAATGTCAAACAATGTTTAAAACACTGGAAAGTTTGATGGGAGTTTTGACTTGCTTAGAAAGCCAATAAAATTTGCTATAAATACAGTACAAGTTTGTTTATAATAGTCCTGAGACGCTATCACTGAAGCGGGGAAGACTGTAAAAATATTGTGCAACAGGAACACACATTTCTTTGGGGACCTCTCTTTGTTAATACGAAAAGAATTGTGACCCCAGCTTCAAGATTTCAGAATCTTTATTCCCCCCCACCTTTCTCAGCAGCTGCAGCCTCATCGAAAATAAAAAAATAAAAATGAAGCATCAGTAAAAAAGGGAAATCAGCAGCAAAACCCAAAGGATATCAAGTCACGTGACTGTTCCTGATATTGATTTGAAGTGTTTTTTCCCCCTGTAGTATAAGTCTTCAGCTAAAAAAAGTTGCATCAGTTTTCACTAATGCAAATTACTACATCAAGTGCAGGGGATACTTACTGGCACATACAGCAAAGCTTTTGCATCTGATTTCCTCATGTCATTCCCATCCAGGGGGACATGGTCAATCTTTCCACTCTGAGCAATGAGTAAGTGTGTTCCTGGAGGCAGAGGAATGGCATCTGGTTTTACAGAGGGTCCAACTGTAACAGGAGGAGCAACTGTGCCCAGACCTTGTTGACAAATGATAGAAAACACACGCAGTCAAGATTGCACAAACACAATAAGGTCAAACTGCATCTGCAAGGCAAGATTACTCTAATATAAACTGGATACAATCCAGCCACCGCTTAGCGCATTTAAGTGCTACATATTTCAAATGATGTTAAGCACATGCTTGAGACAGCAATCCTATGCAACATTGCTTAGGACTCACCAGGGCCAGCCCACTCATGAGGCAAGATAAGGCTGCTGCCTCAGGCTGCAGGATCCAAAAGGGCATCAGATCTGGCCTCCAAGGAATGCATCACTTGTGGGGAGGTGTCATTTTATGGTTTGCCTCAGGTGCCAAAATGTATTGGGCCAGCCCTGGAACGCACTGACATCTGTGCACTTGCTTATGAATAAAGGTGCACAGAATTATACTGCATGTCTCTTTCAATGAAACTAATGAGGTTTTAAAAGTGCTTAGCGTCACTAGGATCACATTTTATGGGTATAAAGAACAACCAATTGTAAGGCAGAGCCTTCTATATTTCTTTACTTCAGGGCTGCTTCTCATTCCTGCTGCTCATGTTACACCACCAAATACTGAAGTTATTTCCCTTATTGTCCATGGCTCTAACTTACATATTAATAAAACCAGAAAGGACAGGCCACTGGGCCTGGAAGCCAGCAACGATATTGTACAACTGGCATTATGTGCTTCGTGCATCCTACAACAATCAACACCTAGTAGCTGTACTGTGGATCAGCTGTAGTTTGGGCACTCTATTACAGGAATGCCACATTATTAATTGTATAAACATCCTTTCTACTTATGAATATCACCATGTAATTTGCAAGTCACTGCCAATAGCTCTGGCTTGTTGCCCTTTAGGGGGGGCGGGGGGGAACCCACATGACAAACAGAGTCATACTTTGATTTATTTAGAAGGCTATAATAGCTATTGCTTGATTCATTATGTCACCACTTTGAACATAGCTTAATAACAAGAACAGCATATCAGCGTGAAGTACATATGAAACAATGGAACAGCACTGTATGAGAGGCATATGTCTGAACTATGAGCCCAATAAAACAGCATCTAAATGAGGAAAATTGTTGCAGTAGCTTAATGGCTTAGGTGCTACTTAACTTACATGGAGGTCGAATCCCTGGACCACTTCTGGTACCATCAATCTCATTCCCATCTCTGTCTACACACCAGCAATATCCACTGCTGGAGTGGCATTGAGTTGGCAAATAATTCCCATAGACATCACACTGAGGAACAAACAAGCCAACTGGCCTGGGTCCTCTTGGACCAAAAGCCAAACTTTGTTCTTGTTCACGCTGACATTTTGTCTTTTCTAGTTCTGTAAATAAGAGACAAGAAAAAAAGGTGAATTTTACATCTCATTTCTATGGTGTTCTACATACAAGTGATTCTAGCCAACATATATTAGCCAAATTTGCTGCCCCTGAGTTCTACAAGGTGGAGTGAAGCTCATACAGGTTGCATTAGGATACCCTCTCTGTCCCCTTGCGTCTAATCCTAAATGTCAGTAAGATAGTTGCACACCCAATGACATTTTCAATTCTTGTCCTTTGTACCACCAATGGTTTAGCAGAAATGAGGCTGGCGTGAGGCAGAAGAGCCACATGTGACCCTCTGTAGAATGTTAAAGCAAGCACAAGGGCAGACCAGAAGCACTTCAGAGCTGTAGAAAGGGCTCCTAAAATATACAGTATCCATTAATGTGGTTTCTTGGGTTATTGCAGGCCTTGTGAACTGGAAAAGCTCCAGCTTTGTTATTGAATAATGAGTAGCAGTTGAAATGGTGCTAGAATGGAAAACGTCAGAGGACTGATCTTAGAAGCTGCTGGAGGGGCAGGGGCAGGGGCAGGATTAATTCCATTGTTTAGGCAAGCCAAAATCTAAGCCACAATGCATTTACTAAGGTTGCAGCAAATGTTTTAAACGAACAGTGGGACAGGGACATGGAACAGCCACTACACAGATGGCACTTAAAAAAACACTCCGTTCTCTAGCCGTCATCACATGGTGAGCAGGTTCTGTGAAGTGACTTGCCATGTATACAGGACAACTTAATGCTACCACGGGATTTTTACTGTTTATATTTTGCTATGGTATGGGCACAACTGCCAAGTTCAGCCACCATATGCTACACACAATGTCCGTAATATGTGTACTGATCCAGTCTATTCCCCACCACCATCTGTGATCAGGTAGCTGAAGGCTACCCCAAAAAGTATTTTGTGTTTTAGGTGATGCTCCTATGTGGTTTCAAAGAAAGGCAGATTAACACCTCACCATCAGGAGGCTGTTAGTGCAATCCATTGCTTCGGTCATGGAGTGCTACAAACAGGATACAGACTTTTGCCACCAATGCGTTTCCCATGTGAACTAGATTGCCCACATTAACAATTTCAGTGAATGATTTTTATTGGTCATAGTCCCTAGCCAGAGAGTCTGGGTTTGTTTCTGTTTGGTAAACACAATCTTCGGTAGATGAAGAGGTGACAAATTTTGGACATCTGTTTCTTTTTGTAATGAAACAACGGAGCGTGAGGAAATAATGAAGTACAGGCATTCTTCATAGCTGCTGGAATGCAGCTGCTTACACCAGAAACTCTATTGCTCACAAGCCAGCTATGTGATGAACGTATGTAAAATTGCAGGAAACGTCCGCAGCTACTTCAAGGAGCAGATTTATTGTGTAAAAACTATTACAGTACTGTATTTGCAAAATAAAATTCCCTAGCTTAAATTTAGAGATGCTGAAAGTGGTACCTGAATATATGAAGTGTATGTATAGTGTGTGTGTGTGTGTGTGTGTGTGTGTGTGTGTGTGTTGACAACACAGACGCTGTAGAACATATAGTCTCATAGGCCCACAATAGCTTCAGTGATATTTATGACTGCAGCAAAATAGTATATAGTTAGTAAGGCGAAGCTGGATGGCTCTTCCCAGACAAAACACTACGTTTTATTCCTTAACTACAAAAAAACCAAACATGTTGAAAGAGACAGGAACAGGTTTTCTTTCTTTCCCATCCTCAGCATCCAGAACATCAATGAGCAGCTGACAGAAATTCTTACCAATAGAGTACTCCATAGGACTGATTCTGTGACAGTGCCATGTTCAAGCTTAATTTGGGCACTGGCACCACACCAGCTGTTGCATTCCCCCTGCAGAAATCAACTTATATCTGATCCTAGGTACTCTAGTATAGGACTGTCTGTTTATAAGACTGCTCTTGACATTCCGAAGAAGTGAAAATTTGCATAATGAAGAACAGAACCTAATTTTAGCTGAATCCCTGAAGAAGTGTGCATGCACACGAAAGCTCATACCAGGAACAAACTCAGTTGGTCTCTAAGGTGCTACTAGAAAGAATTTTCGATTTTGTTTTGACTATGGCAGACCAACACGGCTACCCACCTGTAACCCTCAAACCTAATTACTTATGGCCAACTTTGTTTTGTATCCTTATATTGGACCAAGAAATAACATACCTATTATGGTTGTATGGATTGCTCTGCTAGATTATTATTATTATACACATGCTGCAGGCTATTTGTCTACCACTACATATCACAACTTTCATCTGTCGGAAAGGGATAGGAATTAGGGGGGAAAGCATCTTCTCTCTTCCCTTGAAATCACCTCCTTCCTTTCTATCTATACTTACCTCTCCCATGAAAAATGACATTGCATGTCAATATCCCGACCCCTCCCATTGTGAAATAAAGACACAGGACTCAACAAGTAAGGTTAATGGGCATGAAATGGCCACAACTTTATTGGTTACGGATGTTGAGCGGTATTGGCTTAGGGATTGGAACTAACCGACTATATCTGACTCCAGTACGTCGTGCTGGCAGTCTGGGAAGGGTTAACCACCGATGGGAGAACCCTGCTGCTGCACCTGTGGTCACCAATATGGGGCGGGCCTTTGGCCCTCACCTACCACGGCTTTGGACAGGGGCACGCCCCCCAGACTCATTTAACGAAGTACCCTTCAGCATTTGGGGGAGGTGATGGCCCAACCTCCCCCCCCCCACCTTCAGCCTTCCCGAGATAATCCAATGCCTAACCGCCAAGACCAAAGTTGTGACAAATTGCTACGAGGTAGGTGAAAACCACTAGGCCAAAGCCAATTTGCCAAGTGGGAAAATTCCTACCAGGCCCCTCAACGGCGACCAACCGTGGTCCATAGCAAGGTCAGAAAGACACGCTGCCTAAAGGGAGCCCTGTTTAGGGAAGTTTTTAATCAGTGATTTTGTATTGTATTGTAACATTTTCTGGAAGCCGCCCAGAGTGGCTGGAGAGACCTAGCCAGATGGGTGGGGTACAAATAATAAATTATTATTAATATTATTAAAGGGAGGGTGGGTGGGGAAAACGTGTCAGCTGGGAGCAGGAAGCAAGAGGCTGAGCCCTGGCCGTGCGCTTGTTTAAATGCAACAAGCCACGCCTGTTGGCCACACCGGTTGGTTGGCCAGCCAGGCACCACACCCAGGGCTCAGCCAATGGCGTCAGGGGATGGCGCCATCCCCTGTGCACGTGAAGGGCTCGTGATGCCTGCAACCCCCCCTCCTTTCTATGGGCGGAAGGGGCTTTGTCTCTTTCTCCAAAATTCAACATCCAGCACCCCAAGTTCCAGGCATGATCCTTTGAGCAGTGATGTGCTGTATTTATTGACTGATTTATTTGCAGACCAATTATAAATATGCACAGCACAATGCAAACAAAACCAAAACCTAATGCCCTATTCTGATTTATGCCCATAGCTCCTCATTCAGAGAAGGAAATCCATATGATAACACAATCTTAATTCAAAATAATGAAGTTACAACCCAAAAGGAAATCTAACATAATTAGCAAAACAATGCAAAGCAAAATTACAGCATTACTTCCAAACAAGTTCACAGTAGAGGAAAGATAGCATTTTTCAGCGAAACAAATAGCAAAATGGAAGAGAGATCACTCATCTTTCTGGAGTGAATGTGATAGTCTTATAAATAGCAGGGAATATTTTCTATTGCACCAACTGATCAGATTAGAGATATATGCACTTTCGTAGCTCTTAGTGCTTCTTACACAAAATTTCAGTATGCATTAGCTAAAATCGTAAGCTGACAAAGGAGATATTTAACGCAAAAAACAAGCCAGAATTTATGCAAGGCTTAATTTTCAAAAACATGTGATTCCCAACTGAAATCCTATACTCATTTCAGAATAAATCTCATTAAATTCAATAGGCCTTATTTCCAAGTTGACATGTAAAGGATTTAACTGTAAAAAGTATTAAAGTAAAAAGGGAACCTTGATAAAACTCTGGAAAGCGCCATATCAAATAATCGCTGCTTGATCAAAGAATTCAGCTTTTTAAAAATCAGAGTACATGGTTGTTAAACAACTTCTGTTCATTTAATGGCATTCCCACCTAAGTTGTCTATCAACAGGATTTTTAGAAAATAACATTTACCTCCTGTCACACACTGGAAACCATCCCCATGATAACCTGCTTTACACTGGCAACTGAATGACCCTGGTGTGTTATAGCAGTAAGCATCTGGATGACAGCGGCTCAGCTTACATTCATCTTCATCTATAAAAGAAAAGAAAAGAAAGACCATATTATAAGATGCACTCCTTTTAAGGAACTGAAAAATATGCATGTAGGCCAGCCATAGGTCCTGTGTTACAAGGACCTGGACCTGTATCCTTTTTCATATGCTACCATGAGACAAACATCTCATTCAGCCAAGATGTTGGGCAGCTATGACCACGTGCACTGGTCAAAGTTTAATGATATAATGAGTTTAAGTGTCCATTGACTCACCATTCAAATAACTGATGTTTTGAGTTTCATAAGCAATGTTTTTTATACATGAACAGACTGTAGGTTGGGCAGTTGGTTCCAAAGCATAGAATCACAGCAAGCCAACCAGACTGCCAAAAAGACAAGGAGATAATCTATTGGACACAGCATACCATGTTAGGAGAGGAAAGGACTACTGTAGGTAGCTTGGGAAAACAACACTGTGTATTGAGGTGCATTTCCACTAAAAAATTACTTTATGATATGTGCAGTCAGATGACCTTTATAAATGGTACACAAAATATCAGAAATCTTTTAACTGTTGATATGCAAATGAGGACGCTAGCAAGTTAAGATGCATCTCGTAAACATGGATATTATGACTATCGATGTGTTTATTTCTGCAATTTAGGATAGTCACATGCATTTGGGAATAGCAACATTTCCATATGAATGCCAGCAAACAACACTAGTAAAAAGAGGCTTTTAGAAAAGATTAAAAGGTGGAGAAAATGTGTGTAGTGAAGGCAGTGTGGAAACTCTGCTTTATTCTGGTTTTAGATTCCCAACTCAAAAAATTGTTACAGAAAGCAAAAAAGCGAAAACAAATTATTGAGGATCAGATAACCAAGCTGTACAATGGCCTCCAAGGACAAGACGGGGGGAGGGGGGAGGGTACATGATGCCACTTACCTTCGCAGGAACGTCCGTCCCCAGAGAAGCCTGGTAGACATGCACAGATATAAGAAGAACCACCGGAGTATATGCAGCGGGCACGCTGAGGGATGTCACAAGTGTGTGTTCCCGTCACACAATGATTAACGACACGTTCAACAGCTACAAGGTAGGAACACTCACTTTAATATTTTTTTGAACAGAGGGAAATGCGAATGAAACAAATAAAACTAGAACTATTATTTTCAGTTAGTTCTAGCATAAAAACTAATACTATGCTAAGAATATATAACATTTTACAGCACAGCACACAGAAAATTTGGGGGTGGAAATCGCACCAATTGTGAACAGCCCAAGCATTACTTGAAAGCTGTTTGGGGTATTCCGAGACAATCCTATTGCCACCAGTAGTTAAATTGTATTTTGTCCTTCAAATCTATTACAGTTTCAACGCTTTCCCACTTGGGTCTTTGGGTTTGTTGGTCATCTGGAGGTCCTACTCCGCCAGTTACTTTTCCTTGTCATTTCTTTCATTCCCTTTAAGGCATAGATTTCTCAAACTTTCTTTTAGTGTGTTCAGTCACATGCAGCTGTTCAATGACCACCTTTTTATGAGGCTTGCTCACAATTCTACGTGAGGTTACACTTCTGTGCTATCCTATATATAATCATTCCTCCTTAATGTCTTCTCCACTAATACCTCTGTTGCAAAGTCATAAATATTATTATTTTCACCTAACAGCTCTCTTCCATCCATTCTTGTTAACTGTACAAGTTATCCTCCGTGTTTCCTGGGCATGCGGTGAGGAATAGACCATTATATACAAAGGAAATGGCCTGTTCCCCAAACTACATGCCTAGGAGACAGGGAAGATTATTCCTTTCTCTTGTTTTTTTGCTCTTCAGTGGCAACAAAATTTGCACTTTCCTTGGTGTATGAGGACAAAAATAAACTTCTAATTGCTGGTCTTTCTTCTCCATAGCCCCTTCAGTTAGTTAATTACACAACCTTCAAGATGCAAGTCCTGTTCTTCAGCTGATCTCTTCACTCAGCTCCCCTTATTCATTTTCCCCCCCTCACTCTACATGAGCTTATCAACTAACCATTCTCATTATTAAATCTGTGTTTTCTTCCATTGTGCTTTCTCTCGAGTCAATTTTTCCCCACAATCCCCCCACCAACCCCAATTCTTCAAACCCTTATTAGTTTCCTTTACTTCCTTCCATTGTTTGAACTAGACAACAATGCTTCAGAATTTCTCAGGAAGAAAATGAATACTACAAGTATTGCCCATTGTGTGCAAAATTTAGATTCTGGAAGTTTAATCTATTCCATATGGTTCAGTAGAAAAAATTATCATACATTTTCATATTGCAATACTGTATTATTATTACTGTTATAGTGGCTATTATTATTTTTAATTAATTAATTTAATATATATCTCATGTTTTCTCCCAAAGGGGCCCAGGGTGGGCAATTGATTTTATTAAAATGACTTTATTAAAATGACCATCATCTCACAAAGCATTTTACAATCACTAAAATACATCAACAACGATAATTAAAATACAGTAATAAGACTGTTGTTGTTGTTGTTCAGTCGTTCAGTTGTGTCCGACTCTTCGTGACCCCATGGACCAGAGCACGCCAGGCACGCCTATCCTTCACTGCCTCTCGCAGTTTGGCCAAACTCATGTTAGTTGCTTCGAGAACACTGTCCGACCATCTCATCCTCTGTCGTCCCCTTCTCCTTGTGCCCTCCATCTTTCCCAACATCAGGGTCTTTTCTAGATAATTTTTTCTACTGAACCATATGGAATAGATAAGACTACTGATAAGACTACTGATAAGACTACTGATTTTGAATACAATAACAGACTGATTACAAACATAGACTAAAGTATCATAAAGCCAGCATTGTACACCTGGTCCAGCCAGTCTAATTGAGGTGCCAACTTGACATCTTCATTCCCAAAGACCATTCTAAAGAAGTATGTCTTTAGAGCTCTTTCTTAAAAAAAGAGTTCAGTGATGGGGGCCTTCCTGATTTCTTGTGGAACTGAGTTTTACAAATGGGAGGCCTCTGCAGAAAAGGTCCTGTTCCTTATGCCCACCAGCCAAATAGCTTTTACTGTAGGGCATGAGATCAACATGCCCTCTTTCATAGGTCTTAGGATATGAGTAGGGCTGGTATGGGTGCAAGTGGACTCTAACCTGATCCCAAACCATTTAGAGTTTTAAATGTTTTCACTAGTACTTTAACTTGTCTTTGAATTGTACTGGCAACCAGTGCAACTGGTGAAGTATCAGCGTGATATAATCTAATTGGCCAGGCCAAAAGCAAGCCAGATTTATTCTGCACCAACTGTGGTTTCTGAGCTGCCTTCAAAGGCAACCCAAAGAGAGCACATCGCAGTATTCACTTTTGGAAGTTGTTAATGCCTGAATGACCATAGTAAGGTCTGACCTCCCCATCGGTTGAATTCTACTATCCAAGCTTGTTGGGTTTCCCTATCCACAGTACTTCCATCTTATCTGGATTAAGCTTCAGATTGTTTAGCCTCATGCAACCCAGAAGAGCCTACTGGCATTTGCTGAAGCTGAAAGGCATCAAAATATGTCGGTAAGTGAGGGACTCCTCAGTCTTCCAAGATGGATTTATATTACAAGGAGGTTAACCTGGGCCGTTTGGAGCAAAAAATAAACCTATTAAGAAGGCATTACCAAGAGGTAAGGATATTACACAAAACTGAAAGGGGAAGGACCTGAAAGAGAAAAAAGATTCTGGGCAGGGCTACCTTTCTTACTGTGGCCACCCTGAGTAGAATGTGGAAAGTCAGAGCCTGCCAAGCCTTCCTCTAAAGCTAAAGGTACCCCTGACCATTAGGTCCAGTCGCGGACGACTCTGGGGTTGTGGCGCTCATCTTGCTCTATAGGCCAAGGGAGCCGGCGTTTGTCCGCAGACAGCTTCCGGGTCATGTAGCCAGCATGACTAAGCCGCTTCTGGTGAACCAGAGCAGTGCACGGAAACGGCGTTTACCTTCCTGCCGGAACGGTACCTATTTATCTACTTGCACTTTGACATGCTTTCGAACTGCTAGGTGGGCAGGAGCTAGGACCGAACAACGGGAGCTCACCCCGCCGCGAGGATTCAAACCGCCGACCTTCTGATCAGCAAGCCCTAGGCTCTGTGGTTTAGACCACTGTGCCACCCGCGTCAATACATTTAAGGACCAGGGAGCAATTTAAATGAAACCTGTCCTCCCCCCCAGTTTAACAGCATGGGGGACATGATAATACTCTAAGGCACCCCATAGGCCAATGGCTAAGGGATGAAACAAACGACCAAGCACTACCATCTGAACCTGAACCTCCAGGAAAGACTGAAGTCACTGCAACACAATTCCTCTAAATCCCGATGGAACAGCCAGAAGGTTGGTGATCTCAAAAGCTACTGGGATAAGCACTGTCATCTCCTCATTCTGGCTGGCAGGCTGGCAAAGTATCTAATCAAGAGGTTTGAATACCTTAATATCAGCACTTCCCTTCCTCCCCTCTCCTCAAACCAAGGCTGGTGCTGTGAAATGAAATGATCTACAATGACAACATTTGCAGGGAGAATCAAACACTGGAGGCCTCTCGCAAATGCTGGTTGAATTATCTGCTGCTTACACAGAGAATGATTTACTATCTTACTAAAAACTAAGCCAAAGATGACCAAAGCTTGTAATTTGGCAGTCGCATCAGGAGCTCAGTAAGATATAAAAACATTGGCAGATGAATGAGTTCTAAACAAATACAAAAACAATACCAAACTGAACAAGTCACCGCTAGGTTTTGACATCTGGGATTTAAGATAATTCTAGAGATACTTTGTATTCAAAACATGTCTGAAATAAAAATATTTCTACCATTCTTAAATCAAAAAATCATTTAATTTTTTAATTAATTTTTTATATTTTACTGAAAAGGGGAGCCTTGTTTGATTTTGATTTTTAAAAATTTGCAAAAAAATGTCAAAAACAGCCTTCACAGCTTGCGCTATAGAGAATCCTACAGAACACATAGCCTGTCCTCACTGTTTCTACCATGAAAGCTGTTCTTCTGAGGACTAAACCCTCTGCCTTTAGGGCACACACAGCTCTGTTTTACAACACATCACTGCTGCTCTGCACCTTACTTTATGTGCTGCTCAAGGCAGCTGCTTCACTCTGTCTAATAGTAGAGCCAGTCCTAGAACTGGCAGCTAAATCTTACTTTAACACTAAAGTTGAAGTAATTGTCCTCCCCACCACACCTAAAGCTGCAGGCTAGTTTAAGAGGGGGCCATGTCGCATGCATAGCTCTGTCCTCCAAAAGAGATAAATGGTCATGGGGCTTAGGGGGAACAGGCAGGGATTTTGCTACTTCTGCCCCCAACATCTGCCGCCTGAGGCACTCACCTCACTTTGCCTAACCATAGAGGCAGAACTGAATTTTCTTCCAAATGAGCATGCACAGAATCAGACTATTAGATGGTTATCCACTATCTTTGGCAAAAGAGTGAGCTAACCAATTACTTCTGGGGGAAAGAGAAAGAAAGTAAACCGTTCAGGAAATGCTTTGCTGTAGTCTCAAGCTCAAATTTCCTTCGAACAGATGTTTAAACAACTAAATGCAAGAAAGGAAAGATTTAATACAGTTGTTTGGCAAATCCTACAAAGCTGTCTGTGTAAAGCTTCCACAAATCCTCTCATGTTACATAACTTTGCCATGTATTTCATCAGTCTTCATATATTAAAGACACTTATTATTGGATCAGCTGCACTTACAAGTCTTTCATCTTCCCCTCAGTACTCCTTACCAAAATTATTTACATAGGATGCTATTAATGGATGCTATTAATGGAAAAGACAGCATAGCTATCTCAGGCTTGTAGAACTTATTCCCCTCAGCCCAAAAGTAAAAACAAAAAACTTAATGGTATTGATTTAATCAGGTTTTGCATTTAAATGAACATACATATACATAAATATGTATGTCTGAAATCTCAGTTGCAAAGAACAGTGTTTTTCAACCACTGTTCCGTGGCACACTAGTGTGCCGCGAGATGTTGCCTGGTGTGCCGTGGGAAAAATTGAAAAATTCAAGAGAATTACTTTATATATAGTCAATATAGGCACAGAGTTAATTTTTTTAACATTTTCTAATGGTGGTGTGCCTCGTGATTTTTTCCATGAAACAAGTGTGACTTTGCCCAAAAAGGTTGAAAAACACTGGCAAAGAACACAGTAATCAAATGTGAACAATAAGCAGGGATGTCTTAAGCATATGCGGCACTGGGATGCAAAGATCCGCCCAGCGCACACACACACCCCAGGTTGCCCAGTCCCAGAGGAGGGCGGAGCCAGCCGGCCGCCTCAGTGTCTCGCTGGCTTGGTCGCCCCCGAACTCATGGCACAGAGCTACCTGCAGCAGAAGAGCCCGCTGCGGCACTCCGACTGACAGGTAAGACGGCCCTGACAATAAGTGATGTCACACATGTGGGGGGTTGTTTTGTTTTGTTTATATATACTTTATAGCTCACTTTTAAAAAGTTGCCTGGTGATTCAAGGGCGGAGTGGGGTAGCCAGCTCCTGACTCTAGTCTGCTGACTCTTGCTTCTGGATAACATTCAGAAAAAGCATTTAGGAATGATATCTTCAATTCCTGTATAACTAGAGCCTAATCATCCCAGCCTCCTCTACAGTTTGCTACTGCAAGCAGGATACATCTCTGACCCATAGCAAGTTGCAGATGAGAGAAGGGACTGTTGCAGTGATGCAGATCAAAAGTGGGAGAGCCCATTCCAGGATGCTAAGTTTCTGACCTGGAACAGCATGCAGTATTTAGGTCAGGACCTGGCATCCCTACTGAGGGGGAGAACAATTACTTTGCATGAGTTAGAAAGGGCCCTGGCTTAGCTTAAACCAGATGCATGCTTTGGATGATGTCCAAAGCAGACCAAGCCTGCAGTGCCTATCCAATAATAATCCTTTACAAAACCTAAATATTGCCTTCCCCCAAATCAAGGAAAAGCATTCTTTACATTTCTGATATTTTTCGATTAAAACAACAAACTTCTTCTTCTTTTTACAAAAACAACCAACAAATTAAGGGAGGTATTAAAAAATAACCTTTGCTTGATATGTTCTCCATCAGATCTCAGTTTCCTAGTAACAATAACAGAAAGTTTCCAAAATTAAAACT
The DNA here is from genome assembly GCF_009819535.1 of Lacerta agilis. Lineage (NCBI taxonomy): Eukaryota > Metazoa > Chordata > Lepidosauria > Squamata > Lacertidae > Lacerta > Lacerta agilis. Next base: position 74,271,644 of record NC_046314.1, read on the forward strand.
CACCCACACACGTTCGCCCATCAGCTGAAAATTGATATCCCTCTAGACACTCACATCGGAAGGTCCCTGGCTGATTATTACAGTCTGCATTGTCACCGCACACTTTTGGTTGCTCCTGGCATTCATCTATATCTACAAAAAGAGGCAATGTTATTATACGGAGGTCACTAATATAATTCCTGAAGGGCAGGCTATGACATATGTATAACTTAAGGCATCTATTTTAGCTGAAGTAAAGTTATATATTGAAAGCCTGTTTAAACTAAGCTATTGTATGTGACTGCAGTCCAATGCCTAAATAAAAATAAATGAATCTCCTCGATTGCAGGGTTCAAAGTATTTGCCAAGTAACATGTCAAGGCACAAGTGATAAAGTGCACAGTGCCTTACTCTGCCATTTTGGTGTGTTGATTCATTTGTACCTGCCTGATTTCTAAGAACTTGTTACACTAATTTAGAATTGAAACAACATGGTCCAACCTAGATTCAATGCACAGTTGTAGATAAAAATTCCCCTGATTTGATTAGATTTCTAATAAAGTAGCCTCAGGATGCTGTGAACTTGAGGGGAGGAACTGTGGAGGAATTAGGCTACTTTATTGAGGGACGCGGGTGGCGATGTGGTCTAAACCACAGAGCCTAGGGCTTGCCGATCGGAAGGTTGGCGGTTCGAATCCCCATGAGGGGGTGAGCTCCCATTGTTTGGTCCCAGCTCCTGCGCACCTAGCAGTTCAAAAGCATGTCAAGTGCAAGTAGATAAATAGGTACCACTCTGGCGGGAAGGTAAATGGTGTTTCTGTGCACTGCTCTGGATCGCCAGAAGCGGCGAGTCATGCTTGCCACATGACCTGGAAGCTGTCTGCGGACAAACGTCGGCTCCCTCAGCCTATAGAGCGAGATGGGCGCACAACCCCAGAGTTGTCCTTGACTATACCTAACAGTCAGGGGTACCTTTAACTTCTTATTTCTTCTCCAGCTATTTTGCTGCTCAAAACCACTCCCACCTCCCTTTCCCTCAAAGGTGGGCAGGTCCTCCTTTAAGTCTGTTGAAGTGGGGCTCAGGTGCCCTCATTAATTTGTGTGTCTTTCTGCTAGACTAGAGCTTTCCAAACTTTTCAAGTTGGTGACTTTTGGGACATGCATCTTTTTGCAACACAATAGTTCAGTTTTACTAGCAAATCAGAGGTTAAACTAACCCCTTTCCAGCCCCAGGAAGAGTGCAGGGAGTGTTCATGAGACACACCTACACACTGCAGCTGACACACTAACGTGTCGCGACACACAGTTAGGAAAGCTCTATGCTAGACACTGTTTCAGGGGAAGATAATAAGTCACTTAGGAAGATGTCCTATGGATATGTTTTAGTGGATCCATAGTGATGTTGGTATCAAGCAGCTGAACTGAAAGTTCCAAGAAAATATCCAACTGAATTCACTTGTAGCATCTTTGAGTTCAGCTGTTTGAAAACTCTATGGAAGTCAGTTTATTTTTTCCTAAAGAGATATATTTTCATACCATAACATGAACGTCCATTTCCTCGGAAGCCCACAGAGCATTCACAGGTGAACTGATTGCCTGTTCCTGGACGACAAACTGCATTTGTGTCACATTGGTGGGTCCCTGTGTAGCATGGATTGCGGCTTTTATCACCTGTACCATCTGTCAAGAAGCCACAGAAGATACTAAAATGAGAATGCATGTAATGATCTCAATACTGCTACTGCTATACTACTATACATTTACAAGGACTGGCCTTCAGACACGTAATACATGGCTTGGTAGAACATTTTTCATAAAGCTTAGACTCTCCATGGTCAATTGCTTTCAAACACACTTATCTAGTTTAATACTAGAACTGATTCCTTTAAACAAACAAACACACAAACCAACCAACCAACCAACCAACCAGCAAGCAAGCAAACAAACAAACAAACAAACAAACAAACAAACAAACAAAACCTTCAAATACCATGGCTATAACAGTAATGAATGCTAAAGATGTATCACTAATAGTCCAAAGCCATTATCATAAACATTTCTAAGTTTATTCATTATATACAGAGAGGAACTCTCAATTAGTAGTAGAAGACGTGGGTGGCGCTGTGGTCTAAACCAAGGAGCCTAGGGCTTGCCGATCAAAAGGTTGGCAGTTCGAATCCCCACAACGGGGTGAGCTCCCATTGTTTGGTCCCAGCTCCTGCCAACCTAGCAGTTCAAAAGCAGGAAGTGCAAGTAGATAAAGGTAAACAGCATTTCCATGCACTGCTCTAGTTCGCCAGAAGCGGCTTAGTCATGCTGGCCACATGACCCGGAAGCTGTCTGTGGACAAACGCCACCTCCCTCAGCCTATAGAGCGAGATGAGCACTGCAACCCCAGAGTCGTCCACGACTGGATCTAATGGTCAGGGGTATCTTTACCTTCTTGGGAGAAAAGCAATGACAAACCTAGACAGCATCTTAAAAAGCAAAGACATCACCTTGCCGACCAAAGTCCGTATAGTTAAAGCTATGGTTTTCCCAGTAGTAATGTACGGAAGTGAGAGCTGGACCATAAAGAAGGCTGATCGCCGTAGAATTGATGCTTTTGAATTATGGTGCTGGAGGAGACTCTTGAGAGTCCCGTGGACTGCAAGAAGATCAAACCTATCCATTCTCAAAGAAATCAGCCCTGAGTACTCACTAGAAGGACAGATCCTGAAGTTGAGGCTCCAGTACTTTGGCCACCTCATGAGAAGAGAAGAATCCCTAGAAAAGACCCTGATGTTGGGAAAGATGGAGGGCACAAGGAGAAGGGGACGACAGAGGATGAGATGGTTGGACAGTGTTCTTGAAGCTACTAACATGAGTTTGGCCAAACTGCGAGAGGCAGTGAAGGATAGGCGTGCCTGGCGTACTCTGGTCCATGGGGTCACGAAGAGTCGGACACGACTGAACGACTGAACAACAACAACAACATCTTTACCTTTGTCTTTAAGGAAGAGGAAGGGAACAATTTCTATGTTTGAGGGGTGCATTCCCTCTTTGGTAGTTTCTCAGGAGTCATATACTGGGGTTGGCCAGGGCTGTGGGTAGGAGCAAAGCCAAAAAGAGGGTGCCCCAAGAAAAAAATCGCCCCTGCATGGTTCCCCATTCCTGAATTACAACACAAAAAGTGCATCACATGCCACATGCCCCAGAATAATGGCTGTGGCTTTGCATCTACTATGAATGTGGAACATTTCATATACTTTTGTGCACTCTTCTGCAAGCTGTATGCCAATCAATGGGGAGCAAAGGTGGGCAACCTCTATTTGTGCACTTCTCAGAGATACCTGGTTGGCTTCTGTGAGAAGCAAGAGTTGGAATAGATGTACCTTTAGTCAGATCCCTTGGGACCATTCTTACAAATAATCTCTTCCGTTTGACAGCCCACAGGGTTAAAGAGACAGGAATCTAATGAACCTTAAAACAGTGCAATGGAAACAAACCAGAAAAATTTTCGCTGAACATACCAATCGGACCAATCGAATTGCTCATGGCATATCGTAAAATTTGTTCATCTCTGTTATACAAGACAAAGACACTGTCCACTGATAGCTGCTGAGTCGCTGAAACTGGATGGTGAGAGTCATCGTGAATGCACTCCTCAAATGTGATTGTCTGCCGCCATTGGTATGGAACTGTGTAAGATGGAGACACCCCATCCCTTTCTGGTTCTGTCACTGTATACTCTCTAGTAGATGACGATGTGATAACTGAAACAAGGAAAGAATTGAGTAAATTCATTCAATCTTTTGTACTCACAAGTGTATTAAAAAAAACACCAAAGTTATGATTGTTACTTTATATAAAGCTAGAAATTTTAATTTGTGTATGGTAGTACCTCTGGTTACGTACTTAATTCGTTCTGTAGGTCCGTTCTTAACCTGAAACTGTTCTTAACCTGAAGCACCACTTTAGCTAATGGGACCTCCCACTGCACCACCAGAGCACGATATCTGTTCTTATCCTGAAGCAAAGTTCTTAACCTGAAGCGTTATTTCTGGGTTAGCGGAGTATGTAACCTGAAGCGTATGTAACCCGAGGTACCACTGTATTGAAAATTTGTATAGGAACTAAATTCGATGAAAAGATTAGTCTAAAAGCTCTTCAAATGTTACAGTGATAATCTTCTTGACAAATTTAAGACAAAACAGAAGATTTCTCTTGCAGTGCTGATTCTTGTCACAGGCTTAGACAACTTGTTAAAATGAAATGGAAGTAGCAAGGTTTCACAACTATTCAACTCACCTGAGCTAGAAGAGTGATAGAGCTCAGTGTAAGGCTCTATATGAACAGAAGAACCAAATGGGATCTCAGGCACTTTGCCTTCAAGTTCTGTGCTGATTGTAAGATGCCCATGTTCATCAATTCCACTGAATTTTTGTTTAATGGTCACCCTTTCATTGTTGTTGAGGAATGTAACTTCAGCTTGTCTTGTAAACTCACCACCTAGAAGATTAATGAAACTTTTTTATTTCTGTTTTTAAATAAATATTCACAATATGCTGAAACACATATAGTTGAGGCCGCAGTCTCCTTAAACTGAATGTGCTGCCAAACCTACACTATGGGATCTGGTTATAACTGATGACCCTTCATTAAAGAGAAATGTATACCTTACCAAAGACTGAAATGAATGAAGGGTTCTCCATCATTACTTCTGATAAGTAATGGATTAATATGCCAGTATTTGTCTCAAATCTATCTAGGTTTTTGGAATCATCCTTTACAGAATTTGAAAAACCTTGAGGAGAATGTGGGACAGTCTTTTCAGATGTGGACTGACAAAGCATTATTCTCACCTGGCTTGCAGACTGGCTTGTGATTCATTTGGTGGTAGTGTGTAAACTCAACTTCTCTCCATTTCCTGGACACAACTTGACCACAGCCTAATCTAAAAATGGCATCCCTATGTGATGGAGTTTCCAGAACTGATACCAGCAAAATTTGAGATGGAATTGTCAATGTATGTGTCATTTTCAAATGTTGTAATTTTTGAAACGAGAGAACTTTCTCCCCTGTGACCTTTCAAACAAAACAAGTATTTGAAGTAATATCAGTGGGGAGCAGCTGTTTTGAACCAAAAAATGTAAACAATGAAATGCAAGAAAAGCCTGAAGTTGCCCTTTGCTCAAGAGAGTTTCCTGTCTGCTTGCTTTCTACTGATCACTTTTAGCTTTGGTGCAATACCAAAACTACATAAAAGGGAAAGGGGGTTGTTTTCACTCCCCCATAGGCAGGTAGTATGATGAACTGGTGGTTGTGCCCTGATGAATGTCCTTTGCCTACATTTATTACTCAACCAGTCAGAGGGAAGAGATTTCAGTGGGAGCTCGGTTTACAGCACCTTTTCCACCTGCACAAACTGCAGTGCCATTAATTTTATTAGTTATTTACTTACTAATTTTTTACAGCCACCCAGTAACTTAAGATCACAGGGCAGCTCAGAAAACCAATACATCTGTATCCCCCTCTTCTCTGCAGTCTGGGTTATTACTGTCCCAGTATTCAAGCTTTCCCCGCAACTGTCCTTTTTGTTTCTCTCCGTAAGTATCAAAACCACATACTGAACACCCTTCTCGCTCCTCTCTGATTAGTTGTCGTTGAAGCTTCTGATTTTTCTCTGGTTTCACTGTAGGAAAACTGGGGCTACACGGTGTGTGTATTTGAGAGGGTGTTATTGATTTTGTTTGTGGTATGTATTTTTGTGTTTTTCTATTATAAACCATCCTGTGATCTTCAGATGAAGGACAGCATAGAATTTTTAACAACAACACAATAACTAATAAAATCCAAAACTACAATAAAAAATATGTATTGCTGCAGATGGCTCCTCTTGTTACTAGCTTCTTCTGTGACCCAACTCTCCCTCCATCTAATTTCTTTTCCTTGGTCTAGGCAGTCTGCAACACCCTGGACAAAATCACCAATGCTTTACCTCTCACCACTTGCTAGCAGCCCAGAAGTAAGGTCAATACTGGGATGGGCAGCAAACAATATTGACTTTTATACCTGTGCCCAGTGACTCTTTGCTGTCACTTGTTTCTAAGTGTCCCTGTCTTACAGGGATTAAGAAAGGGTTGGCGTAACGTTGCAAAAATGGTCTGTGGAGGAATATGGTATGTTTCTAAAGCACGTATTTTGAAGCAGAGATTGGCAACAACGAACTTCTTTATTTTACAACAGAGTCCCTGTGAATTGTCTACAGAACAGGTGCATGCAACTTTTAAAAAGCAAAGGTAAAAATTTACCAGTAATGCTGAATCCATTTTTATATCCTTGTTGCTCCACAGCAAACATCCACCCAATGACACCTCCGATAGAGGCAAGAGGAAGCAAGGAGAAACCCAAAGCTTCTGGAATTGTGCTGATGGCAGTGTACGCCCGTCCATGGTTCATCACGACGTAAGAGTGGAGGTCAGTGTTCTCAAATACAATTGGGACTGGATTGTTCCCTACAAAGATCCGTCCTTTAACTTTTCCATTGACTCGCTGAGGAGAACCTTATAAAACAAAACCAAAGTAGCCAGGTTATAGCACAGCCCTTTCAACATAATAAAGTTAAAATTTCTAATCCAGATTGATAAATAATTATATATTAAAAGCTACTTAAAAACACTGGTCTGTGTTGTAAACTTTGTATGTTTATTACAATGTAAAAGAATAACAGATCACAATAATCAGAAACTAGGCACTGCCTTATTCACTTTAGACATATGAACCACTTACGTATATATGTTGATATTTACATAGGATATATTTGCTATGTTTACCCATACATCTTTAATCTCTACTGTATTTGTAAACTGCTGAATTCCTTTATATGCTGAGAATCAGTTGTAATTTCAACTAGTTTCCTAATTTGGAATAAAAAGTGCACTATCTTGTTTATTTGCTTCTAAAGTTCAATCAAAAGATATTAGTCTGTCAATGAACTGCATAATTTGATCATCCATTGTAGTATTACATAATGTAGTTTCTTCTGACAATTTAATGAGTTTCACAAACCAAGTTCCTCTAGTGTAGCAGATCTCTAGTTTTCCTGAACCTTTCTTCAGTAAGAGGTTTAAATACAAGCATAAAATGTTAACCCATTTATCAGTTTGGTTAACCAAGTCTCAAACGTTTGGTTAATCTCTCAGTATTAATCTAAAAGGGTGGTAGGTGACAGCACCTTCCTTTTATCACTGCAGCAAGTTCAATCCCTATGTTTTGCATTGCTGGAGATATGATAGGGAAAAATTGCATTCAGTAGGAAAAAAATTGATCATTAAAATGCATGTGTGTGGTATATATTAGAGTCATGAGTTTTGAAACAATTTTTAAATTACCTTCTGCTACGCACTGCTTGCCATTTCCTTTGTAGCCAGCACTACAACTGCAACAAAAGCCATTTGGATAGTCTGTGCAAACAGCATGAACTGAACACTGATGACGGTTGTTTGCACAGCTTTGCTGGACATCTGTACTGTAACGAAACACTGCAGAGAGTAAAAAAGGAAAGTTCTCAGCATAATGCATTTCAGAGAGCGATCAGAAATGTTGCCCCTGTCCTAGCCATAAAGCTTAATCCACACATGGTGAGTTTTATTTTCCCTGTCACTTTGCTTGGCAGCTGTGAAATAAATAGCCATCTGGCAGGACAACAAAATATACCACCACTGGGAGATAACAGGAGACCCCATTCCTGCTGCAGGAGATATCACATCTGAGGAGTGATAATATTTTTTTACAGCCTAGCAGGGACTCCCAGGGCATGCAGGAAAATCCTGTTAACCCCTCCCAACTGGCCAAATTTGAGGGCTGCACACACACTGTTCTCATGACGCCAGTGAATATTGGCTGCAGAGAAAAACAACAATAACATTTTATTATTTTTAGCCCCACCCATCTTCTTGGGTCTCTCTGGGGAAGAGAAACAGGACTCGTAGATTGTATACATACATATTATTCAAACAGGCTACTGGGTTTTGATCATGATGCTAGTCAATTCTATGGTTCCTGAAATGACCATTCAAATACTGAATGACCTTACCAATTCCAGTTTCATCATCTTCTTCTACATCAATAATCTGAGTGTGGTGCCTGGGAAATTGCTGGTTTGGAAACTGGAGAGGTGGGCTTTTCCCTGTTGGGAACGGATTCGCAGCTGGAGGATGCTCTGTTAAAGCTTGATAAGGAGGCTGAAAGCCATCTGCTTCTGCTGGCTGAGGTAAGTTGTAGCTAATGTGCAGCTGATCTCCTCTGCTAGAAATATCTTCGGATACTTCCGGCTGATTTATTTCAATGGAACTTTGCACTGATATGGACGGTTCTGTAGCCACTTCCTGGAACTGGTCATAGTCACTGTACTCTGCACCGGTAACATTCTCAGGGACTTTGGCTGGCAGGATACTATCTGAGCCACCAATCTCAAATGCCCAGACTCCTTGTTTTCCCAGATTGCTGCTCCTAAAATATAAGAAATCTCTAACTGTATATTAAAGCAAGAACTCTACATTTTATATTTTTTTAAAGTTAATTTTATCTATGATTTGATTGCCACAACCACGATGCTAACACATTTGCTCAAAATCAGACTTAAGTTGCACACCACTCCATGCAAACCACTTCCCAAGGGAATTGGTACCCATATTGTATTGATTTTTCAGCAGCTTCCTTAATTGGGCCTTAATGTGTGAGCAACTCATTTGTTCAGCCTATCATGAACAAATATTCACACTGTAATGGCTCTTCCACCACCACCACCTTCTTCCTTTGTTGTCGATTTATTTTTATTTATTTGTAAGAAGGTTTTATTGGGTTCCATAAACAAGGATCACAGGAATAAAAAAATCACACAAATAAATAGACCAAGTCTCATGTAATTTGTCTATCACAAAAATAGCATAATAGATTTGCAGTATTATCTGCAACATACGTTTCATTTTTAGTGGTTAATGTATAAGTTCTTAGTTCATGAACTGGTTTAAACAAAAACAAAGAGGAAACAGGATAGAACAGAGTTAACAGATAACATTCAATATTGCATAGCTAAATGCCTAATCGGGAGCCCTTGTGGTTGTGTTTAGATTAAGTATGAGTAATGGCCATTTCTGCTCAATGAAACAATATAAAGTGTTGGTATATTGATGAATGTGGGAGAGGGGTTCAAAGTTTTTTGTTTAAATTTAAATTTAGATCAAGCCGATGGAGCCAAATGCTGATGGGGGGGGTGTACTCAATTTCTGAAATACTGGCATATGCTATGAAATTAACCACACTGGGATAAAGACATTTTTCTTGATTTGTCCACATGTCATTTGTAGTTTATTTGTTAATCTCTCAAGGAGGGCTGTTTCCCAAACTGTTTTGTGCTAATTGTATATGATTGTGTTAGAAAGGTCTTTCCAGTACATATCTGGTTATGTTGCCTCTCACTGCTTCTAATAAATGGCTTATTAATTCTTTATTATGTAAATCCAGATTTTTGTCTTGGAATGTATTTAATAAAGCTAATTCTGGTCTTACTTGCAATTGTTGTTTTGTTATTTTATTTCTTGGAATACTGAATTTCAGAAAGCTTGGATTTTTGTACATTCCCAGCACATGTGGAGATATATACCAATATGGGGCAGCCCCTCCATTAATGTGGTGAGGCACCAGGGTGGATCACTGCCAGCTTCCTAGCAGTTAGGTACCATCTATAGGTCAGTTTTAGGGTTAATTCTCTGTTGATTGCCAAATAGACTTGAAAGGTATTTTTTACCAAAGTCTATTCCACTGACTTGGGTCGAGTTTATCACCAAAATCACATTCCCACTAAAGAACAAAAAAGGAGAGTGTGGACAGCCTTGCTTTGTTCCCCATCAAATCCCCACCAGGGATGAATTTATATTGTTTATTCTTACTGTGATGGAAGCTTCAGAGTATATTTGTTTCAAAATTTGTTTGATTTTAGGGCCAAATTGCATTTTAGATCTTTGTTGTCTATTCAGAATGTCTAACTTGAAACTGACTTTTAGAATATGAAAATGTAAAGTGACATGCACACCGATGGTGCTTCATCAGTGACTATAACAGGTACGCAGGTGGAGAAATTTTTTATCATTTCTGATCCCTTATCCTCAAATAAAACAAGAATGCTGATTTAGAAATGAATATCAAAAAGCCCTTTTCAAGTTTACGAAGATTCATTGCATTCTGTGATACAGAAGGTTACTAACATCATTTACATATCAAAAAGTCTTATAGGAAATACAGTTTTGTAAAAAATTAAAAAGCATACTTGTGCAGATTTCCAATGAACTCTTCTTCATTAGCAATTATATTGTATATTCCAGGTTTTACCCATAAGAAGTAATTTGTAGAGGGTTGACTGAAGCCAACAACAGCAGGGATAATTTCCTTATTATTTTTAGTATGTGTACTGTGGAACTGCAAACCATCCTCTGGATAAAGGAAAACAGCATAGGAACTCGAATCAGAAGACGCTAAAACAGCCTGGAATGTGTTTCTCTGTGGAGAAGATTTAAATTTTATTTATTTGTGGAAGAAGTTTGCAAGATTACACATAAAAGACGAGACTCTGGGTTTGTGCACACTGGAGTTTACTGTGTGCTTTCAGCTGTTTGCATTCCCATTTAATCTGCATAGAACACATGACATCACCCAACACCAATCGTAATGCTTTCCCTTTGTAAATTCAAGTTTACCTGATACAGGGATAATCCAGTAAATTGGTGGAAATTAGGCTCCAAACTGCTCCTCTTGGGGTCATAGAAAATTGGTTTTATTGTTTTTGGGTGGGTCGGTTATCATTTTGTGCTGCTCCCCATCCCATGTTCCCTACTTTCTTGTCGCTTCCATTTCTTCTTCAGCTATGCTCGTAACATAGCTATATATACATTTGTATACATTTGATCCTTCAGATTTGCACAAAGCCAGAAAACTGCACGAGCAAACCACATTAAAAATTTATAATTGCTTCACTGTGTGCTTTTGCACACTTCCTGGGCAGGGTTTTTTATTTTTAACAAAGTTTGTGCATACAGACAGCTGTGTGCATGTCGTGTCAGTACTTAATTGACACATTAGAACAAAAGAAGGCAGGGACAAAAACAAATGTGAACACCTACTGGTATGAGGGGGAAAGACCACATTTGCTCTTAATATACAAATAAAGATTCAAAGTCTGGGTGTGGACTACTTTGATCTAATTTAAATGGGGAAGAAAGTTGGTTAAAAGCTAAATATGTGGACTCAAATGTGGACAAGCCCTTTAAATGCAAGCTGAGTTGATTCAGTGATTACAGAATATGGACTCAAGGATTTATTATCTTTAGGAGTATCCTCAAAACTATTCTTCCAAAAACGGATATTGTTTTGAACACTAAACATCACAGAACTTTGTAATTCATACAATGTCCTACTGCAGATTCAAAGCACTCATTTGACATATCAAATCTGAAGTTCTGAATCTGCATAACTAAGATAAATTTACAACCTGCACCTCTCTCTTCCAAAAAGCCTTTGCCATTCCTAGGCTGCAAGCTATATCCATTTACTAGGGGGTAAGCTCCAAGCAAAGATACATAGGATTGCAGTTTCACTCAGTTTGCATATCGTCCTGGTACTTCTCATTTGTCCGTTGCTATGCTGTCACAAGCTCACCTTCACTTGTAGAGCGACATCTTCTCCAGGTCCTGCATAAGGAGCCACAGAATCCCAGGTAACAATGACAACACTGCTTGGGTCAAAGGCAGACTCTGGAAAGCCCCTTTTAATATACTGAGCAGCAAGCTGGAGGACATCTGGTGATGAATCTTCCCTGTAGTACACTTTCCCATGTCCGCCTGTAGTATCCAAATCAGCATAAAAGGGAGCGATACCTCCAAAACTGACTGGGAGCTGACCAGGGTTATCTTCGTCCCTTGATGGCTCACTTACTGCAATGATGCCATTAGTAAGAACCTAGAAAAATAATTAGGAAAATGTTACAAGCAGTGAATACATGCTAGAAATAGGGAGGCAGGCAGGGATGGATGGATAAATCTGTCTATTTGGTTTCTTTCACCTCATTTCTTTTCCAGATTTCAGCTCAGTTCTTCACATTTCCCATCAGTTTTCAAACATTTTTTTTAAAGTCCACACAACAATTTGTCAACATTTTAGTGTATGTTTCTCATATGCGTTTTTGCTAGCAATTTCCTCTACCATAACACATTCAATTTTCACAAACACAGCATTTTGGGTTGGAGAAGTGCATCACAAAATTCAGGGAAGTGCAGACTTCAAGTGCTTTTCTATTTGTGCATTGTTTCAGGAAGCGGGAACTAGGTGGTTTTGTATTTAAAATGTTAACCAAACCTAATTTAGCCCCGATTCCTACCAGCAGCAACTTCCTGTTTCACGTTTAGACCAGGTTACAGAGCCTCCTTATCTGCCACGGCCTGTGATCTCTGCTATGTTGCAATGTGACACAGAACACTTAAGATGTCAAGAGGAAAAAACTCTATACTTTGCCTCTTGCGCTGATTACATTATTGCATCCTCGGCATTTCCTTATCAAAATAAGATCACCAGTGCAGTCATTCCAGACTCTTCTCAAACAGAGACAGCTGTGCTGTTCTCCAGAATACCTACAGGATGCCAAAAGGACAGATACAACAGACACACTTTCTGGTGAGATAAACATTACTAAAAATTCCAAGCTGCCCAAAGCTCTGATGCAAAGACATTTGCAAAATTGGCATAGGAAACTTTTGTATCAATGAGTGGACAACTTTGGCAAATAGGAGTATCTGGCATTGCAGGTAGCTGGCATGTAAATCTGTGATAGGAAATGACTCGTACGTAAGATACAGAGCATTGGTCATGACTTTCCTAGTACAGACAGGAGATGTGACACACAGCAAATTCTTCCAGCCTTGGGGTAGCTGCCTCAGCCATTTACAGTTCAACAGAGCACCATGCCTCCAAATACAATTTTCATACATTTTGGGAACACTGAATATTCAGAACCTACTCTAGAGTATAGTTTGTAAGTTAAGGTTAGAGTTGACAATAATAGGAATTAAAATGGGGTGGGTGTGGGTGTGCATACACAAACACACCATTTGAATTCCTATTATTGTCTCCTAGTTTTAAATGAACCCTTTCATGATACCTAATACAGTCCATCAGAAGGTCGGCGGTTCGAATCCCTGTGATGGGTTGGGCGCCCGTTGCTCTGTCCCTGCTCCAGCCAACCTAGCAGTTTGAAAGCATGCCAAAGTGAAAGTAGATAAATAGGTACCACTCTAGTGGGAAGGTAAACGGCTTTTCCGTGCACTGCTCTGGTCCGCCAGAAGCAGCTTAGTCATGCTGGCCACATGAACCGGAAGCTGTATGCTGGCTCCCTCGGCCAGTAAAGCGAGATGAGTGCCGCAACCCCAAAGTCGTTTGCGACTGGACCTAATGGTCAGGGGTCCCTTTACCTTTACCTTGGTTTTCGAACAGCTTAGTTCACGAACAACTAGAATTCGAATGTCGCAAACCCAGAAGTAGGTGTTGCAGTCTGCAAACTTTGCCTCGGAAGCCAAACATCTGGGGCAGCTTCCGCAGCTTCCAATTGGCTACAGGATGGTCCTGCGGCCAATTGGAAGCTGTGCATTGGTTTCTGAATGTTTCAGAACTCGGACTTCCAGAACGCATTCTGTTAGAAAACCAAGGTACAACTGTAAAGTTGTCTAAGAGAGTCATCCTAATACTCTTCCGCAAGCCTGGCTGAAGCTTTATGGAGCAGCAGGGACACTGCTGCATCTACGTTATATGCATGGCACCCAGCATGGGGCAGAGGGAGGCAGGCAGCTGCATTTGCAAGGAGCTGGCACAGTCAGTGGTCTGAAATGGGCTCCATACTGTCAGAACTGTTACAAATTCAAGTTACACTAGCATCTGACCCGGGCTGTGTGTTTGACTAAAAATCAGTTTCAAGTGGCACTGAAGCAGCAATGCAAATTATGTGCCACAAATTGTATACATATGCAACCCAAGCAAATCTTTTATAAAAACTATTTTTAAAAATGCAAAATCAAGCAAATTCACAAAATTTCTTTTGTTTGCATTACGTGTTCTGCATTTTTCTATATTTATACAACTTCTTTTGGCTTTGCTAGTCACAGGAAGGTCTAGGAAGAATGCTGAAACCTTATTTCAAACCACTAACCATTTATTCACCCACTTCAATGGCTTGAGCAGGGAATGCCCACATATTGTATTGTTTTGCTATAATCTTTTTCAAACCGCTTTAAGATGTTATTTGATCAAAATAAACCAATAAATCTTTCTTAGCCTAACTTATTGTGAGAATATAATGGGATAACCCTCATGTATGATGCCAAGCGCATGGGAGGATCAATGGGATATAAATGAAATAAGTAAGTTAAATTTTCAACAGGATTGGTTCTATTAGAATATTTCAATATGTTCTGAGAATGAGTGAAAGAGCCTGCCAAAAAGGACTTTGTTTTGAAACAATGGGACACTAGAATCATGACTGGCTACAGCTATAAGCCTAACCACACTTACCTACCTAGGAGTAAGCACCATTGAATTTAGCACGGCTTACTTTTGAGTAGACATGGCTATGATTGTGCTGTGAGGAACAAGCCCAAGGAAGAAAATAACCAGTAAGCTGAACTTCTTTTTGCGACGTAAATGAAAAGGTATACATTCATTTAGTGAATAGAATTAGAATTGTCTTATTGTAAATTATATTTGTAAAATAAACAATTGTTTCGTACAATTTATGAAATCTTGGGTACAGATGACATGCATCCAGACTAAAACATAAAGTAGCTGCTCTCTTGGAGACCTATTTCCTTTTAGCATTCTAAGGAACAGGAAATATTAAAACTCCTTTCTTATTCTAATAAATGAATATACAGTTCAACCATGAGGGAATCTTTGTTTTTTACACTTCTTATAAGTCTACCAATGTGATGTTGGGCAGAATACAGAATAGCAGCCACCTCCTAGGGGCCGAGGGGACTGGGCCCCCCCAAAGTTGATGGGCATTGCTATTCAAATGGTGTGTGTGCATCGCATCATGTGATCGATTATGCGGGGCTTACCTGGCCCCCACCCAATATTTTATTCAAGTTGGCACCCCTGGAATACAGAGAATTGCTTTCAGGTCAATGTCATTAGCACATAACAGCAGCATCAACCAAAAGGTAAGCAAACAAAACCCAGGTGCAACAAGGCCATCTACCCGTGCTCAATATGAAAGAATCCAGGAGGGAAGCATGTAAAAAGAACATTAGGCATCTCCCCTTGCCATAGCTGGGCTGCTTTAGTTTTGAACTGAACTGGGTCTCAAACTCTTGGTGTGTAAGGGATTTCCTCTTCATGTGAAGACAGGCTGCAGTGGATTGAGCAAATGAGACCAATAGTGGGTCCAACTGTTAAGAAGGCAGTTTCTGGATGTGCTGAAGAGGGAAGCAAGGGGCAGATGGGACTCATCAACCTGGGAAGGTAGCCCATCTAGGAGAAGGAACACTCAGACCCTAAACCTCCGCTACCTTGTGGGTAAACACTGCACAAATCCCTAAGACAGTTGGATGGCACTTTGTATACCTCCTTCCAGCAACATACTGCTCTGCTTTCCTTTGGGCCACATCAATGAGGCAGAGATGGTGGGGTCTTTGCATCTGAGCAGTCCAGGAGCTCCATACACACTTCCCAGGTTTGCGCCCCAGGGAAGTCATTTCAGTGCTGCTAACTCAGAGGTTTGAGTTCACCCCTGGAGGCGCACTCCATTGTCTCTGTAGGTAGACAGGTGCCAACAAAGGAAGCTGCCACAAACAGAATGTCTTGTGTCCAGGTGAGGCAAATGGAAGTGGGGAATATGGCAACATAAACCACCCTTCATCAAGCTGTGCCTGTGAATAGTTTCCTATGTTGTGCTAATTGTTTTGTCTGATTAGGTAAGGTACAACATGTTACTTATGTTGTATAATTTTTGTATTAATATGCATTGTAATTTGAGTATTGTTTACATCATACAGCCTCGAACTGATGAAGCTTTGTGGCGAAACCTGTTGTAAATCCGGAGGACAGGTCTTCTTCCATTTGGCCACCTGTGTTTACTCCGCCTTGGTGGTGGCTATATAAGACCCACTTGAAGAATACTTCATCCACCCACATTCATTTCATCAGGGTGGTGTCAACTTTAAACCTACTGAAGAATTTTCTAATTATTCCATCTTCAACAAACTTTTTTGAACCTTCTGTTGGCATCAGGACACTGTTTAATGTTCAGCCACTTGTTGAATGGTTCTGTTATTCAGACATTGGAACATTTACCGTGCATATAATTCATTCCATGTTTTTGGCAGAACTAGTACTGATCTGCACATGGCATTGTAATACGTTTTTGCTTGTTTGGATGGTCATTAGTCAATCCTCTTTCAGTTATTATTCTAGTAAATTCCTTTTTACATTTTTCAGCCAGTTTGTGGTGATTTGGTTGGTTTACTAACAGAAACCACCCACCACCACGTCACCACGCATGTGACAAACTGCTCACCAAAAAAAGGGGAAATAAATGCACTAGCAAGCTTCCACACCAGCAGTTCTGCAAATGTATAATGGATTACTTTTAGTTATCAGATTTCCCACAGTAAAGGAAAATACAGATTAAATGTAAAACAAGCATTGGCTGGTATTTTGATGGCGATAACATTATATGGCTACTGGTGGAGGGCTTGTTTGCATGAGCAGCACTAATTCCATAATAAACTCGCATCTAAAAGCACCCCAGTAGGGTAAGAATAATTACTCTACCAGCTGAACCCAAGTAAGGAAATGAATTTAAGGTCTGGTTAAGTATGCATGTATCTTTTCAAGTAGTATGAGTGAACATGAATTTAAATACAAATAAAACTGCCAGCCCAAACCTAGATATTCACATTATAGTCAGACTGCATATTATTAGAGAGGCATATTTATATGAAGGGGGAAACTGAACAGCACTAATTGTCTGGAGACAATAACAGCTGTAGAATGCACCATTTCCTTTTAAGGTATTACTGCATTTAATCTGACAGGACACACAACCTTGTGATATATTTTTAGGATTCAGTACTTCTGAATTGCATAGATGGCTAAGTTACATTTATGGGATGTTAAGAAAACATGCCACACACTTTATACATAGTTCTGCCTCTATCAGCTAAGGAAATTTATGAAAGACAGGAGGAGGAGCAGGAAACAGGAAGGAAGGGAACACGGCTAAACAATTCTGGGGTTTGAGACAAAGCAGTTCAGCGTTGAGAATTCTTGTCACTTCACATAGTGGCTCAGCAATAAAACCACAATCACATTTGCAAAGCTAAGTAAGGTTTGGTATGGTTTCAAATTGGATGAGGAACCACGTGTTGAGATTCCTGCATTTCAGGGGATAGGAATAGCCTCCAGATCCCTTCCAATTCTATAATTCTATGATTAACTAATGCATGCTTGAGCTGCATGTAATTAATACCTGGAGGCCATAGAAGAAGAAAAAGAAGAAGAAGAGGAGGAGGAGTTTGGATTTGATATCCCACTTTTCACTACCCGAAGGAGTCTCAAAGCGGCTAACATTCTCCTTTTCCCTTCCTCCCCCACAACAAACACTCTGTGAGGTGAGTGGGGCTGAGAGACTTCAAAGGTCACCCAGCAGCTGCGTGTGGAGGAGTGGAGACACCAACCCGGTTCCCCAGATTACAAGTCTACCACTCTTAACCACTACACCACACTGGCTCAATATCACAGAAATCTCTAAGCTATTTACATAAAAATACAACCTTATTCAATAAATTTTACAAAGAACAATATTATGACAAAACAGAATTGTAAATCACAAATAAAACAGAACAGTGTGCAAAACAAAGTTAAAAATTAAGAGTCAAGAGTCCAAGAAAGCTTGGGTAAGCATATACATTTTAAAGAGGCATTTAAATGTCATTACTGTCCCCACCTTACGAAATATCATTGAGAATCAGTACTATTGACAAAGCTAGGCAAATGATTTTTAATTTAATAGGAATTTTCCGTACCCTGACAATTCATTTTAATTGAGATCGGACTGGCCTCAAATAGCCTCATACTGTATGAGGCATACATGGCATCATATTATGTCGAGCATATAGTATCCCTAGTCCCATGCTGTGGAACACTCTTCCAACAGAGATTCAGCAGGCATGCTCACATTCGACTTTCAAGTGCCTCTTGAATACCTTTTTTTAAAATGCCAACATGGACCACCACTTATGAACACCAACTCCTCAAAAGATTCCACCAAGGGTGTCTCCGAAACTTTTTACTAATAATAATAATAATAATAATAATAATAATAATAATAATAATAATAATATCACTTGGGAAGACTGGTGAACAAATGTCTGTGTACTGGAAGAAGCAAAGATCATTGTTGAAGCAATGATTCTTCAAAATCAACTTCGCTGGACTGGTCATGTCATTCGGAAGCCTGATTATCATCTTCCAAACAACTACTCTATTCCCAACTTATCAATTGAAAGTGCAGTGCTGGTGGACAACAAAAGAGGTTTAAAGATGCTCTCAAGGAAAGTCTTTAAAAATGTAGTATGGGACTCCAATTGAAGAACAGGCTTTACCAAAGGTGTTGTAGACTTTGAAGAAGCACGAACTCAGGACGAAAGGAAGAAATAAGCTAAATGAAAGGCATGTTTGGCAAATCCTCACCATGATCAACTCCCACCCAGAAACCTATGTTCCCACTGTGAATGGATGTGCAGATCCAGAATTGGCCTCCACAGTCACTTATGGACACACTGTTAACACCATATTCATGAAAGACAATCTTACTCAGCTACGAGTGATCGCCAAAGAAGAAGACAACGACAGTTGTTTAAAATGCCCCTGGAGTAACTTGTCATTTTAATGATTACACTCTGTTGCTTTTAAATGTTTTAACATTGTAGTACACGGCCCTGAAGTTTTGCAAGAGGACGGTATATATAAATGCTTAATAAATAAGTAAATAAAATTATAGTTTGTGTTCATTTGCTTGGATTTTTATTCTGTCCCACCCAATCCCAAAAGCACAGAGCAGATTACAATTTCCTTGAAACCATTTTTTAAAATAAGATAGCCTGAGGAGAAGAACATGTTTCACAAGCCATCTTCTCGAATCAGATTGGTGCAGAGTTAATTTCACTGAAACTAGCAGAAAGTCATACTAAATATTATTCTCCCATATACTGCTATGTATTATATCTGATAGCATCCTTGCTGTTAAACTCTTGCCTGGTCACCACAAGCAACAAGGAACTGCATCCAGCAAAGTGAACAGGCTGCCAGAGGGGGACACCAACTGTTCTGTTTCTCCTCTGCCAGACCACTTTGGTTCTTACTTATAGGAAGGGGTGGCAAAAGAGGGATGGAACATGTCATTCCTCCCAGTCCCATTTCGTGGCTTGAGGCAAAATGGAATATGCCACCCCGCTCTGCCATGCTGCCTCCAACTCTGCACCACCCAGCTCTGCTGACCCCAAACTCTGCAAGACCTCAAACTGGTGCCAATGATGGCACTGCTTCTCCACCAGTGGTGGAGGTGGTGGCCGCTGCTTCACTCCACTTCATGGGTGGGCCTGCCCCGATCCTTCCTACACCAATGCGTCTCATGAGTAAAAAAAAAAACAGGCTAATAACATTTATGTGGTTATTTCCAAAGCTGCTTGCTACTATGATAGAAATATTGGTAGCTATACTGGCATTGTGCAGCATAGTGTGATTTTGTATTCCAGTGCCAATTCTTCTTTATTTAATAGACTGATATACTGCCCTACAATTTGGATTTTTCAGGGCAGTTCACAAAATTGCATCTGTACACAATAATGAATAAAATAATGAATAATAAAGCAATGCCTAAGGGCACCATTAAACTTTTAGAGCTGTGATGTAATAGCAGTGCAGGTGCTAGGCAAGCCACCTTGGGGTGGAAATTCCTCAAGCAGGGTGACACAGCCCCCCCAAAAAGTCCTGGGTCCAGTCACAACTGGCTCACTTAACTTGGCAGGGATATCCAGACTCAGAGAAGGACCTGTGACACTGACCTTAATATCAGGCATGTTGATATGGGGAAGATGGTCTTTCAAATACCTGGATCCTAAACCACACAAAGCTTTAAAAGGTAAGCACCAGCCTATAGTGTACCAATAAAAAATAATGTGTATTCAGATGGCACAGCATTTAAAGTACGTGCAGACATGAATTGTATTCTCACGCATTTCTACTTTCCCCACCTTCTTCCCTTGCACAGTGTCAGATCTTATTCTCAACAAAGGATATATTGAGAGTTTGTCAGACCAGGCAAAAAACTATGGCTTGCACTTTCCAGCAAACTCAATTACAGTCAGTCTGATTTGCAGGCAAACACATATAATAGTTTGCCTGTTCAGACTAACTAGCAAACAAGGACCAGAATTTACTATCTGCTACATGCTCCTGTCAACCTAGCAGTTCAAAAAGCATGCAGTGCAAGTAGATAAATAGGTACCACTCCGGTGGGAAGGTAAACAGTGTTTCCGTGCGCTGCTCTGGATCACCAGAAGCGGCTTAGTCATGCTGGCCACATGACCCAGAAGTTGTATGCCGGCTCCCTCGGCCAATAAAGCGAGATGAGCGCCACAACCCCAGAGTCGTCTGCGACTGGACCGAACAGAACAGTTACATGTAAGAGGAGAAAATTTGTGCCAAACTGTTCTTGTATCAACTATGGCTTGGCATTGTATTTCACCACAGCCACACTATTCAAAGCATTTCAGTGTGTTTGGCCTTTTAAATAAGCCAAATTAAGATGAAAACATACTGAAATACCTCACCGTTCTGGAAAATATAAGGATAGCAACCCCTACTGTACTGAAAAAGAGTAAAGTTAGGACTAAGAAAATAAACCATTTCAGAATTCAGCAGAACAGAACCACCATGCACTAAATCAGTGTTTTTCAACCTTTTTTGGGCAAAGGCACACTTGTTTCATGAAAAAAATCACGAGGCACACCACCATTAGAAAATGTTAAAAAAATTAACTCTGTGCCTATATTGACTATATATAAAGTAATTCTCCTGAATTTTTCAATTTTTCCCACGGCACACCAGGCAACATCTCGCGGCACACTAGTGTGCCGCGGAACAGTGGTTGAAAAACACTGCACTAAATCCTTGGCTGACAGATACACTGCCAAAAGAAGAATGGCAATTTACTTAGAACAGAATCTGACCCTTTGTACTCAACTATAGGGCCACAATTTTATTTGCATGACCTATAGTTCAGTGGAATAAACTGCTAAAATGAGGCAACAACCCCTTATTGAGCAGGGACGGCAAGTCCTGGAATGGACAAATCCCATCTGCTTTCTATTTTGTTTGGAATTAGCAAAAATCTAGTCCAGTTGCCAAAATGGTTCTGGACAGTTCCTCCCCTTCCCACCCAGCAACCCTCTCCTTGACCTGCTCCTGCACAACTGCTTCTCCTCCTCCTGAAATAAGCCGTTTGTCAGCAGTTGCCAGCTGCCCCGTTTTCAATTGGGGCTCAACTCGGCTGAGATCGATCTCTTAATGGCACAACATCCCTCCGGCGGCAGCACCACGCGGGGAATTTCTGGACTTAAAAAGCACCCCGCTGCAAGAGAATTTACAGGCGTGAGTGGGGGGAAATGCCTTTTGTCTTAAGAACTTTTATGGGAAAACCTACATGCCACGGCTTAATTTGCGCTTGGTCTATTCCCCTGGCGTCGCTTTTGCAGTCATGAGAGGTCTGAATTACAAAGGAGTCACGCGGAGGGACGGCGGCGCATCTGAGCATAGGCAGAAGGCGTCCCTCTTGTCGGGGAGGACACAGTAGCCACATTTGGAAAGGAGAGGAAAGGGCTCCAAGGGCACGTGTCCCTCCAAACAGCCTTCAGACCCAGCAATTCTCCCTCTTAGGAATTAAGCAACCTCCCGCCACAGGAAGCCCTTTACCCCGCTTTTGGCCCCACTTGGCCGAAGGCCTGGGCAGCAGACCCTCCGCCCCCGCCATTGCCCCACAGCAGTGACAGCAACCCCGCCTCAGCCTTCAGCGCTGCACTGAGGGGGGGGAGCACCCCACGGGACCCCCTCCTCAGCCCTTTCCCAGGCCACTGCCCCCTCTCCCCCGGACTCACTCGCTCGCCCTCCCCCGGGGGTCCCCTCCGCCCGCTGCCCCCTCCCCACCCGCACTCACATAGAGGGAGTCGACGCTGGAGCCGTAGAAGCGCAGCGCGGTGCTGAGCTCCAGAGGCGGGGAATGCGCGTCGTCCCCAGCCTCCAGCTCGGCGTCGCCTCGCTCCGAGCCGAAGGGGAAGAGGAGCCCCCCGTGAGGGAAGCCACTCCCGGGCGTCGCCAGCGCCGCCAGCAGCGCCCACAAGAACAAGCCCCGCAGGCTGGCCATGCTCTCTCTCCTCGCCGACCCTTTCGGAGAAGCTCCTCGTCGACGTCCGGACGGCGCAGGCGAACCTCGGAGCGGCGAGCCCTCAAGTTTTAAACCCCGCCGGGGCTGCGGTGGAAAAGAGGGGAGGGGGAGGCCGAGGGAAAGCGAGGAGAGGGTTTGAGGCCAACCAATCCGCGGAGAGTTCAAAGAAAGACGCCCAATCACCATCAGAGGACGGGCTTCTGCCCCCCTCCCTCCTTTTGCATCCTTTGCAAAGCCATCCAAAAATCCCAGCAGAGAAAACTTGAGCTTTGCTTACCCAATCTCAAGCCACCAGGAGCCAGAGGCGTTTCCCGCCCTTCGCAGTACAGTTACCCACAATTGCTCTCTGTGAAAGCTTGGTTCTACTCCCCTCATACTCATTAACGTTTGCATGTACAAATATAGAAAAGATCCCCAGTAAAGTGGTGATGGGGGGGGAGTATTCACTGATACACCCCTTTAGCTACACAGACTAGAGAGTTAAGTGTGTGGTGCCCTGGTTAAAGTAATTGGAGGCCAGGGTTAAAATCCCCACTTGAGCATGAAGCTCACTGGGTGACCAGTCATGTGTGTTGTTATTCAGTAGTTCAGTCGTGTCCGACTCTTCGTGACCCCATGGACCAGAGCACGCCAGGCATGCCTATCCTTCAAACTCAGTTGGTCTTTAAGGTGCTACTGGAAAGAATTTTCTATTTTGCCTCCCACAGTTTGGCCAAACTCATGTTAGTAGCTTCAAGAACACTGTCCAACCATCTCATCCTCTGTCATCCCCTTCTCCTTGTGCCCTCCATCTTTCCCAACATCAGGGTCTTTTCCAGGGAGTCTTCTCTTCTCATGAGGTGGCCAAAGTACTGGAGCCTCAACTTCAGGATCTGTCCTTCTAGTGAGCACTCAGGGCCGATTTCCTTGAGAATGGATAGGTTTGATCTTCTTGCAGTCCATGGGACTCTCAAGAGTCTCCTCCAGCACCATAATTCAAAAGCATCGATTCTTCGGCGATCAGCCTTCTTGATGGTCCAGCTCTCACTTCCGTACATTACTACTGGGAAAACCATAGCTTTAACTATACTTCTTGCAGTCATGTGTATCTCAGCCTAACCTGCCTGACAAGGTTGTGAGGATAAAATAGGAAGCGGAGAACCATGCACATCACCTTGAACTTCTTGGAGGAAAAGGTGACATATTGTTGGCATCTGTCTGTCTCAGTAGACAATGCAGGAGTGCAACTGGGGCATTTCTTCTCCTCCCAGCAGCCATTGGACAGTGTTCTCGAAGCTACTAACATGAGTTTGGCCAAACTGCGAGAGGCAGTGAGGGATAGGCGTGCCTGGCGTGCTCTGGTCCATGGGGTCACGAAGAGTCGGACACGACTGAACGACTGAACAACAACAACAACAGCAGCCATTCCTCCTCTGGTCACTGCTGTGGACACACAACCGGGCTGTTTGTCTCCAGGCACTGTGATCATCTGCAATAGATTCCCATACTGCTGAGTTAATGGTGCCAGCCTTCATGTCACATTTGCAGAGATCTTTGTAATGTAGAATTAGTCTGCCGATGGGTCTAGTGGCTGAAGCCAGCTCCCTGTAGAGCACATCCTTGGGGATCCTGCCATCTTCCATTCTGTGGACATGACCAAGCTAGCATAGAAGTCACTGGGACATGGTGTGAACATGCTGGGCTTGTGGGCTTGGGAGCACCCAGTTTTGTTTGAGACCCTGTCCTGCCTCATACCACAAGACATGCACAACTACAGCATTATGACCCCCTACAAGAACTTAGGTGATTGCCATGACTGTAACAACTACTGTGGAATCTCCCTGCTCAGTACTGTGGAGAAAGCCTTTGCGCCTGTTGTTCCTAACAGATTACAGTTACTCACTGACATGGCTTTAGAGCTCAGAGGTCAACAGTTTACATTATTTTCTCACTGTGGCAGCTTCAGGAGAAATGCCGAGAGCAGAGACACCCCTTGTACATTCGCTGTAATAAATAAATAGTGCATTATAAGACTAAAATCCAATGTTAATTCTATAGTGAATAGGGTATATGGGTATATACACACAGTTTTGTCACTGATTACATCATTGGATGTAACTTTGATCTGGGAGATTTTGGATCCAAATATGCTCTTCCAGTTAAGGGTTAATTCTTATCTACTTACTTTTGTATTCTCCTTTGACTCCAGTTTCCTCTTTATCAGATAACCAGAGGGAAATTCTGGGAATTCTGTGGTGGGTGGTTAGGAAAGGATTCTGTCTCCTAACTACTTTTAAATTTAGCCGGATGACCCTCCCTCCCTCCCTCCCTACACACAGCTCTCTAACTTTGTAGTGGAGTTTTCTTTTTAAAAGCTGCTCTGAATAAATGACACTGCTTCTGGGTTATCCTACCTTTAATCTGCCTCCTACATTGGTGGGAGATCTTTTCAAGTAAAATTTGTAATTTTTGCTCTCTCTTTTTAAAGGAACAATTTGTTTTAAAAAGAACAAACAACCGGACTATACTATATCACTTAAGAATGGCTAAGTACATCTGCAATTCTCATCAAGTGGTCTCTGGTGCTCAACAACGGAAGCTTTATTATTTACAGTTATTCTGAGGATAGAAATGCACTTATTTCTGAGCCGGTTGAAAGTATGTAAGAAATGCTACAAAAATGTATCTTGTTACAGAAAAAAAATGGGCCTTGGCTCTAATTTACTTGAATAAAATGTGGCTGCTTTGCCAACTATAAAGAGCCCCTGTGACCAACTGGGCACCAGCTGACTGGTGATTTGATGCAAGGATCTTGCTGCTCATAACAGACAGCTACAGGAACAATGGGAGCATTCCATTCACTCTTATGAATTCAGTGGTTACAAGCCTGGACCATATTCCAAGCAGGAAACCATTAAGGAGGCATGGCTAGAAGACCAAGACCTGAGAAGCTCACACCTGCATGTATATGGAAGCCTCAGATTAATGACCTCTTATCATTTGATAGTTTCCTCCTCTGTGTAGATAGGGGTGGGGAGAAGCACACTATTACATGCTAATTTTTGTTTGCAAATATATCCAGTAACTGTTTACTGGAAAAACTGAGTGGAATGGGGAAAAACTGCAGGTCTCTTGGGACAACATTCCTTTAGGATGGTAAATTCCTTTGGAAACTGCTCCCACTCTACTACTGCATGGTTTTCTGGGGAGTTTATGAGCAAGCCAATTGTTTAAAAAAAATAAAACACAAGTGTAGCCAGAGAACAACAAATTCTATTTCACTTCTTTATAGTCTGAATATTTTATCCTGGGAATCTGGGATTTGTGTGGATGCTGAGACTACCCAGGATTAGATATTCTCCTGATCTCACCCAGACTTTGTAACTACTTCTACAGCCCCCTTTTGACACTGAAGACACAAATCAAACCACTTCATAAATGCAGACCGCTCCTCTGATTCCATCAAAAAAGGTCTCTGGTACAGAACCAGCTCTACTATTAGGCAAAATGTGCCAGACACCGCAGGCAATAGATACTGAGGGGTAGTGAGCAGGCAAAGATATGTGTGCCATCATGCAACCTGCCCTGCTCTCTCCTGAAAGCTAGCCTGCTGTCCTAGAGTATGGTTACCAGATTTTTTTTCCCAATGAATCTGGGGACACTTTTTTTTTTTTTTTTTGGAAGCTTAGTAGCAACAGGGAGCCAGTAGTGGGGATAGTGAGGCAAAAGACCCTGGGCCCAAGCACACATGTGTTTTTTTACGCTGAGTTTTTTAAAAACTGGGCAACGGTGCGCTGCCCACTCGTGGCTCCCTAGCCTTCCCCAATCTCCTGCCCCCTCTCCCCTTTGTTTTGACAGATTGGGGGAGGCTTGGGAGTCACGGGCAGGCGTTGCCCAGGAGGGGCACAAGGTGCACAGGCAAGGTGCAAAGCCCTTCTTTCCCACCCTGTGAAACATAAATGCGCAGAGTTTTTAAAAAAACTGGGCAATGGCCACCCGCCTGCGACTCCCGAGCCTCCCCCAATCAGTCAAAACAAAGCGGAAAGGGGGCAGGAGATCTGTACTGCCAGATGTCCCTGGTTCCCCTTCGGCAGTGGTGGCAGCGGCAGCCTCAGCAGCCCAGAGCCAGCCTGGAAGCGCAGTTGGCTCTGTCTGGCTTCAGGAGCTGCTCGCTGCCATGGTGCCTGCCATTTCTCCTCTCCGGAAGTCCCCATATGATGTGTTCTGCACAAGACACATCATATGGGGACTTCCGGAGAGGAGAAATGGTGGGCACCATGGCAGTGAGCAGTGAGCAGCTCCTGAAGCCAGCCAGAGCCAACTGCACTGCCAGGCTGGCTCTGGGCTGCTGAGGCTGCCACTGCCACGTTTCCCAGGGACAGATTTGCAAATATGGGGACATTCCGGGGACAGAATTTGTCCGGGGACAGATCTGCAAATCAGGAGACGGTCCCCGAGTACAGTAGAGAATCCTGTCACATCACCAGTGTTGAAGTAAGATTCAACTACCAGGCTGGTTTGCTTCTGTACATGGAATGCAATGAGGCCCCATCTTGTCCTTCACTTGCTGGGCTATTCCAATGACATCATCAGCATGCATTAGAAGGCATTTGTAATTAATCTGAAGTCCATATTCTTTTCTGAATTAGTTATGAAACAGAACCGATAATGTATTCGGGCACCGAATTAAGTGCTTCACAATTGATTCCATCTGTCTCCATCACCAATCCCAATAAATATACCCGTATATGGTTTCCAGAAAGGTTCTGGAATTTAACCCAGACAGGATTTAACCTATAAATGGAAATTAGGTTTAGATTTTATTGGAATCTGCAATGATGTTTTGAGTATGTAGAACTGAAAACAAATATCAGCTTGTATCAACAGAAAAATATACATCTAACAGTATGTTCTATAGTGGAAGGTGGGGAAGAGGTCTTTTCTGCAGCTTGTTTGGCTGGGTCTCCTGCACCTGAGTGTTGGCTACACTCAAAAAGATTACAAGACCAAGAGGATACATGTGTTTCCTGCTGTTTCTTGGACTGGTTACATTTGTTATTTGAAGTATGCATCAACTCAACACTTAAAACTTTTTTGCATAAATATAAAGAAGCCATTCGATTTAAAGTAAAAGATATAGACATTGGCAGGTTTTTTTTTAAGTAATGTGCTTGACTGCCGGATTTTGAAAAGAGGCACAATTTGTTGACCAAGCTGAGTGCAACCTACCAACTAACTGCATACAGCAGCTCATTGAAGGGCTGGATAAACCCCCTGACTGGGGTTAAAAAACAAGACACTTATTGGGGTCCTGATTTCACCTCCCATATCCCACTCGGACGCTCCTTTGGGCCATCTAGTTCCAACTTCTCAAGCTGCATTCTGCTTGGTAAGTCACAAATTACGCAGGTCAGCTGCAGTACATAATTCTGTTATACGGTATATACTGGCATAATTCTTTTTAACATGATTCAACAAAGCTCTCAAGCACAGGCATAATATTAATTATGTGCTACTGGATATGTCCACTGGAATGGTGCTATCATCAGATTATCATGTTATCTAGAGTCAGATTAATAATGAATACACTGGACTGATTGGATGTAATACTAAACCATAGTACTATGAGTTACAGGTAGGTATCCATGTTGGTCTGCCATAGTCAAAACAAAATAAAAAAAATCCTTCCAGTAGCACCTTAGAGACCAACTTTTGTTTGTTTTTGGTATGAGCTTTCGTGTACATGCACACTTCTTCAGATACACTGAAACAGAAGTCACCAGACCCTCATATATAGTGAGAGAGTGGGGAGGGGTATTACTCAGAAGGGTGGTGGGAATGGGTGATTGGCTGATAGGTGTGGAAAACCTGTTGACGACTGTTAACGACTGCAATTGGTCTTACAGGAAAAAGCAAGGGGTGAAATGGCTAAAAGCAAGGGGTGAATGAGAACAAGATAAGGTGAGCCTTGGAGCCTCCTTCTCCTCTGACACAGGAGTTGCTTCTGTTTTAGATTAACCACAGATTCCCAGATCATCCAGACCTAGCAAACTGTGATTAATCTGATTTCTGCTTTGTCAAAACAGGCCAACTTCAAACTGTGGGTTAAATGTGACTTCTTTCAATAAAACAGGGGTCCCCAAACTAAGGCCCGGGGGCCGGATGCGGCCCAATAGCCTTCTCGATCTGGCCCGCGGACAGTCTGGGCATCGGTGTGTTTTTACATGAGTAGAATGTGTGCTTTTATTTAAAATGCATCTCTGGGTTATTTGTGGGGCATAGGAATTCGTTCATATTTCCCCCCAAAAAAAATATAGTCCGGCCCCCCACAAGGTCTAAGGGACAGTGGACTGGCCCCCTGCTGAAAAAGTTTGCTGAACCCTGCTCCAGAGCTTTCCCCACAAAACCCACTCTTTAAAGCTTAATTGGAGCAAACATCAATTTGTGGAACACCTGTTTGTGATTGTTGAGAAGGCTAAGAGTAGTAATGATCTCTTGCAGTATGGTTATCCGTACGCCTCATGTTGATCTCTGGTCTAGATAGCTTTACCATTAACTTGTTTGGATTTTGCCTCCAGAGTCCCAGGTTCCCTCTGACAAGCATTTCATTTGTGGTAAACTAACTCTACTGTTTGCACAAGGAAGTATCAAATGGAGAAGGAAAAGGGGGGATAATCTTGATTACTCACAGTTTTCCGTAATGGGTGGTGATGAAGTAAGAGGGAAAAAAACACTCCCCTTGAAGGAATGTAGCATATGGCCGGCACCAGCAAAGAGTGAATTGATTTAATAATGGAAGCAGGTAAGCTTTCCTGTCCCTCCTGGGCCCTGGGTCACAGAGAACTTCCAGATATCACAGCTATCACAGGTATGGGAAGGTATTGTTCTCTTCCAGCAGGTCTCCTGGCCTGGTTTGGAAGGTTGGAGCTGCTGGAACCACATCCAAGATACAACTGAATCCCACTGGCTGTTGTCGAAAAGATGTTTAAGGTGTGATCAGTCCTGCAGGCTCAGGGTGTGTTCGGTATTGGCCTCCAAGGTCACACTCTTCTGCTGTGTGGGCAGTCCTCTGGCAGCCTTGTCCTGATTCACCTGTGCCCCTAGATCTACATAGCTCACAGGCTTCACTAAGTACCAGGGGCTCCAGGTCACCTTCTGATGAGGAACCGTCCAGATGAGACATAACATCAGGTCTGGAATCAGGTTTGGAACTTGGGAAAGATGCTGTTTTCATTTCAAGGATGCACAGTACAGATTGACAATGATATAATTATTGCCAAATATATATAAAGCTAGATTTGTGGCCATGGTCTGAACCTCCCATGTTAGTTATTCAGTAGTGCCTTCTGCAGTGAGAGATTTCACTTTCTTGGGTTCCATGATCACTGCAGATGGTGACAGCAGTCATGAAATTAGAAGACGCCTGCTTCTTGGGAGAAAAGCAATGACACACCTAGACAGCATCTTAAAAAGCAAAGACATCACCTTGCCGACAAAGGTCCATATAGTTAAAGCTATGGTTTTCCCAGTAGTAATGTACGGAAGTGAGAGCTGGACCATCAAGAAGGCTGATCGCCGAAGAATTGATGCTTTTGAATTATGGTGCTGGAGGAGACTCTTGAGAGTCCCATGGACTGCAAGAAGATCAAACCTATCCATTCTCAAAGAAATCAGCCCTGAGTGCTCACTAGAAGGACAGATCCTGAAGTTGAGGCTCCAGTACTTTGGCCACCTCATGAGAAAAGAAGACTCCCTGGAAAAGACCCTGGTGTTGGGAAAGATGGAGGGCACAAGGAGAAGGGGACGACAGAGGATGAGATGGTTGGGCAGTGTTCTCAAAGCTACTAACATGAGTTTGGCCAAACTACGAGAGGCAGTGAAGGATAGACGTGCCTGGCGTGCTCTGGTCCATGGGGTCACGAAGAGTCGGACACGACTGAACGACTGAACAACAACAACAGTGCCTTCTGCTACATCTGCTATTAATTTATAATAATATAATTATTGTAATATGTTAGATGGTATACATAACAGAAGAAGCATAATTCCTGCCTAGAGTGTTTACAGGTCATGGAGGTTTTTAAGCAGAGATTGGATGGCCATCAGACATATACGATTTAGTCGACTACACTGATTTTAACAATGGCCCTTCAATTACAGCTTGCTTTAAAAAAAAAAAAGCTTGTGACATTTCCTTTAGCATGATGTTGTCCAGAACTAAAAATGAGCCAATAATTCCATGAATGACATCTATTTATCCTTCCTGACCCCAGTCTTCTTCTTAGATATAAAGCAGTTCATTCCTTTTAGAAGCCACAAATCAACATAAACACCCACGCATGTCTTCCAAAATTTGGATTAGCATTCTCCCATAGACTATACACACTGTGCATTTGTCATAAGGCAATAGTCAAACATGAAAATCTGCCAGCTCCATACAACAGATACTCAGTAATCAACTCCTAGGAAACACAAGGTTTTGCAGCGAGTGACTCTGACACTACAATGTCCCTTATGTTTTCTGTTCCTTATCTGAATGACGAGAGAAGCTGAAATGGAGGCAAAATGAAAACTTTGCAAAACACAAGCTTTTAAGGGCCAATCTACACTTGCACGAAATATGCAGTGAGCAGAAGGGATGTACCGGTATTTATTGTGGCTTTTTGCAGACAATAGGACCTCCAATTTCAACTGTGACTGTTTGAAGCAGAAGGAGGGGGCAGGTTGTGATCCAGACAACCCCCACCCACCCACACACACATTCTATGTAACTATGAGGCTTAGGAGGAGAAAGTTCCCATTGGACATTTGCAGAGTAGATAATATTTGCTTCTGTCTCCCCTTTCCAAGCAGAAACCACTTGGTTGTATAGTCTTGTCAAGAAAGCATCTTCCATACTTTCTAACTCAATACAAAGGAATACTGAACAGCCAAAATGTTTCTGCTCCACATGGGGGGCAGAGCAAAGAGGAACAATCATAGTTAATTCCCACTTAAATGTTCTTGCAAAGTCTGCCATGATATTCTTGCGACAAAGCTGTTAAAATGGGGGTTGAAAAAGGCAACTGTTAGATGGATTTGTAGCTGGTTGACTGACTGAACCCAAAGAGTACTCATTAATGCTCTTTGTCGTCCTGAGAAAAAAGTAACAAGTAAGGTGCCACAGGGTTTTGTCCTGGGCTCGCTGTTGTTCAATGTCTTTATAAATAGCTTGGATGAAGGAATTGAGAGGGTGCTCACCAAACTGACAGAACTGGGATTCAATATGACCTTAACAGATTGGAGAACTGGGCCCACACTAACAAAATGAAATTCAATAGGGACAAATGTAAGGTTCTGCACTTAGGCAGGAAGAACCAGCTCCACAAATATAAGAAGGGAGACACCTGGCTTGCTAATAATACATGTGAAAAGAATCTAGGGGTCTTAGTGGACCATAAGCTTAACACGAGTCAACAGTGTGATGCAGCAGCAAAAAAAGCTAATGCTGTTGTAGGCTGCATCAACAGAAGTATTGTGTCCAGGGATGTACCGGTAATACTTCCACTCTGTTCTGCCTTTGTCAGGCCATGCCTGGAATACTGTGTCAAATTCTGGGCACCACAATTTTAAGAAGGCTGTTGACAAGCTGGAATGTGTGCAGAGGAGGGCAACCAAGATGATCAAGGTCTGGAAACCAAGCCTTATGAGGAACAGTTGAAGGAGCTGGGTATGTTTAGCCTGGAAAAGAGAAGACTGAGAGGAGATGATAGCCATCTTCAAATATCTTAAGGGCTGTCATATGGAAGATGGAACAAGCTTGTTTTGTCCTGCTCTGGTGGGCAGGACTCAAGCCAATGGCTTCAAATTACAAGACTACAGTTCCCTGACAATTGGCCACAGTAGCTGCAGTTGATGGGAGTTGGAGTCCAACAACATTTAAAGGGCCACAAGTTCCTTATTCGTGTTCCAGCTGCTGGGCTGTTAGGTAAGTCAAAAGCAGGGTCAACTGATTATCAGAATGAGTCCTATTGTAGATCAGATTGCCACAGACTGGAGAACAGGGACAAACTCATCAAATTCAGCATGTATACCTTGAGACAAGGAAACCAATTAAATCCCTTTTTCCAACAATAACAGTTTAATCTGTTGTACCGTATTTCATTGAGGAAAAACATGTTTACTAAAAGGTTCCCACATTTTCACTTTTGCTGACCAACTGTGTAATTACTACACTGTAGTATACATTTGAATTAGTATTATCAAGGACTCATAAGCTTGTGGATTTCCAAGATGGCATGTTGTTAGGGAACATGGAATCATCCTGTTATTTAGCAGCTAGGTAATGGCATTTCCGTGCGCTGCTCTGGTTCGCCAGATACTGGCCACATGACCCGGAAGCTGTACACCGACTCCCTCGGCCAATAAAGCGAGATGAGCACCACAACCCCAGAGTCGTCTGCGACTGGATCTAATGGTCAGGGGTCCCCTTTACCTTTACCTAACATCTGGTGCTTCACTGAGACTTGCTGCATCAACTTAATTGTGCTATCCCTGCACAATTTTTTCCAGGGTTAGCAACTTTTAAAAGAGTTTTCAGGAAAGAAATGCAATTCATTTAATTCATGTTAATTTCTGTTCAGCATAAAAACTATTTATTGCAAATGCACAATGTCTCTAAACATGAGGAATTTTCCTCCCCCATGTTTCAGTGCAGAAGAAGAAACTATGGTGACATCTACTGGTCAATGTTCTTCTCCTTCTCCTTCTTCTTTGATCACTCGTAGCGTAGTACGATTGACTCCATGAACACAGTCTTAACAGTGAGTCCGTAAGTGACTGTGGAGGCCAATTCTGGATCCACACGTCCTTCCACAGTGGGGACATAGGTTTCCGGGTGGGAGTTGATCAAGGTGAGGGTTTGCCAAACGTGCCTTCCTCTTAGCACGTTTCTCCCTTTTGTCCTGAATTCGAGCATCTTCAAAGTCCATGACTGTTCTCCAGCTGGAGTGGTCGCAGGCCAGTGTTTCCCAATTGTCGGTGTTTATACTACATTTTTTTAGATTTGCACTGAGAAAGTCTTTAAACCCTTTTTGTTTACCACCAGCATTACGCTTTGCATGCAGAGGGTTAATCTTGAGTGAAGATGGTATGATTAATTTAGGAAATGTTGTGTAAAGTGTAAAAGCACCTTCAGGGCAGGGCCCAGATATTCTTTGAGCTGACTTGACAGGAATAAAAAATGCAACAGAGACAAAAATTTAATAAAATTCACAGGGGCAACGAATGCAGCAGTTTAAACAGAGTCTGTTGCTGCATACACATCATACATTTAAAGTACAGTTACCCCCTTTGCAGAACTAGCAAATATGACAGCCAAAATAATAAAAATAAAAATAAAAATAATTTATTTGTACCCCGCCCATCTGGCTGGGTCTCCCCAGCCACCCTGGGCGGTTAAAAGAAATCATCAAATAAGGAATCAGGATGAGAAAGAAAAAAAGTGGTGAGTGGGAATATTTCGGAGAGTACTTAAAAACATATGACACTAAAACTATTCTGCAAGTAGGGGTAATACTTTGAGCAACAGTTAACATAACAAGGGAACTGATGGAAGGAAAGTAGGATGGGAAAACTAACGGATATGCAGCAAAACAAGGTATACTTAGAATGCCATGGAGTGGTGGGTTGGGAAGTCTGTACAGAAACAATGTATGATGAAAAATATATGATATCTAAATAGAAACCGGGATATGCATAATAAATAAATAAATAAAGCACAGTTACCCCCACTCATCCTCCAATAATCCTGGGAACTGTAATGTGTGAAGGTTGCTAGAAATTATAGCCCTGTGGGTGACAAACTATAGTTCCCATGATTCCTTTTTTCCCCTTTGGTGCTTCAGATGTATGGTGTGTAAATAGCCACCAACATTTGAAACTCCCATTGTTCTAGGCAAGTTTTGCGACAGGGAATTTCATCAATGCTAGCGGTTTCTGAGCTCTGGGTGAAGTACTGTGCCTAAGATTTCAGATTAAAACTGCCACTGCTGGAAGGAAAGGGGGGCCTTTTTCTGCCTCCCCACTTCCAGCCACTCTCTGAAGACTGGAGAAGGGACCCTCTTAAGAATATTGGAGGGGGGGGCAGGGGAAGGACTAGACCATGTGGAAAAAGATTTTAGCTGCAATTCATTCATTTTCAGCTTTGTATACTTGTTATATAAAAAGTGCACGTAGACACTCTGTTGCGGAGCCCGTAACCTAGGTTTAAGGTGTCATTTAGCTCCTAGCTTTAATATCTCAGTTTCTAACACTGGTAGCCACAATTAGGTATTGAAATAGTAACTTGATTAGTGAGTCCATGGTCCTAATACAGCCTCAAGATTTGGCCACAGTTTTTCCATCTTCACCCAAGCTTAATGAAACTTTGTACAGTCATCTTTTGCTTTCTTTTTTCTCCACCTTTTTCATAGCTGTCAACCTTCCCTTTTTTGCGGGAAATTCCCCTATCAGTACTATACTATAGACTATAGTACTGATAGGGGAATTTCCCGCAAAAAAGGGAAGGTTGACAGCTATGACCTTCTTCCTCTGTTGCCTTCCTGGGTGTTATATAATTTAGAGTGAAAGCTGTCTCTGCCATACTATGGATAACAATTGGAGTGAGGTTTTTTTCCATTCTGTCAACCTTGTATATGGTATGCCCATTTTAAACAAATCCAAGGCTGTAAAGACTTAAGGAGCTTCTGTCTCTGCACCACAAGGGCCCAGCAGAGGGTGCATGGCTGCAACAGTTGCTGATAAGAAGGAATCAGAGGTCCACACGGAGTACGGTAACTGTCACTCTTATCTGCCTCCACAACAAAGCAGTAGAAGTGCGAGACTACAGCCTCTCTGACAAAGCTCTGTGGGGCCATGTGGGAAACAAGAACAAAGAAAATTGCACCATTGTGCTATTATCCATTCCAAAGCTTCACAAGAACTTCTTTTAAAAAGCTCAACCAACAATCTGTTTTATTTACAACTGTAAGATAGAGTACTGTACTTAATAGCAGGGTCAGAGAAATGTGTAACCTATGGAATGGCAGAGTTTTATACACGCCACAGCTGCAATCCGGGGAAACTGGAGAAAATCTAAAGCAACAAAGGTCTGAGTGTGACATCAGGACCCTAGAAGCTTACACCCAGCGTAACCTATATCACCGTTCTTTTTAACTAAATCAGTTGAAGTAATGGGGGTGCTAGACCAGTGAATGACTGCATTAGTGCAGACCCACCAATTGTCCCTATTTTCCATGGACGTCTCTGATTTACAGAAGCCATCCTGGTTTCTAATTTGATCCCAGAATGTCCCACTTTTTCTTAGGATGTCCCTATTTTCATTGGAGAAATGTTGGAGGGTATGGTAGGATGTCCTTATTTTCATTGGAGAAATGTTGGAGGGTATGGAGTTATTCAACCTCAGAGCCGTCTGAAGGCAATCCTGTATAGGGAAGTTTTTTTTTTAATGTTTAATGTAGGATACTGACAAGCTGGAACGTGTCCAGAGGAGGGCAACCAAAATGGTCAAAGGCCTGCAAACGATGCCTTATGAGGAATGGCTTAGGGAGCTGGGTATGTTTAGCCTGGAGAAGATAAGGTTGAGGGGTGATATGATAGCCATGTTCAAATATATATAGCCATGTTATTTGGGGGACATGTTTATCGAATCTTCGTGTTACAATAGGAAAGAAATCCCACAGAGCACATTAGCTGTCAGCTTTGTAGTTCTCATAAGTGTCCACAGTGTGTCTTCTGTGACTTGGATTTACACAGGAAATGGAGATATGAAAACAGTTTTGCAGCCTTCATAGTTGAGGTTAAAACCGCTATTAGGTTTCACTTTTCATCTCTCTTCTACTTAAGCATGCACAAACAAAATGCAAAGACATACGCAACCTAACCTCACGGGCACTTCTGAATGTTTATCTGTAAGCTTTTATAGACACCAAAAAACCAAGAGAAAAAATATTCCTGCAACTACAATGATACAACAAAAAGGCACCCAAAATTGGGGGAGGAAAAGTGGGAATGAATACAGTGGTTGGAATAAGGTTGTTTTTTCATACTGCATTCTAACGTGAGAAGCAGCCATGGGCTCCGAGTCCCTCATAGTTTTGTTGCTTTCAGTAATAAACTTGAATTAAGGTAGCCAAAGAAGGATAATAAAGTGTCATGGACTATGGTATGAAAATGTTAAGTGAATACAATACTCACCCAACAGGGCTACTACAAGTTGTCCAAAAACTTGATTTTATTTATATTTTTGTCCCAATCTTGTTCCAGGAAAATCAGGGCAGCCTACCTGCTCCCTGTCTCATGTTATTGTTGCATCAACCCTGTGAGGTAGAATAGGCTGAGTTAGCACCCTGAAATGTGCATCTCGTACACCCTAAC
Organism: Lacerta agilis; assembly: GCF_009819535.1. NCBI lineage: Eukaryota > Metazoa > Chordata > Lepidosauria > Squamata > Lacertidae > Lacerta > Lacerta agilis. The sequence goes on from NC_046314.1 coordinate 74,308,539, forward strand.
CCTGTAATTTTGCAGCATAACCCTCCCAATTGCCTCTAAACCATGTTATATTGAGTTGTATATGAAGCAATCTTTGAGTTTTCTCCCAACATCCCAACCTGTTAGCTGCTCTTTGAAGCACTCCCCACATCCTCAATTTTGGTGTGGTGCTCCCTGTAGACCACCAGAGGAGCTGAAAACCAGTCATAAATTGAAGAATGAAAGAGTGTATTTTTATATTTCATATGATTACTTCTAAACAGCCATGCATTAGACTTTTAGACTTTAACACTTAGGAAATGTCAGCACCAGATCGCATTATTTTCCCATTCTGTGTGCAAATACTTAAGATATATACTGAATATATTGGAATGCATTTACATAGCTTCCAGTTGTCATGGCCAGCAATTGCAACCAAGTTGGTCACAGGGGGAGTATGATCATCCAGGCAGCTGCCATAAGGATCAGATTACTCTTTGAGGAACCCCAATTGTTGACGGAACTAGAAGGCAGACTGCTGATTTGCCCTGCGTACTGCCACCCCAGAAACTCTCCTTTTTGCCTGGGTTAAACCACAGAGCCTAGGGCTTGCTGATCAGAAGGTCGGCGGTTCGAATCCCCGCGACGGGGTGAGCTCCCGTTGCTCAGTCCCTGCTCTTGCCATCCTAGCAGTTCGAAAGCACCTCAAAGTGCAAGTAGATAAATAGGTACCGCTCTGGCGGGAAGGTAAATGGTGTTTCTATGCACTGCTCTAGTTCGCCAGAAGCGGCTTAGTCATGCTGGCCACATGACCTGGAAGCTGTATGCTGGCTCCCTCGGCCAATAAAGCGAGATGAGCAACCCCAGAGTCGTCCGCGACTGGACCTAATGGTCAGGGGTCCCTTTACCTTTACTTTTAAGGATGCTAAAATTCCCAGCTTTCCCTAACTTAGCTTGAGCCAAACCAGCAAGACAGCACAGATGCCTGTAACTTCAGTAAAAGGTAAAGGTAAAGGTACCCGTAGTCCCGTACCCCTGACCATTAGGTACAGTTGCGGAGGACTCTGGGGTTGCTTGCTCATCTCGCTCTATAGGCTGAGGGAGCCGGCGTTTGTCCGCAGACAGCTTCCAGGTCATGTGGCCAGCATGGAAACACTGTTTACCTTCCCGCCGGAGCGGTCCCTATTTATCTAGGTGCTTTCGAACTGCTAGGTGGGCAGGAGCTGGGACCGAACAGCAGGAGCTTACTCTGTCGCGGGGATTCGAACCGCCGACCTTCTGCTGGTCAAGCCCTAGGCTCTGTGGTTTAGACCACAGCGACACCCGCGCTGTACCAAACAAAAAACAAAAAAAACTAGGGAGGGGAGCGGGGAATTGCACAATTCAAAATTTAGAGCACGCGTTGTTTTAAGCATTTGTTTCTTTATTTTTTTAAAGGGATAGCGTCGTTGAAGAGCAACTCCGGGCGCAACACCGGCGAACGAGCAGGAGGCGGTTTCAATTGAGGGCACGCAGAGATCGGCTTTTCTGAGTGGCTGCTTGTCAAATGCTGACAGAGGCAGTCCTCATGAATCACTCCGGATTGTGATCATGTGCTGCAAGCCCTCGGTGAGCCGCCAAAGAGGAAGTGCGGCTTGTTTTCTTTCTCGGAGTTCCTCTGCTGTAGGAAGATGAGAGGAGGAGGAGGAGGAGGAGAGGGAGGCAGCCGAAGCAGGAGGCCAAGTTAGCCGGGGATGGAGGCCCTCGAGTGGAGGAGCTCCCTGGGTAACGACACCTTCCCCTCCACCCTGAGCCCCGCGGTGCCTCCCTATGTGAAGCTTGGGCTGACCATTGCCTACACGGTCTTTTATTCCCTCCTGTTCGTCTTCATCTACATCCAGCTCTGGCTGGTCCTTCACTACCGGCACAAGAGGCTCAGCTACCAGACGGTCTTTCTGTTCCTCTGCCTGCTCTGGGCGTCGCTTCGGACGGTGCTCTTTTCCTTTTACTTCAGAGACTTTGTCACGGCCAATTCTCTCAGCCCTTTCGCCTTCTGGCTGCTTTACTGCTTCCCGGTGTGCCTCCAGTTTTTTACACTGACACTGATGAATCTTTACTTCACTCAGGTAAGGAAATGGCCATGTCTGGATTGTGCCAGGATTGTTGTTGTTGGTGTTTGTTTGTTTTGAGAGTGGCATTCAGCTAAGTTGTATATGCAGAAATCATTCAGAAAGTCTTAGCTTTGAAATGGATGAACATGACCAAGTTATTATTTTAAACAAAATAATAATAATAATAATAAAATCCTTCCAGTAGCACCTTAGAGACCAACTGAAGTTTGTTATTGGTATGAGCTTTCGTGTGCACGCACACTTCTTCAGATACCATATTAATTAAAGATATTAATTTAAGTGGGCCTACTGTGAGTAAAAGGTAGTCGAATCCCACCAGAGCACAAAAAGAGAGTTTCTCTGTTGTCTCTGAATCTCAGGGAGGAGGAGAAGCAAAGATAGCATTCCTCACACATAGGAGCTTAGCATTGAATGAAATACCATAAGACATCCTTGTTCAGTTAGTAAACTATAGTGCAACTCATCATGATTTTCCATACACCTAGAGCCATGTTACTTTTACACAAACCTTTGTTGCACACTTGTAGTAGTCAGTAGAAGTTGTCCTTGTATTGGATATGTGGGGGGTACTTTAAAAAAAAACCCCAACATGAAATGCTTAGGCTGATCCTCAAATAGATACTGATAAGGAAACAAAAAAGGAGGGAGCTCAGGGAGGGAAACTGCTTCATCATCAAACTAAGCAGGTCACCTGATTTTTACCAACAAAACAAAGTAAGGTTTTGCAACTCACACATGTTGTCTGTTCAGCAAAGCGTCTGGATCTCAGCTCTGTGATCTCATTGCCATAGAGATGGGTTAGTTTCACTAAAGCTACTTATCAAGAGATCCAAATCTCTCTGGCCATTTATTTTGATTGCAAGACTTATTTCTGTTTTGATTTCAGTCCTGTCAAGCAAAAACTTATGCAAAAGTATGTGCAAGAAAATTCTTTATGAAAACTGGTGTGGCGCAAGGGTTAAGAATAGAAGCAATGAGCCTACTCTTTTTTTTTTTTACCTCTGCCAGGAACTTGCTAGATGGCCTTAGGCAAACCTCTCACTGTTTTCTCAACCTCAGTTCACCTTCTGGCCTATTTTGCAGGACTGTTGTTTAGGGCTAGTGAAAGAAATGCATGTGAAGTGAGCTTTAAATACTTGAAATGCACTAATGCTAAGCATTATTACTTAATACCATTGAGCAATTTGATCATTCGGACCAAATATTTAGTACTAAATAATATTTTACTTTCCTTTTCCTTTTTGCTTTATATACAAACACAAGCAGGAAATATAATATTATCAGCCTTTTAAAGAAGCTGGGCAAAGCAATTGCAGTATTTTATTTAAAATGCCATACAATGCGAAGTTTCTACAGGCGTTGAAATCTCAACAGCTCAACTCATTCGGGAACTCCCTGAATGGCTTGTGCAGTGTTCCTTTGCATGCTCACTTGGAACAAAACTTTTCCCTTTTCTTGCGAGAAACCCTTTTCAGAATAAGGGAATTTCCCTTAAAAAAAGGAAAAAGTTGACAGCTATGAACAAAACCCCACTGACTTCAGTGGAGCTTATTTCCAACATATGTGCATAGGATCAAAACTTTATATTATATGTAATGTTATGTATAATATAATGTAACATTATTATTTTTTAAATTGCAGTTATTTATACCTCCTTCCAGGATGCAAAACCTTCCAAAGCAGATTATAAGTAACATAAAGTTACGTTTTAGAAAAACAGAATAAGCCTGCAAGTCTTTTGTTAAATGCAGATGAGATATTATACTGATGGACTTAAAGAACTAGCACACAAAAGCTAAAATACTGTTGCACACCACCCCCAATCTCTGAGCAGTACGAGTTTCCAGGGGTTCCAAGCGTTTATCAATGGTTTGTGTTTCCTTTAGGAATGAAGTACAGTGGAGACTGTGGTGTATAAGACATATATACAACCTGAGCCTATGGTGTAGGGGTTCACAGCATTAACGCCCTGAAAGAGTATTGTTTCTGCCATAGCCACAGACTTGGATTCTAGCAGAAATCAGGCATGGCTCTTTCTCCAACTTGTTGCTTTTCTTCTGCAACACTCTACCATAACTCTGCCTTTGCCTGTTGAGGGAGGGGCCCATTTGCAGTCTGAACCCCTTAATCTCCCATCAGCTCACCAGGAAGCTAGCTTTGCTATCTCCAGAATTTAGACTGTTTGATTAGCTTTTAACACTTGCTAGATGCAGGAATCTGAGGAGTCTGGCTTAGCACCCCAATATCACAACAATAAATTTGTGGCAGGTTTTGCTTGTACAGAAAAGCCTCCAATAATACCAATAAAAGAAGAGTTGAGAAAAAATATCAACCTTTGAAGGAGAAGTACATAAAAGAATTGCAAGATCCATGATAATAAATCACACACAGGCTGCAATCTTGTGCACACACTTACTTAAAAGTAATCTCCACTAAATACAACAGGGGTTGATTCTGAGGAAATAATACCCTACTTGAGTGGATGCTTCAGATTCTATACAGGAGGTGGCAAGTTTGGCTTGTAATTCAGCATGTTGTCAAAGGGTGCCCTGTTAAAAATCACACCTACGTTGTCACAGAAGACAAGCAAGGACAAGTGTGGAAAGGGAGGAGAGGAGATCACTCTGTCCAGAGGCAACTTTCACCCAAATAAAAAATAAGAAAGGCTTCAGATTGGTTATGCCTCACCATGCGTAACACCCAGCCTCTTGGGTGTGAAGGGAAGTTACTAAATATTAGCAAAAAATATAAGTTTATAGTTGGACATGTTGTAAAGAGAAAGCCCATAATATTAATTAGGATGGCCGAGCAGGAGAAATACATTAGGTAATCGGTTGAAATTATGCCAGTAAACTAACATGTACAAAGGATGGGCAAAACAAGAAGTTGTCTTGGACCTCATAGTACAGCTTTTGCCAGTCCGCCAGTTCTTTGGGCTACAACTCCCATCAAGGCTGGCCGGGGCTGGTGGCAAATGTCCACAACAGGTGGAGGGCACCAGGTTGGCATGTTAGCAGCAATGTTAGCAGCAACCATAAGCAGAGGAGCTAAACTGGAAACCTCCCCCAATTTTTTGGTGCTTTTTTCAAAGTAGGAGAGATGGTACCATCTGTTTTATCAGTATTTGCCAGCATTGTAAACTTGGAATTGGAGGTCAAGTCTGGTCTGTCACATAATTGCTTGGATAGCTGGGCTGGGTTCAAACAGTGACTGGCCCAAGGTCACCTGGTTAAATTTATGGACTTGAACCAAGGTCTCTCCAGCCAGAGTCCAACTATGGAATTTGATGCCACAAGACGTAATAGTGGGCATCATCTAGGGTGATTTTTTAAAGAGTTTAGACAATTTCATGGAGGGTTAAGGATGTCAGCGGCTACTAGCCAGAAAAGCTACATACTATCTTCTATGGTATGTTGGAGCAGTATGCCTCCTAACAGCAGGCGCTGGGAAATCATAGGTGGGGCTAGTATTGTTGTGCTCAAGGCTTCCAGAGGCATCTGTTTGGCCACTGTGAAAAAGGGATGCTGGACAAATTACATCTTTGGTGTGATCCAACAGGGCTTCTCATGTTCATAGAGAGCCAGTGTGATGTAGTAGTTAAGAGCGGTAGACTCGTAATCTGGTGAACCGGGTTCGATTCCCTGCTCCTCCACATGCAGCTGCTGGGTGACCTTGGGCTAGTCACACTTCTTTGAAGTCTCTCAGCCCCACTCACCTCACAGAGTGTTTGTTGTGGGGGAGGAAGAGAAAGGAGAATCTTAGCCGCTTTGAGACTCCTTCAGGTAGTGATAAAGCGGGATGTCAAATCCAAACTCCTCCTCCTCCTCTTCTTCTTCATAGGATTCTAATCCAATGGATATTTCTGCTCTTTGAGACATTGCAATAAAAAGAATGGATTGGCATACTTGCCTACATTTTGGGGCTCTCTTGTGGGTGTGGCTCTGTTATGGGGGTTGTAATTATGAGCTCCTTTAGTACAATACCATTGAGCAGGGGGAAAGAAAGAGGAACTCTAGTGCAGTGGTACCCAGCCTGTTTGGTGCAGCAGCCCACTAGTCCAAATTTACTTGGTATGATTAGCCATAGATTTATTACCACATGAATTTTGGACCGTAGGTTTCTGGCAGCCATTGGTTTTGTGCATTTTAAAGTTTGCCGATTTCATAACCATTACTTAAGCCACCCAATAAGAATTTTACCATAAATCCCTATTAATGTGGGATTTGTTAGAATGTTTATAGTGCCTACAGAGGTATTCACCATTGTGCTTATGGGAATGTAAGAATAACAACCATCTGATTAAAGGATATTGCTTCACAAGCTATAAAAAAATCATTCTGAACACATATGATTACGTAAGTGTGCAGCTTGTTAAGGGCATTGAGAGTTATTACGAGACCCCTGTGTCCCTTGCAGAGCAACAGTTCCCAGAGTGGTTTAACAGGAAACCCTGAGAGAGGACTAAGGCTCTCCTAACAATCACAGATAGTGGGAAGGACCAAAGTCAGAGTTGAGAGTTAGCAGTGATGTGGACCAGAAGCAAGCAAGCAAGCAGAGAAAGAGAGCCATGCCTGATTTCTGCTGTAATCCAAAGCTGTGGCTATGGGAGAAATAATAGCCTTTTTGGGTGTTAATGCTGTGGACCCCTCCACCGTAGGCTCAGGTTGTATATATGTGTAAATGAACCATATATCACAAAGTATCTACTGTGCTTCATTTCCAAAAGGAAACATGAACCCTGGGTGAGTGCTTGGAGCCCCTGGAATCTTGCAACATTCAGAGGTTGGGGTGGCGTGCAGCACTGGTGTCAAAAGTTGGGATACATGTTTTCTGGAAGAGAGCTTGTGAGCAAGGTGTGTCTTGAGTCAAGATGGATGGAGGAACAACAGCATTCCTGGAGCTGTTCAGGTTGATGCTCCAGCATAAAATCTAGCAACAGGGGGAGCAGCAGAGTCAGCAGCTTGAGCAAATGATCCAGCAGCAAGACCAGAATGGGGCAGCGGCAAGCAGAGTGGGCAAGAAGTCTCTGTGGAAAGGAAAGTGTGATTCCATGCAAGGTGAGGGCCCTGCCAGTTGAGACTCTGCATGTGGTTGAAAGTGACCCAGGAGCCCAGCTGCAAGGCACACAGATGGAAGGGGTGGCCGAAGAGATCCAGAGTGTGGATGGGCAGGACTGTAAGCAGTCAATAGCTTAAGGCAGGCTTCTTCAAACTCGGCCCTCCAGATGTTTTTGGCCTACAACTCCCATGATCCCTAGCTAGCAGGACCAGTGGTCAGGGATGATGGGAGTTGTAGTCTCAAAACATCTGGAGGCCAAATTTGAGGAACCTTGGCTTAAGGCAAGGGGGAAGAAGGGGTGCAGCAGGAGGAATTGGAGGTGCTCCCACGAGAGGTGGTAGACTCTCCTTCCCTGGAGGTTTTAAAGCAGAGGTTGAATGTACACCTGTTTTGTATGATCTAGCTGACATTCCAGCATTGCTGAGAGTTAGACTAGATGACCCTCCGCATCCCTTCCAACTCTGTGATTCTATAAAGACACCACAGTCTCCACTGTGCCTCATTTCCAAAAGGAAACACAGACCCTGCTTAAGTGCCTCAAACCCCTGGAATCTTGCACTGCTCAGAGATCAGGGTGGCATACAACAGTAATATGCCAACAAAAAGTTATAAGATGAATTCATCATACCACTTAAGGATTAAAAGTACCGGCAATAATTACTTTGGTTTTACTTTACTTGTGGATCCACAAGCTGGGAAACACTGCTCTAGTGCAAATCCTTCAGAGTCCCTTCTTGCTTACTTTTCAGGATGGAACCAGATGTTTTCAAAATATGTGTCTTTGTTGGTAGGGAGGGTTTGGAACTTTCTGTCCTCATTTTTCCTTGCAACCCCAGCCTCCATGACTCCCCCTCCCCAAATATATTTATAGTTTTGGAGCCATTGGGCTGGGGTAATAGCTTGGGGGGGTGCTGGGGGGGAAGAAAAGCTGGAAGAGATGAACACTCACTCCTGCCTGCCACTTCTCTCCTGTAAATTCCCTGTTTCACCCCCCATTTTAGGTTTACACATGGAATGGAACTTCATTTTTGCTGCGTAATATGCCTTTCCACTCTGAGTCAGAGTGCTTCAGCAAGTCACTCCCATACAAAACACAGGATTTATTCTCAAAGGAAACAGTTATCTTGACCCATTGGGTGAGATTCACTGCATATAATACATCTTTCTAATTGAGAACAAAATTGCATAACCTGTCTAAGGATTTTACTCTTAAAGAGTCTAAGATGAAGGAGCAAAGACGCTTGTCGTTTTCAGTATGGGGCATATGGAGGCCATTTGACTCACCCCCCCCCCCATGCCTCCGTTTTGGTCTACTAGCCTAAGGAAATTGTCTGCCTGTCTCACACACAGAGAGAGAGAGCTTGTGTATTTGTTCTGGTCTCTGGTTAACCTATCTTTGTGATATCCAGAATTTCCACAACTAGGCCTGATTTAAATATTATACACCTGGACAGGAGAAACTTACCTATGTGGTGCAGCACATGCCAGGCAATTCATTTTAATCTGCTTCTCCTCACCCATTACACATGCACAGGAGGGAATCTGTAGTGTAGGCAGGTCCTATCCATGCTGCCACGCTAATGGGTCAGAGCCCAGTTTAAATGCAACGCTGGGTGCATGCAGTAATGCTTCAGTTGCATTCTTCCTTGCACATGTTTGCATTCACTGATCACTTTCATTTTATTGCCACTTGGGTTCTTGTGACATAGGTATGTGAAGTGTTGTTTCCACATCCTGATTAGTTCAGTGTTCTTCACAGGGGAAAAGAAAATAACGTTGAATAAAGTAAACAAGCAATCTGTGCATTCTTATCAGTTGTGTTCGCAACTCTTGGAATTATGATGATTCCATCAGGGTAATCACATCTTTGACTTTTCAATGCTTATCCTCAAAGAAAAGTTAGCGAAGGTATTTCAAAGACATGCCTAGAAATTAGAAATAAGAATGCAAATCGGTTCAGGGAAATTCTTTCTTGTAAGTATTCCTATACCATGGCCAACACGTATTTGATGCTGAAAAGACTCATCGTTAAGATGTAATCTACCAGACGGAGCTGAAATCTTTACAACTTTAAACAATTTGATTGTTTGTGCCAGCCATATTTAAGCTACTTTATGGGATTGCAAGGGACACGGGTGGCGCTGTGGTCTAAATCACAGAGCCTAGGGCTTGCCGATCAGAATGTCGGCGGTTCGAATCCCTGCGATGGGGTGAGCTCCTGTTGCTCGGTCCCAGCTCCTGCCCACCTAGCAGTTCTAAAGCATGTCAAAGTGCAAGTAGATAAAATAGGTACCTCTCCGGCGGGAAGGTAAACGCCGTTTCCGTGCGCTGCTCTGGTTCGTCAGAAGCGGCTTAGTCATGCTGGATACATGACCCAGAAGCTGTCTGCGGACAAACGCCGGCTCCCTCAGCCTATAGAGCGAGACGAGCGCCGCCACGCCAGAGTCGTCCGCAACTGGACCCCTAACGGTCAGGGGTACCTTTACCTTTACTATGGGATTGTAACCCCTGCATTTCATTTTGGTGTGAAGAAACTGAAGGCTAGTTTGCTGCCCTAGGATATGGTGGAGGGTGCTATCCTGTCACCAGTGTTTTAAAATCAGATTCAGCTGTCAGTCTGGTCAGCTTTTATATGTGGAATAGAGGAACCACCATCTTGTCTTTCACATCAGGCTTGCACCATACTGGGGTAACCATGGGCCACCCACTATTTCTCAGCCTGGCCTACCTCACAGGGGAAAGACACCCTTTAAGTTTTGCAGCCTAAGCAAATAGCATATTGTGCATCTACACAAGATGGGGCAGTTATAAGCACCATTATTTGGTGTTTACATCACCAAATGAGTGCAAGAGAAGACATACGTGCTTTTTCCAAGTGTTTGCTTATTCTACTTCCTGCCTCCCTGTTTAACATTGGAGAGCCGCGCTCTTTTTGCAGCCGTGCTTAGGCTTGGACTGTATTGAGATTAGCTGTGAGCACCACATTTTTACAAGGATGGAAACAAAATGGAGATGAATTAGAGGATAGTGGTGAATATGAGTAACAAGTGTGGAACATATTAGCAAGTTTGAAGCATGTGGAAAAGGTTAAGAGGAAGTGGCACAGAATATATTTAGATCAGAAAAAATGGGGAATGTCCCAGTTCTCAGGTCTTTATGCATCCAGGTCTTTAAACACACTTTCTAGGGAGTAAGCCTCAGTGAATAAGCTGGGACTTGCTTCTGACTTGCATAGAACTGCACTGTTAAAGGCTTCTATTTCGAACAGTGGAAGGGAACCTGTGACCCTTTAATCTGCTGGGCTGCAGCTTCCATAATCTCTGATCATTGGACTATGGTGGCTGGGACTGATGGGTGATGGGATCCAACAACATCTGGAGGTTCCCCACTCCTGGTTAATATTAAGTGTTTTTCTACTAGGGCTCCTTAGGGATGTTCACACATTACAATAGAAGAGGATAGATCTGGACTATATAGTTCCAATACAGTTGTTTGACTCCCGTCCCCATCAGTCCAAACCATTGCCTGATGGATACCACATTGGCTACTCCTGCTGTTAAGTATTTAGTAGGTACCTACTTTAACCCTGACTCCACTATTTTCCACCATGTGTCCACCTGGTGTGGAGACACAGACAGTGATCTCAGCTGCTTCTTCATTTCTGCAGTTTACACAAAGTTAACAAAAATAATGTTTAGTCATTTCACTTGTTATAGTGCAAAAGTGGGTACATGCTAAATATATAACAGGCACTTGCTTTTTCTACTTTTATGTGTAAAACAGCCTAGAAAAAGGACTATAAGCAATTGGGTTTCAGCCAAGGAGGCTGAAATTGCTCATTAGGAAATACCCATGTTCTGTAAAAGCAGCTGAGCAATGGGAAATCAACTTACCGGTACTTGGGATGTGACAGAGGGCTCATCCATACCATCATTTAATGTGTCATGTAAGCTTCATGTGCTTCCATTAATTATTTTTATTTTATTTTATTTTATTTTATTTTTATTAAAGATTTTCTTGATTTACAAAGGTAGTGCAATGTCTCTCTCATATTTTTTTCCATGTAACATTTTTACAAGTCAATTTCCTTTGTTGAGACATTAGGAAGAAAAGGGGGAAAGAGGTGGGTGGGGTGGGGTGACTATGTTTCTATTTTACTTAATATATGTAGGGTTTGGTGTCAGCGTTGTTTGTGCAGGTTCTCTGTTGTTCACTTATGCTCCTTTGGTGGTGTGAGAGAGGTCGGGGTTGGCGTAGGGTGTGATTAATCATTTGTAGTTGGCTGTGGTGGTCTTTGGTTTCCCGTGTGAGTGGAGTGGGTGAGTGTTTTTGATCAGGTTAGCCATATTGATTTGTATGCTGTCGGTAGATTTTTGTCGTTGTTTTGTTAGGTTGTGTGTGTGATGAAGGGGAGCCATACCAGGTTTTCATTAATTCTTTGTTGTCCATATGATATTCTGCTCTTTGTTCTCCTTTTTGGAGAATCTCGGGTATTGGAAAAACCAGACAAAGGGACTGGAAAGTGTGGGAAAGCAATGATTTGGAGAACATGATATAGACAATGGAGACACAGGAAGCTTATAGTAGTATCCACATTAAACGACAGTGTTCTCAGTCCCACAGCTCAGCAAACTTCAATGAATAAGCCAAGCCTGCGCAGCAAAGGCCCATCTCTATTAAAGGGACAAGAGAGTGCTAACAATATTTGAACCTTTAATTGTGTAAGTATAATATGCACTTTCATTTTTATTGCAGGTGATTTTCAAAGCTAAATCAAAATACTCACCAGAACTACTTAAATACAGGTAAGAAACACCTTTCCTGTAATGAATAAAAGGAAAAACAACCGTTCATTGCTGGCTGGGCCATATTGTAATACATCTCCATAGGAACTGTATTCACCTACTGAAAGAAGTAATAATCACATTGCAACATTTTCTTGAGAGTTTTAGTGATTCTGAAGCACACTTTAGTCTGTTTATTGTTGGCCTTCATCTGTCTCGAGAGACCATGGAGTGCACCTCTGGGGATGAAGTTAAACCACTAGAATCACAGTGCCTGTTGTGACTCCAGAGACTGGTAACTTGTAACTGCTATCTCCTGCACTGTTTTTGCTGTGTTAGTAGCACCAAAGTAGCACAAGCCTGTATGGAGTGTGTATGGAGGTCCTGGGCTGCCCAGATGACAAGACCTCCATCTAGGCCTCGCTGATGTGGTCCAAAGGAAAGCAGAGCAATACATTTGGTGCCAGCTTAGCTGCAGGAGTTGCTGGAAGGAGCTGTGCAAGACACCAGCCCACCATCTTAGGGACTCCACTCCTGAATTGTGTAGGGTTTATTTCTTAGCCTTCTCTTCTCCCGAAGGGGTCCTGCAAGGCAGCAAGTCACACTTTAGTCTACCGTGCTTTGAAATAAGTGTTGTGGTTTTCTTTATGCATAGTATGTACAAGCAGCAGCAATGAACATGAGAGGACTGGAGTTAAATCTTGAAAGCCCTGAAATGCCCACATGAGGAATTTTTAGGCTACCACGAGCCTTGCCTCAGAATCAGGATGCCTTGCTTTTCCATGTCATGCCAGTTTTCTCACCCTGTGCCAGGATTCATTAGGGAGGATCCTAGTAGAAGCTGAGAGCCTGAGGAGAGCTTTTACACACAACACCTGGTCATATGCAGTTATTAAGACTCAAGAAAGACAGGAGAGAACCAAGAAGTTGCTTGGAGGTGGGGTGGGGGGTACCTGTAGCCCTTCATTTGTTGTTGGACTACAATGCATGCATGTAGCAAAATAGATATGCGTGCATTTATCACCATTTGTTAAACATACGTTATATAGGTATGAAACATGAAAGGTGTAAAGTGTTTTCCAACTTGAAAATATCCATGGGTAGAGGTTGCCTTGAGTTTCCTTCATGACAGGCAACTGCGGTTCTATTTCTCTGAGCAAAAATGGTAAAGTAAGAAAAACTTCCGTTTCCGTATTTGACAGGAGTGTTTTTAATTCCATGGCTTAAGCATATTGTTTGGATGTGTTCACAAACACATACCGGCATGTTGTTGTACTCTGCCTCTCCCTGCCAGAGTTTTGAAAGTGTGCAATGCTTAATCAGATTTCCATGGAACAAGTTCACAGGCTGTGGTTACTGTGCAACCATTTAACTACTTAGTTCCGAAGTACAAATGTTGCAGTCTGTGTGGGATCAGTTTTAGCAAGGGATGCCACTTTTTTAGTACATTTAAAACAGATTGCTGTTTTAGGCTCATGATAGGCTTGTGATTCATGAGCTTCATGGCTGAGTGGAGCTTCGAACCCTTGTCTCCTGGGTCCTATTCCAACACACTAACCAGGGGTGGACTTTGGTAATATGGCACCCTGAGTGAGGTCAAAATTTGGTGCGCCCCACTCCAAATATTTATTATTTTCACAATAATTACTTTGAGTACTTTGATTAGTTGTTGTTATTATTACTACTACTACTACTACTACTACATCAGCATCCTGTGCGGGGAAACCGCTTGCAACACCCTAAATTTGGCACTGCTATAACCACTACACCACACTGGCTCTGTAGGGTGTTGGACTGGATTGCCTTCAAGGTAACCTTTGGTTCTCTGTGGGTAATTTGAATCTGTGGTGATCAAGTGACATTTATAAACGGCAATAATGTCGGTTGCTAAATACTACTTCTTTACCAAACGTCGTTGTGCAGAAACTTTAATAATGGATGATCATGTACTGCACACATGGCAGCATTTGCAGTAGGGAATGAGCAGGCACCTGGCAGAGTTGGTGGGTGAATGACAGTGAGATGTTGAACACTCAAGAGTCCTGTGTGCCACGTGGCCTGTACTGCTAGCCTGCTGTCCTCAGGTGAAATGGAGAACTTGGTCCCATCACCAGTGTTGCAGTGGGATTCCACTGCCACTTTGGTTGGCTTCTGTACATGGAATTGTGTGTTTTTGCAGGGGGTGGGTGGGCGGGCTATCTTCTCCTTTGCCTCAGGCAGCAAAATGTATTAAACCAAGTTGTATACACACCTTTAAAGCACATTTGCCTCCTCAAATAATTCTGAGTATTGTAGCTTGTTAAGGGTTGCTGAGAATTGTAACTCTGTGAGCAGTAAGCTACAGTGCCCAGAATTATTTGTGAGAAAGAGTGGGCTTCAAAGATATGGTGTGTGCCTTAAGCTGAGGAACTATTTTGTTACGGAGAAACAATGAAAAGTTTCATAGCACCTTAAAGACCAGCAAATCTATTTATGGCATAGCTTTCAGGTCTCCAGTTCCCTTCACCAGTCGTGACAAGTTTTATCTTGATTTACAGGGCTATACATGGGGGCGGGGGGGGTGAGGTGGAGAAGGGGAGAGTTGCAGATTGTAAGATCAGAAGGAAATTAATAGCTGAAAAAAGAAGCTTCAAAGGAAGATTTCATCATGAAACCACTGAATTACAATGAATCTACCAAGAGATTCATTGCTATCACTTGTGGCCTGAATCTGTTCAAAGCCTTTAAAAAAAGAAAATCACACAGCATGAGTTAATTAGTTTACCAATGCCAGGATGTCTGTGTTTTTAACAATTGCTTTGTCACTGGTAGCTGTTAATAACACAACTATCACCACCTGTACTTTCTGCATTTAACTTCCTTCTGACCTCATTGTTTACAATCCCCATCCCACCAAGCCATGTGCCTATATAGTATATCGCCACCTGCCAAGTGAGGGTGGGAGGCCTGTTCCCTACTTTTAGAAACACCATACTTAGTCATTTCTATGGCAGCACACATGTATTTGGCTGACTCTTTTTAGTCGAGCAAAAAAGATGCTTAGCAGACTTTCCTGTGGCCATTAACAAAGAAACTGGCTTGACCACTTCTACAGAATCACATCTTACAGATATAGAACCAGAGGCTTGGTGAGGACCCAAATATTATTTATTATTATGTCTGTCCTGCCCCCCTCAAAAAACCCAGGGCAGCAAACATCAAAAAGTTAAAACAATGCAATTTAAACTAAAATACAATTAATTTTTTTTTTAATGAAAAACCATCAAAAAACATGTAAAATCATTTAGAACATAACTCCCAGTTACTAATTTCAAGCTTGCTATGGCCAGTTTTACTTAGCTATCAAATGCCTGGGTAAACAGGAATGTATTTAAGTATACAGGGTGGTATACTAAACAAACAAACAAACAACCCCTGAAAGTCAATGAGAGAGATGCACCTTTCTCACCTTACAAGGGACAGCATTGTATAAATGAGGAACCACCACTGAGGAGACCCTGTCCCAGGTGCCATCTATACCACCACCACCCCAATCCTATAAAAGGACATTTGTTAGGTGCCATAAAACTCTTCTTTGATTATGTGCAACAAACTAACACGGGGGCTACTCTAGAAATTGTAGTGGAGGGTATATATTATTTGATAACCCTGTGCATTTTATTAACACTTGCTAAAAAGGTGAACATTTAAAAAGCAATGGTTTCCTTCTCCCCATTTAGGTTGCCTCTTTATCTCGTGTCATTTATTGTCAGTCTACTTTTCCTGTTGGTGAATCTAACGTGTGCCATACTTGTGAGAATAGAGAATTCAGAAAGGAAGATCATTGTATTGATCCGGGTTGCTATAAACGACTCATTGTTCGTGCTATGTGCCATCTCACTCTCCATTTGTCTCTACAAGATTTCCAAGATGTCTTTAGCAAATATTTACTTGGAATCCAAGGTAAAGTACAACTTCAGACATTTGTACAACTTCTGGGGGAATTGTATCTTTGTGAGGAAAAGTGAGTGGTATATGTTGAAGAGCAAGGCCCCATACAGTTAAAGCAGTATCATATTACTTCAAACAGACATGGTTTTCCCGAAGGAAGTATCTCTAGTTCTGTCCCCACAGTATGTGACTCATGAGAGAGAAAGGTGGCCCACCCACTGTTTTTTTCTATTAAGTCAATATGAATTTATGTCCATTTTATTAGCTTTGGGCTGCAGTCCTTTGCACACATACCATGGAGTAAGTGCCATCTCTCTGATGCCATGCCCCTTATTGCCTAATGGTGGAAGAAGGCTACTTGCTTTCCCTTCTGCGACAGTGGAATTAGGCTCAGAAACAACCTTGTCCTTGAGTGCTTATGTTTTTACCTCAATCCTCACCCTTTCCCCCATTAGTTGGGGAAAGTTATGGGGATTCAGAAAAACAGAATTCATAATATAATTCTTGGTTCATTGCAGTAGCCAAAGGTTATGGGCAAACACATTTGCTGTCTCCCTTCCTTCTCTTCTATTCTCTTCTTTCAATGTTCCCACTTGTCTCTTTTTATTCAGATGTCGGCCTTCCATCCCATGGGTATTTAATAGTCTGATGAGCATACCTTCTTTCCTTCCTGATCAAGACCCACCAAGACTCATATTTGGGAACTTTTAGAAAAATGTCTCTTGTTCCGCCAGACAAATGCCACAGGCTGACTTCTTGTTCTATGTTGGTGCTAGTCCTTCATGCCGATTTAGTTTCCTATGGTAATTTGGCTATTTTAAAGAATTTTATATAATTATTTAATGTGCTTAGTCTCCCTTTAATAACCCCTATTGTACACAGTGGGGCTTCCTCCCAAGTAAACATTGCTTGCTACAGTGCAATCCTCTGCTGGTACATGTTTGCTCAGGAATAAGTACTATCAATTTTTTCCTAGGAAAGTGTGCGCTGGATTGCAAATCTTCAGCATAGCTGTTACTGCTTTGCTATGACTTCTGGGAAATAAGGGTGGGGCTTGTCTGTGAAAATGAATTACCTCATGAAACTGTGGTGACTTGGGCACAGCACACTCTTTTCCAATGCACATTTCCATTTCCCCCTCTCGTTGCTTGTGCCTATTTCTATAAGGACAAACAGTACGGTCCCAGGACATGTTTTGAGGTGCATAAGGCCTGCACATAGCTAATTTCCTCTTCCAAAAACCTTAGACCAGGGGTCAGCAAACTTTTTCAGCAGGGGACCGGTCCACTGTCCCTCAGACCTTGTGGGGGGCCGGACTATATTTTTTGGGGGAAATGAACAAATTCCTATGTCCCACAAATAACCCAGAGATGCATTTTAAATAAAAGGACACATTCTACTCATGTAAAAACGCACTGATTTCCGGACTGTCCACAGGCCGGATTTAGAAGACAATAGGGCCGGATCCAGCCCCCAAACCTTAGTTTGCCTACCCTTAGCCTGACTGAATTATGGTTGGGTAGTTAAGGATAAGAAATCCATGTTTAGTGATGTTACAATGTATATCTTTTATTTAAACAATTACTGCCACATTTAAATAGGTTCACAGTTTTATTGGATTCTATTTTGCATACATATTATGTGTCAGCACTCCTGTATAAATAATCCAGAGCGGCACTGCAGCTGGTTAAAAGAATCCACCACCATACTCAAATGTCCTGGTATCACATCAATGCATTTCAGCACAAAAAGTAACAAATCAGGGATTTGGGGTCATAGCACCACAAGTGGTAAATCTGTCGGATATATGGAACATACAGTGTTCGCTCTTGCACACATGCAATTTGGAAAGTGATATTTTGGATATTACATCAGCAAAGGAACAGCAGAACAATGATCCTTTTTTGCAGGATTTTTGTTTGGTTTTATTCCTTCAATCATGACACAGAAATCTACAGCAATCAATTAACTAGCTGCACAGGGACTGACACATACACCTTTCCTCCATGGGGCTTAGGGTTGGGTTAATGGATGAGGGCTACACCCTTCCCAACAACATTGTAAGTGAGGTAGGTAAGGCTGTGCATGTCTATCTGGGCCACAGCTGTACAGAGAGCTTCATGAGACGAACAAGGACTCAAATCTAAATCTATATAAGATCTTAGGAAGCCTGGGTGTTTATTATGTTAGAGAAACTGCAGTGTAAAGGGCCACATAAAACTGCTCTGTGTCAGTTGGTTAATTTGGAGAAATACCATACTGAAAACGCCAGCTATATAGTTCCATTTTTAGACTTGGTTGTAATAGGATGGGAAGTTTCTTTCAGCTTGTTCTTCCCTGACTACCATAGCAACATTTTATCTCTAATGCAAAGATGTACATAGCAATGGTTTCCTCTTTTAAGTGTCTTCTGCTGTGTGTAAATTGTCCCACCACAGCTTTTGTGGTCCTTTTCCCTACACTTCTTGATTTCAGTTCCTTTAATAATGCCACAAGCCCTTGGGTCAGCAAAGTGTCACGTGCTTATTTAAATGTTCTTGGTTCAGACAGACAGCTTTTTTAAACTAATATGCTTAAATCTTGGAAATTAGACTAGATGGGAATATCCAGGAGCTTCATCTTGGATCCAACCCAACATATAAACAAACAAAAGTTGGCCTATAAGAGAGTCTGTGATCCTGTGCACACTTTCTTGGGACTGAATTCCATTGAACATGATAGGACTTCTTACTTAATAACAATGCATAGTATGGCACTGAAATATTACGAGAACTCAGCTGTAGAATGTGGTTAAGTATGAGCACTGTTCATCTGACAGTACTAAAAGAAACTGTAGATTTAAACAAAACAACATCTGGGATGGTCGTAAATAACTTGATGTCCAGCTATGCTATTCTCCTAGAATCATATCATTTCAGTACTCACTTTCCAAGCCCAAATTCAAGTATACTAAGATGTGTGTTTTTAATCTCTCCTTTAGGGTTCATCCGTATGCCAGTTAACTACTGTAGGAGTGATTGTTATACTGCTTTATACATCAAGAGCCTGTTACAACCTGTTCATTTTATCATTTTCTCAAAGCAAGAATTCTTTTGATTACGATTGGTACAATGTATCTGATCAGGCAAGTATAGTACTTTCCTGTGATATCAATATTAAATCATTCTTGCACTGATATTGATTGCATAAAAGGATCGCCCCTCTCCACCCATTTATCCGACATGCATTGCAATTAATAATAATTTGCCACAAAGGGTTCTGCTCAATTCAGGCTGTGCTCAGTCTGCAAGGTAAGAACTTTTTGTGCAGAACTACCGGTATATGTAAGCTTTTAGATACCAAGGTTTTCTAGCCTTAAAAAAAAGAGGCTACAGCAGCTTAGCTGGAGAGTTGTAGGACTCATTTATATGCATTTTGTAGTCCAGGAATGTGATATAAGGAAGAGAGTAAGGCAGTATAACCACTTTGTCCTGCAGAAAAATAATTAACTTATCTTGAGGAAACCTACCATGTGCATCTGCCTGGTTTTGGCATGATGACTTCATAAAAAAACAACCCATGGAAAAGCCTTAAGAAAGCATTCATTTTAGGCTATAAGAAGCTCTATTTGTCAACAAGTCTTAAGTCCAATTTGGCTTTTGATTTTACAGATTTCACTGGAGCTACTCTTGTGATTAAAGCACCACAGGATGCCGAACCAAGTAGTAGCAGTGGCATGGTGCAAGGTTAATTTTGCTCATAGGCAGAAAAGGAAGAGCTGTGCTTGTCTGCCCATTGCACTTTTTTTTTAAACAAAACAACTGGCATACTTTCAAGTGACACATTTAGTATCACATGTAGTTTAGCCCCAATTGTGATTCATTCTGAGAAATCCAGAACCAGGTCAGTTTATCCACGAGTGACTCATGGGTATAACCCTTCCAGCGTGACTAAGAACTAGGCCAAAATTGCACAATGTGTCTCTCATGTTATAAGTACATCCCCAAAACAGCTTGTGGAAGAGTCCATCTACTTAGTTCAGTATGCTTAAAGTGCCCACTGGTCATGGCATCTTGACTAGTAGGATCTGCTGGTCAGAAAATCCCTGTGAAACCTGCCTGCCTGGATAGATGCTGGTTCTTTGTTTATTTAGGCCAAAATAATTGTAGATGCATCTTGGCAATCTCTGATGCTCGGAGATGTATTTTTATGCAGTTGATTTTCACAAAGAGTGGTGAAAGAGTTGCATTTCTGAACGCAGAAGTGTTTTCCATGTGCATTCTGCAATAGATGGCGGTTGTGTGGTTGCTAGCAAATGCTGAATTTAGTTGTACATCTAATACATATTTAACTTTAATTTTGCAACAGGCAGATTTGAAATGTCAGTTGGGTGATGCTGGATATGTTGTATTTGGAGTAATCCTGTTTGTATGGGAACTACTGCCCACATCCTTAGTGGTGTTCTTCTTCCGTGTCCGAAACCCTACAAAAGACCTAGTAAGTTATATTTTCCCCACATTTAACATATGCCCACTTCTTGATATTCCATTTTTAAAAATGCCTCTCGTGTCATAGCAATGTCACATGTCCCTTCTAAAATCTGAACGCACACATTTATTGAACAATACAGACACCACCCTTTGTTTTTGCATAATTATTCTTCTGCTTGGCCCATTCTGCTCTAGAGTTGTTAAAGGCATTTATCTCCTGATGTTAGGGACTCTCAGCTTTGGGGGAAGGTGGCACAGGGTTGTTGGCTCAAAATATCTGGATTGCAAATATTTATGATAAGGAAGGATTTGCTTGCCTCATTCTGGATTTATTGTGACTCACTATGACATCATTTAAGAATTCAGCTTTTAAATTACAGGTGGGTAGCCGTGTTGGTCTGCCATAGTCGAAACAAAATAGAAAATTCTTTTCAGTAGCACCTTAGAGACCAACTGTGTTTGTTCTTGGTATGAGCTTTCGTGTGCATGCACACTTCTTCAGATTTTAAAGTTACATTTAAAGCAGAAGTTTGCAAAATGTTACAAAGGAGAGGGGACAGATCAGTGTATAGAGCTTCACTTTATTTAAACAAGATTCTTGTTTTGCATACTTGTGTTCCAAAATCTTTGTATGTAACTGATGTAGCATTTTATTTTTATTTTTTTGGTATTTCCCCAGGCTGCAAAATTAGAGAAATACACAAAAACATTTGTCTTTAAAATCAAAGGTTCTTTAAAATTTAAGATAAAACTGAATTTTTTTTCTCATCTTCAATTAAAATCCTAAAGATTAGCCTGCATAACCGTATTAGAATGCCAGCTACCTCCTCCCACCTTAAGGCTCTTACAATATGTACCCCTTGCTTGGTTTATCATTGAGCCTGACAAAGCATTATGGAGAATTCTGAAGCTTGCATACTGTGGTTGGCCCAAAAAGTATCTCCCAAATATGGATTTTGGAATTGGATATTCTGGAAATTAACCACTAGGTGGGAGTAATAGCCAAATAAAATAGTAATATACTATATATGTGACTGGAAGTTTATATAAGCAAGTACATAGCAGAGCTTTGTTAACAGGGCATTAAATGACAGTTTAAATTGCAATCCTTTGACTAAGTTTGTATTACTTTATATCTCCTTATTTAAAGATGATCCTTATAATTTAATTTTTTCTCTCATGACACTATACGTTTCACAATGCGAGACACTGGGTGAAAAAAGGTAGAAAGAGATGCATATTTCCTCTCAAATCTAAGATGACAAAATATTGCCAAGCTAAGCCAGTTTCTTCATGATAACAGTGAGCAAATATAATTTGGCCATTTTAGTATGCTTTAAAAAAATTAAAAATGACCATACTGGTATTGTAAGCAACCTAATAGCTGTTGACTAGAAGATAGCTCAGTTAGTAGAGCATGAAACTGTTAATCTTGGGATTGTGCAACATTGAGAAAAAGATTCCTGCATTTCAGGTGGTTGGACTGGATGACTCCTGTGGTCTCTTCCAACCCTACAATTCTATGATTCTATTAATTTGGGCCCCTGTATTTAGTTTGGGACATTAGAGTTCAAAAAGAAATTGCAAAGATTCAATGTCAAATCCGATAACAAAAGATGAGATAATTTGGGTATGTCTCAATGTAAAATGGGTGGCTTGTTAAATCAGAGTGTAAATTAGAACAGATAAGCCATATCATTTGCTTACTAATGATACTCTCATTATGCTTTGGAAACTTTGCAAGACTTAACTTTATATTGTCTGTTCCTGTTCACTCCCATCATTTCCCTCCAAGCAAAAGAAGGAACAGAGGCTATATTCAGATACGTTTACCAGAAGGCCAGCATGTAAATGAGTGCACAGAAATGTGAGATAGGAGAAAAGTGATCATAAATCTCTCAATTTCTCTTTAAAGACAGATGCCAAATCACAAAACTCTGCAACGGGAAATGGGTGCAATGCAAAATAACTTCTCTTTCATCCCTAGACAAACCCAGGGATTGTACCAACTCATGCGTTCAGTCCAAGATCTTATTTCTTTGACAATCCTCGCAGATACGACAGTGATGATGATCTGGCGTGGAGTATATCACCGCACAGTATACATGGCAGGTGAGGCAAACTGATGAGCAGAGCCAAAGGGAATTCTGTCCGGTTGTGGCAGAATTCTAGCTTTGGTAGCTTCTGTGACTGGAGCAGAGGTAATTTTCAGAATTTCCCCTTCTCCTGCAGTCCCTCCTAGGGTCCTCCTCGAGTAGAGTGGATGGGCACAAGGGCTTGCAGAGGGAAGGAGTAATTAGCCTAGACTACTTTAAAGAGCCTTCTGTCAGCAAAGGGACACAATTGTACAACACCCATTAATTTCAAGGGGGACCTATTGATTTGGCTGTATTATGTCCAGTATTTTGCCACAATAACAATTTATTCTTTACAGTATTCTGACATGCTTCTGTGATGCCTAGCTTCTATCACTCAGGTTTATGTGTGATTCCAACCTCTTTCTGTATACTCCATGGAAATTTGAGTTTCATTCCCCAATGCCCCACATTATTAAATTGTACAGGACTGGGAGACACCAGAAAAACAGGAATTACTTCTTACAATTCATTATTCTACACAAAGCTGGGAAGACAACTAGCTAAACAGGTTATAAACGCCACAAACATGCAGATAAGTTATTGTTGGAATCTTTATTAATGTGTCTCATCAAAATATGTTGCGTGTAAATGAAAGTTGTACTCAGATTTAGTTTCCAAGTACAATTGGGGATTGTTAGCATAGAACTCTTGATGACCTGGATTAACAGCTAAGTATAAAATTTAAGCCAAGCCAGTGTTATGTTCTTGTATGCCCCTCTAGCGAATTCCTTTCCAGCTGCAGCAGGAATTCATTCCAGGAACCACAGGATTGCAGCAAACATGTCTGCACAATACCTTGAACCAAAGGCTGTCTAGTGCCTGCTTAGAACTTCACAGGAACACATGACCTGAAGTATTGTTTTTTATCACCTATATTTTACCAAGTTAATTTCTCTTTAATTTTGTTTTCTAGTTTCTCCCCTGATTACTATGACTGGGGACATCAAACCAACAGCTTTATACCTCACATTGGATCCTTGCAGCAGGATTATACAACAGAGATAGAACGACCAAGCCCAATGTAGCACAGGGGCATAGCATGGCCCATGGAAAAACATAGGAGTAAAAACAAGCTATAGGTTTACTTAAACCATACAGGTTTACCATAGTTATATTTTCATTCCAATGTGCCTTGCTTAGGATGTGATCTTGCAAAGATTTGCACATGTACTTTACCTATACATAGGAGCACTCCTACTGAAGTCACTGTGTGTCCTTTTATAATGAAGACAAAATACAGAGGTGTTATTACAAGACTGCAGCCTAAGAGAAAATATTTGTATTCTGTATTATCTATTTTTATGTTGGAAAACTACTGCTATAAATTTATAGACCTTTTCTTATATTGTCACTGTTTATATGTACAGAAATAGTTTTGTGTCTCATGTTGTAATGTATTCAGTAGGATATGATGATGATGATGATGATGATGAGTTGTGACCATCATATAAAGTGTTTTGGCAATATTGATATAAACACATTTTTAAAATACTCCTAGTTCCAACAAAACATTCATTGTAAAAAGTCTAGTATTACTTGGTGCATGTATGGAATGGATGACAAGCAAGTATTGCCAATTGTGACTAATGAGAAACTGCTAATTTTATATTCAGTTTCATGGGATCCTACCATGAGGAAAGAATAGACATAAAATAAAAAGCTTCCGCGATACCTATGAGCTCAACGTTTGATAGGAGTTCATCATTTGATATAAGCAAACAACAAATCTGTATGTAAGCTTAAGAATAAACACTGTCCAAGTCTTAATAGAAAACTGAAAGTTTTATTAGTATTTATCACTGGATAATAGTCCAGAGTCAATTTTTTACCAGTATAAGATACCTGTCCAACAGTAATTATTGTTTGTGTTTATGTCATTTCCAATTACTAGCTGTGGCTCTGCCAATATTTTTAATGAGTCTGCTAAACACCAAGTGATTATCTAAAGATCAGGTGCCCAATTCAGTTCTTTGCATTTTATTGGTAATCCAGGCTTCATTTACATTTTCTGTTCCAAGTTATAGGTACATATTTGGAAACTACATTGTATATCTGTACAATGACACTTTTAGACAGCATATGAAAAGTGCGAGGCCAATTTTTGAGAAGAGAGGGCAAATGGGGTGGGGTAATCTTTGTCCCCCATTTGGGAGAACGTTTTGTAAACGAGTAAACAGATGCATAAACAAGGGAATTATTGTTCCTAGCAGGATGCAGTCTTAAAGAAAATGTTACTACGTGCTTCATTAATATCTACTTCAAGTATTACTTATTTGATCTAGTGAATAGAATGCAGACCAAATAGGTAGCCTGTATGCCACAGCAACTGAAAAAAATGAAGTGAGTGGGTGAAAATGGCTTAGTTGACTAAGCTCAATAGGTGCAATATAGGAGCCTGCTTTTGGCCAGCCATAAGAATATCAAGGTTATAGCTATGCTATCCTCACATACAAAAAAAGCTGCGCCAAGGAAAGATGATTCTTATTATCTAAATTATACAAATTTGCTCTTTTTGCAGAATTCATTTTGCTTCAGACAGAGTCATGAACTATACCCACAAATTGAAAGACCTGCTTTAGCCCAGTAGGATTGTCAAGTTCTGATTTCAGTCACACGGGGCCCCACAATAGGACCAGAACCAAACCAGGTAGACTGGGGTATATCTGGCAGAATCTGGTGTTTACTGAGTTTCCAAACCTAGCTACTATTTAATGAGTTTATTTTCCAGTTAAGTGTGCATCGAATTGCTGCCCACATATATTTGGAACTTCATTTTTGAAGTCAATTACTTGAGACATTCATTAGCAAAGAAAGAACAGTGTGTTTGCAGCCCACTCAGAACAATCACATGAAGTGCCTGTTCTCTCACTTCGCCTTCGCCTCCATCTAGACCATGCCTGCAGGACTTGTAACACGCAAACATACATGGTGCCAGAAGTCACTGATGATAGCCCACAAGGCAGATGGTAAAACTAGGAAGCTTAGAGGCCTTTCTGGGCTAGAAGCTATAAAGGTCTAACTCTCATTGCATTTATCAATCAAGTGTGTCATACAAGTTTGGTATAAACTTCTCATTTGCCCTACAAATAAAAACCACAAACTTAAATTTGATAGTGTTTTTGTTACAAACAGCCTTTTCTTCCCCTCATGTTCAGTAAATCAAGACTGTAATCCTATGGCCCTAGAAAAGCAGTCCCAGGGGCACATAGAAGGCTGTGTACACACTCCCATTGAGACTGCATCCAGTGCATTTCCAACACTGGTTCCCATCACATAAGCCTCAAGCCAGATCTATCCTGTCATTTCTTATGAAATGCTGCATTTCCCACCAAAGTAAATTTGATCAGAATTGAGACAAAGAATAACCTACCTGCAGTTAAGTCTGTAATGTGTACAAAGCCTAAATCATTTCTCCCTCTCCAGCCTAAAGGTAGAACTCTGACACTGGAGGGGGAGAACTGAGGTTGAATTCCCCACCTGACCATTATGATACAATGGCCAAACTGATGTTAGATCGATAGCATTAGTAGGGCTAAATGTGATGGGGAGAATGCTACAGAAAGACTGGGAAATGGCTTGGATCCAAAGCTATTCCGGGACTCTGACATGCTCCCAAACCAGGGAGAGATTTAGACTAGTTTATGAGCCAGTCTAAAATTTCTCCTGTTCCCCCCCCCCCACTGTTCTCAACAATTTAAAACAGACCAAGGAGGGTCAGAGTACTCCTCAGACTTTGTTTTTGTCCTGCTCATGCAGTTAAAACAGTTTTCAGATTCTCCCTCTTAGGGTTGCAGCGCAACAGCTATTTTTCAATGTTTTTTTTTATTTAAGATTCACACAGCTTAAAATTATCTCTCACAGAATATATTTGTTTATTTTATGCAACTGCACCAAAGGCACTTGTCAGTTTTGCATCTCTGCTATGCCTGTGCAGATATTAAAAACCTTTCTGGGTGATTACATATGCAAAGTGAAATTTGTGTGTCAGACAGCACAGTGTCCTCAGGTCCTATTTTTGCCAGCTTGTCACATTACAAGCTTGCAATGAAAATATTAACATGTGCCTTAGCTCTTTGGGGCCCAACAACTTGTATTGATGCAGCTGTGTAACCTTCATTCAGCAATTGCTTATCTGCACCCAACTGATTCTATATCCACTCCCAATTTTGGATGGCAGACAATGGGGCAGTGTTCAACGTAGTACTAAGCAAATTGTTCCATCAGCACATCTCTTCTCCCTACATGACCTTTAAACCTGTTCACTACTCATACTTCCTATGTTCACCACCAGTTAATCCAGTAGAAGCCTTTGTGATCTTAGCTGTACAGTACGTGACTTTCCAATTCAGCCTTGTAAGGACTACAATATTTTTTTGGATTCAGCATTATACCTCCTTGCAATAAGACAAGAAATTACCTGATGTAACCCCCCAACTTTTTCCACAGTCAAAGTAGCATAAGTGGGAAGAAGTGACATTTATTTGAACTTGAATTTGGAGAACTTACATTTGACCCTTGTCTATTTAAGCCACTCCTACCAACAGAGCACCATTTTATTTGACCTTGTTTTGCAAGGAACTGTTTGCAAACAAACATTTGAGCATTTTCATGCCCATGTTAAGTTAGGTTCCAACAAACATGCACCAAGAAAGAGCTGAAGATACAAGGATTATGGGCAGACCAGCATGTATTCCATGATAGCACAGTAACACTGTAAATCAGGATGCAGAAATTATGCAACTTGTAGGTTGGTTTCAGAATTTCTGGGTGATGCTTGGTGCACCTCAAACAAAATGTAGCAAACCTTATTACCAGCAGGTAAATATTTCACTAGTCTTAACCAGAAAAATGAAGCCTCACTACTGGTTTGCACTACATTTTCAAGATTCTTCTACAATCCTGAAGATTTGAAACTCACTTTCCTTTGAGTTTACTTTTGATTTTGGCGTTGTGCTGCTTCAAAAGCTAGGGGGGAAACCTCAAACTACACACATGTCTACAACCAGATCTAATCAGGCAAGGTGATTGGGTCAGTTTCACAACCTGGCTAGAAAACTTGCTGGTGTGACCTACTCTGCTTGATAGTCGTGTTAAAACGTTCCTTTTTAACCAGGCCTTTGACCTCCTATGCCATTTTAAAATGTATGGGGCTTTTTTTGGAGGGGTGGTGTTCATTGGGTTGTTGTTGCTTTTCTTTTCATTATATATTTTGTGGTTTTATATTCTGATTTTATTCTGTGAAAAGTCCTGAGACCTGTGGGTATAGGGATTTTCCACTATAAGAAGAAAAAGATGGATAAAGCAATGGGAAAATACGGGAGGATTACCACTGGCTTGTGACATTGTCTGGGCCTCTATAAAATGCATGAATGAGGCACAGCAATTATATATTAAAAGCCTCCTGTGAAAGCACTTTCATTATAAGCAAAATATAAATGTTTTGAGTAAAAATAGTGCCATAACCACCCACTCTCATGTTCCTTCCCACATTTTCAACTGCAAAGTTATGGAGTGGTATAACACAAAGCTAGCAACATAACTGTATAAATGCAAACCACAGTAAAGATTACTTAGATTAGAAGTGTTTAAGAGCACTTTTAATTCATTTTAATTCATATTGTTTTACTTATCAAAGCAAAACTTATGTACAAATCTATATACTGTACCAACATTGACATTCGTGCTGTACTCAAACATCCCGCACTAAATACAAATATTACATTACAGACAGCTTCTAAGTCAGCTGCTCCATCGCACGTTACAGAACTTCCTTCGTATTTAAAATTTTAAAAATTTCTTGTTTTCTGCTATTGTTCTGCAGTGACTAAATGAAAGTCCCTGTTGTAAGTAATGATCGAGAATCAAATTTCTGCAGAGCATACCCGTTTTAGTACAGACATTGTGTATCTTTTTGTAAGGTACAAATGGGAGATTGCATAGGCAGGATATGCAGTACTGAATTCCGAGAACTGACACTATTTTTAAAGTGTTTGTTTAGGAATTTTTTGCTTTTAGTCTCACAAAAATATTACAGGGCTTACCAGAGCAGGGACAATGGGTGTCAATCTTGAAAGATTGCAAGTGGTATAATTAAAATTTTCTTAGCTCTCTAGAAATTGAGAGAGAAGGTTTGGCTACATGGTAAAGAGCCAACGGCAGGCTTGAGCAAAGCATTTCAAGCTAGCAGCACTTCACTCTAAAGGCCCCTTCAGTGGACACGCATAACAGGAATAGAGGGACTCTGGAGTACAGTTAACCCAGTATTGTCTCCTCACAGAGAAGGCAACGGTGATATGGAGAAACAGAAAAATAAGGAGGGAGAAAGGAAGCAAGTACAAAAATAAAACAAAATGTGATTGAAGAATGCTGGTCTCCCCTGGGTGCCAAGGGACTTATTTTAGTAAAAATTTACTGGCCATTTCAGCTACTGTTAACTGACATTAAAACACAGAAAATCTTTTAACAGCACCTGGTCCTTCAGATACATACATATAAACGTTAAAAATATGACCACCAGCTATTTCTGAGCAACACTGCAAGGTTTTCCATATCACCTGACTTAATAAGTGCAGTTTTATCTAAATCAAGAGTCTCTGAATAGACGAAATAATAAAAGTTCATAACAAATGATGGTTCAAGAGATGTACAAAGATAAACACACTGAACAGTGGAAGGATGAACATAATTTACATGTTTAAAGTTAGGTACTTCATACTTAAATATTTTGTCCAATGACTAACCTTTCCTACCTTAAATATTCAAGTTGGTATTATATCCCCCCTTAGAACAGTTTGTATAAAGATTTTGTTTTTCCCAATGTCAAATGAATGGTTGCTTCCACCACTAAGTAGAAAAGCCTTCGTTAACTTCTCTGTTGTAATAAAGCTTTGAAATTCTGCAGTTCTCGTATACTTGTGGAAAGCCTGTGATGCAGCAGAAAAAAAGATTGAGATTAAAAAGATTGCACATTGTAATCAATCTCAAGTTAGAAACACTAAACTCCCTATTTTGAGAGTCTCTGCCTTGAGGGCACTGGAAATTAATTCATTCCTCACAGTCCAGTACCTTTTTCACGACACAGTGACTGGCAATATTACCTCACAGTGTTTTTTCAAAAAGGTTCATTTTGCCAAAAAAAGCTGAAGAAAAAAGTAACTTCATTACAGTGGATGCTCAGGGTGTGCCACGTCTGCGCACGTGCGCGTTGCGATTCAGCGCTTCTGTGCATGCGCAAAGTGCAATTTAGTGCTTTTGCACATGCACGAGTGCCGAAACCCAGAAGTAACCCATTCCGCTAATTCCGGGTTCGGCACGTCTGTAACCCGAAAACGTGCAACCCGCAACGAGCGCAACCCGAGGTATGACTGTACAGTGGTACCTCTGGTTACGTACCTAATTCGTTCCGGAGGTCTGTTCTTAACCTGAAACTGTTCTTAACCTGAAGCACCACTTTAGCTAATGGCTACGCCGCCAGAGCATGATTTCTGTTCTTATCCTGAAGCAAAGTTCTTAACCTGAAGCATTATTTCTGGGTTAGCGGAGTATGTAACCTGAGGTACCATTGTATTACTTTTTCACCTGAAATGTTTGTGTGAATCAATACTTTGATATAAAACAGGATTAGTGTCCTGTGCAACTGAAGATGAAATCCAGAAAACTAACTTCTATTATTCTCAGTGCGGAAACTGCAGGTCTCATGTACGTGGCTAATATATTTAGTATCTTGATCAAAATACAAATGTTCCTTTTGAAAACGTATTAGGAGAGACCTTTGTAACAGTGTGGTTGGTGTGGATTCAACCCTAGCAGCTGTTTGAAATATTTGTAATTTTTTTAAAAGAAAACCTGAAACATTTCCTATTCCATGTACACTTCAGCAATCATCGGGTTAACCATCAACATGTGATGCTTCATGTAACTTAATGAAGCTATCAGGAGTCAAATTTACTACTATTAAAATGAATGGGAAAGTGAAATTATGACCCCACTATAATTGGGGTCCCAGCAACTGCTCTAAATAGGGAAGAAAAGATGAGGGCAATATTCAAATATACTCCTCTGCAATCAGAGTGGACTTCTGCTTGTGCAACAGTGGTTCCTGTTGTCCCCCAAATATGCTTTAGCTGGTTTAGGAAGGGAAGGAAGAATTCTGCTTGCTTAAATGTTGCGCAACATCATTAGTATCTGGCCTGTATCACATATTTTTTGCTTGTTTTTTTAGGTTGTAGCACTTAGAGCACTGGTGTTTTTTTATAACTCCACCCTTACATTCCTTTGTGTAGAAAAAAAACATAGTTACAAAGCACTGAAGAGGTCCACTGGACCCCAGGAGTAATTTGACTTTAGGGGGTTAATTCTGCTCCAAATTATCTTTATGTTGACACTTTCACAATGTAAACTTGCAACACTGATATCTCATTTGTAATGTCCTTTGGTAAAGAGAACACCCCCCCGCCCCGGGCACATTCAGCTATTGGAATACATTAGACTCCTTCCATCATTTACTATGAGCCTAATATTTCACCGAGATGTTTCATTTGTTAATGTTTTCTCTTCTGTTATAAGCCCAATATTTAATGTCAAACTGGAGTTATTCTGAAATCAAGTTACAGCTTTATTTTAAGCTAGGATTTTAAGTGTTTCTGTTGGATCCCAATAGCAGATTGATATGGGGGGGGGGGAAATGGTGCAGAAGAATTAAAATACATAGCCAATAACTACATAGCTATAAAAGAATTAAGTGTAAAAATATAACTTGCCTTCCAAATGCATTTAGAAGAGCAACTATTTCTTGTCGTGTAAGTTGAAAACCTTTTGATGGGCTGTTCTCAGGAAGGTTTTTTATTTCCTTTTCCGAGAATAAGATCTTCAAAGCAGTTCCTAAACCTTGAGTCTAAAAGAACACAGTAAAACAGCAAGACTACAGAACCCCCTAGTCCCAAACCCCCAACTGATAACAGAAAGGTTTTATACAGCTTGGACAGATGATTATCATGCAGCAATTAAAGCCTTTCTGCCACCAACCTCACACAAAGTAATACATGCAGTCTCCCAGTCCTTCACTATTTTATTTTCAGTTCATATTAATAAACTCATTTTCAATAAAATAATAAAACCCAATTTTCCAGCTTTTTATTATTCAATGAATATATAACTGCAATACGAAGAATACAAGTCTCGACAAGGTATGATTTATATTTTATAATTACTAAAAATATTCCTATCATTGTAAGACTATGTACTATACTCAAAGCAACAACAAAGAACATGTTTATGCAGCTGGAATTCAAGGCACAAGTCTTTGTAGAAACAAGACTGAAATTATGTGGGTGCATACTAAGGCTAATAAATATGGGCTTTGTAGTGACAGGCACTGCTGTGCTGATATGAACCAGCCACAAAAGGCAGAGTCCCAACCCCAGGGTTCTGGGCCTGTTGCAAGGCAAGATCCCCAAACTCCTGGCATTAGAAGAATGTGCTACTGTAGAAGGTTTTGCATGAGAGACCATTTCACAGCCTCAGAGCATGTTAACTCAGAAAAAAAATCACATACCTGCAATTTGCCCCATAACCTGCACTTATCACATCCAACACAGTCCATTATGCGGGATATGTTCTTGAAATGTAACCTGAATTCTTCCTACCAATAAAAACAAAACATAATTTTTAAAGATACAATAAAAAGTGTGGATTCGCCCCTCAACCCCCATCCATGTGTATGAATTCATCTTCTCTTTTCAGTACTAACCACCAGGTGGTGTTAAATCTGCACCGGCGCTCTCACTAGCTCAAACTGCAGTTTACAAACCCCCTTCTAACCAAGGCCTGCAAACTGCTTACTGTACTTTCTACACTAACCACTGTCAGCTCTGAAAAGGAAAAGGGGAATTCGCACATGAAAGGTTAGGCTATAAAGCCAGCTGGGAACTCCAAACCCTGTAATCATGGCTGGAATAGGGCAGCATTACATAACCATACCAAAACAACATAAAAAAATAAAACAATTCCTTCCAGTAGCACCTTAGAGACCAACTAAGTTTGTTCTTGATATGAGCTTTCGTGTGCATGCACACTTCAGGTATCGTGCATGCACACGAAAGCTCATACCAAGAACAAACTTAGTTGGTCTCTAAGGTGCTACTGGAAAGATATTATTATTACTATTATTATTATTATTATTATTATTATTATTATTATTATTATTATTATTTTGTTTTGACTATGGCAGACCAACACTGCTACCTACCTGTAACTATAACCATACCAGTTATTATAGGAAATATTCGGATTTGCTTTAATAATAAAGTGTTTAATACTGTTTTGCAAAACAGCAACATATTAAGGTAAATGAAAGAACCATTGTATGTGACCTCCAAATGTAATGTGATGATGCTAAAATTAGGCAAGTGAATACCATGACTAGTCTAAAACAAAAAACCAACAGGGCACGTTCAATGATGCAGTCCATTAGCAACAATGTACCAGAGTTTTATGGTCAGTGCAGTATAAATGTGTGAGAATTTAGAAGCAGGTTATGGTTTGGTGAGGAGTCTTACTCAAATGAAATTGGAGAAGTCCTTATGCTGAAGCCACAGTCAAGACTAAGCAGTTCTCTATTCTGAATCATATTCTAACCAAACCAGTTTCATCCTGTCCCCAAAACACCTATAGACTCCCCCGCCCCCCAAAAAAGATTTAACACCTAGTTTTTAAGTAAGACTTTTTGCCTTGTTTGCATAGCTTCTGTAAAGGTTTCACTGGCATTATTGTATTTACCTTTAAAGATTTTGCCCCTTTTTTGTCTCCAGCAAACATGGATTTTTCATCAAAGTGCATAGGGAACGATCTAAGTAAATGAAATATGTCAATGATCAAAAATAATCCAAAAACTCTCAAATCTACTGCTTAGAATGAAGTGAAAGGGATCTACGTTGTACTATTTCTCAATAATATCTCAGTGGCAAATCATAAGTCACAGCACAGGATGGCAGAACCCTTGACTTAGTCAGAAGACAGTGTTAAGGCACTCTCCATGTGATTTGACACTGAGTCAGATCTTCCTTTACACACCCTCCACAGCAGGGGTGAGGAGCCTGAAAGGCACATTCCCTCATGGAGAACCTCCCAGGGGTCATGGAAATGCATATGACTCTTACACAGACTAAAGTCAGGCCTTTCTACATACAAATCTCCCTCTATCCAGGCAAAATACATTTCAGCACAGTTCAAAAACACATTCCAGCCAAGCAAAAGCACTTGAGGGCATGGAACAAGACTGGTGAAGAGTGTGGTCTGGGAAAGGAGGTGCTTTGAGAGAGCAGAAAACTTGCAGCAAGGGAATCAGGGAGTGCCAACTGACAAGAGTATTAAAGAAAAAACACAAACAGAAACAGCAGGGGGAGACAAGGATACATCCAAAGGCAGCCTTGGCAAAGACCTCTCTGCCCCAATTCCTGCCATAGTCCTGGTTTCCTTCCTGAATTTTCAAGCTTTTACTTGTAGAGCTATAAAAGATGGGTATGGGCAGGATTCTATTCAATTGTTCACTATGCAGTAAACTTGCTCACGTCTTCCAGTGTTGGGTCAATGGATACAAAGGCACTGGAATAATTGACAAACATGAGACCCTTTATTTTTGTTATTGGTTAATGTTTCAGAAAATTAAATAACTTTATACATAATAGGTGACTAATGTTCCAGCCATTCTGCAAGGAAGTCCGTCTGCTTAGATCTCACGAGTCCAAAATTATTGGCTAAGAGACTGAGGGAAGAAGTGGGAAAGGAAATAGGCCAAATTCAAAAGGCTACATGCTCTCCCCCCCCCCATTTTGTACACAAAAGGGAAACAGAAAAATTCATCTTGTCCAAAATAACTGACAAAAGCAAGGTGGAGGAAGTTTTTTTTCCATTTTCCAGTGCTTGCTTTTCTTTTCGGAAAGGTTAAGAAATGTTCCTGTTATATTTTAGACTCCAGATATCCCTTTAATGCAATTTCTTGTAGTTTCTTTTAATCCAATATTGTTCAAGCAGCTGTATCTAGTTGCACATTAAATTTGGGGATGGGAAGGCACACTTACTTTGTGTCTCTGAAGATTTCTAACAAGAGGGACTTTGTCTCTGTATCCTCTTGGGAATTTCCAGTGTAAAGATCTACAATTGAACGCTCGAAGTACGCTGCGACTTTTGACAGTGCACGTAGTTCCACCAAATATAAGAAATATAAATTTTTTAGCCTTCTTGGACCTTCACTTTTTGTTTCACTGGAGTCAAAGCGATGGATAAATTCTTTGACATTGGATCCCCAACGAGGCCTCCCCCAAGTTTCTAATCGGAGAAAAACAATTTTAGGCAAACTGAATTATGCTTGCAAAGAGATAATTAACTTCCCACAATAACAGAGATGATCACAGTATTAAAAATATAAAATACCTTCAAGTAGATAATTTGCACAAAGATGTATGTTGATACTAGCATGAAGTCCAGAAATGAGCTTATAGAATACACGTTTCTCAAGACAGAGACCTAGGTAGAATAAGCATTGTTAAAAAGCAAACTAATGAAAGCGTGACTCACAGGCCTGCATTTCTGCTAAGTAATGGGCTACAGTGAGCCTTAGGCTAACTTCCCCCACTCTTCAAGCTCATAAGGAAATCTGAAGCTTTCGGGTTGGATTGTAAACAAACCACAGTTGCCTATGACCATAATAAAGGCGTGATTTCCAAACTCAACTATTCCTCAATAACCAGGCCTACAAGTTTGGACATCAAAGTGTGATTTGTTTAAAATAGGAAGTGGTTCTCTCCTTTTCACTGTGTACCAGAGGAAGAGGGGAGAAGCCAAACTTGAGGCTCATTGTGATTCATTTGTGTAGTAGAAACCCACAATTTCTCACTGTGTCTGAACTAGGTTGGATCTGAATGTGCACAAACAGAAGTGGCATGGAGGGTGTGGGAAAGGAGAAATTGGTGAAAGGCACTAATGGATAGCATATTTGAGCATATTATGGGATGAGAGGTAAGCTTGGGGAAATTATATGTTCAGAATACTTTTATTTTAATGAGACCTATTCAATCTGAGCTCTTACAGTTTCCAAAAGGTGTAAGAGCACAGTTCCTACCTCCAGTTAAAGTGACCCTGCAGGTATCTGAAGAAGTGTGCATGCACACAAAAGCTCATACCAAGAACAAACTTAAGTTGGTCTGTAAGGTGCTACTGGAAAGAATTTTTTATTTTTATTTTACCCTGCAGTGTTAGCTGAATAGATGAATTACAATCTATTTGGAGGTAAAAATCGGAAGGTAATGTGGAACCTTACAGATTAACAAGCTAACTGTAGCATGAACTTTCATGGGCTACAGCATTTTTATCTCTAGCCTATGAAAGTTCAATTCACAGGAAGTTCATTAGTCTCCAAAGGTACTACAGGACTCTCTAGCTGCATAGCTGGACTAACATAGCTATCCTCTATTTTGGAAGTATAGAAATGCTAATGAACAAGGTACATTGCTCACCTTCTAGCCATGTATAGAAAGATTCTCCTGCAAGCACAGAAATAAATTCACATTAGTAGCTTCAACAAAATTACAGATTTTTAAAATACACTAGACAGAAACCAAAACACAGGGCATATGATTTAAGGAAAACCTGAATCTGTTAAAGATTTGATCTGTCACCTTCACACAATTTAAATTGTGAAGCATTTATTTTTCTATTTTAAGCGGGAAGTTTCAACATCATACATCAGAGTTGCATCATTTTTGCAAGTCCCCCCCCCCCACAAAAAGGATGGACAAGTATTTGTGTTCCAGATCCTAACTAAGTCTTGTTCTGTATGTTTTTATTCTCTTTCTCCTTCCCCGTCCCCTTCTTGCTCCCTCACCCTCTGTTGTAATTCAGCAACAGTATTACGTATTGAGGTACAGTATTTTATAGATGTACAGTATATCTAGCATACTGTATTATATTTAGTTGATTATACTGTATTTAGTTGATTATACTGTATTATATGTATTATATTTAGTTGACCTAAGCATTAAGGGTAAAAGTGAACTTGTAAAGAATATTATGAAGACTCACCATCATCCTCTCCTGAAAAAAAAGAAAGTTGCAGAAGATGAGAACAATTTATTCCCCTCTTATGTCTCTACCGAAAATCAACCACACATCTGTTATTTTTAAAATATATAAACTTTTTGATTTGTGATTAACCCCATCAGTTATTTAATTCAGGCACAAATATCTATGTACTAAAATAATGGTCTTATACTGTACAACACGGATAAACATTTTTTCAACCTTTTTTGGGCAAAGGCACACTTGTTTCATGAAAAAAATCACGAGGCACACCACCATTAGAAAATGTTAAAAATTTTAACTCTGTGCCTATATTGACTATATATAAAGTAATTCTCTTGAATTTTTGAATTTTCCCCACGGCACACCAGGCAACATCTCGCGGCACACTAGTGTGCCACGGAACAGTGGTTGAAAAACACTGATATAGAGAATCTACAAACTCAAATGATGTTGCAGCATTTGCTCATTTTACTGATATTTTGAAAAGCAATTCTGCATTTCTGAGTTGTACAGGGATCTCTGTTTCATACACCTTCCCCCCCCCAAATTGTAGCTTTGCTTTCTTATTCCTAGCAAATAGTTTCAAATAAAACGTAAGTTGCATTTGATCAGTTATTTAAGGGGAAATGTAATTACAACCAAAACAAATTATTTTTTGGAACTAGCACTGCTGATGCACAAGTGGCATACATAGCTCATGGTGCCTTTTGCAAAATATAGTTAGGGTGCCAGCAACATCTTGTCTTGGAGAGATAGCCGTAATTATCAATGCTGTGGTATCATCAAGGCTAATTTACTTTTATGAGTTGTATGTCAGTCCTGGTAACTTCATGTGATGCAGAATGAAGTGGTCAGATTGTTAACTGGTATAGAATTCTATAACTATATTGCTGCAATGTTTCAGGGCCCAATTCAAAGTGCTGAATTTACTTCTTTAGTCCTTCTGTGCTCCCCCTCACCTGCATATATTAGGCTGCCAGAGAGATTGTGTCATCCAAACCAGGGAACTCTCGGCACAGACATCTGGCCTGTTGTTTTCACTGCTATCTTTTAGACAGCAGGTAAGTCTGTCCTGTTGTCAAAGGCTCTGAATGGCATTGAGTCTTTAGTCACTGTTTTTCTCTTGTTGCTTACATGTTATTTTACCTTTTGTATTTTTTGCTGGTGTATTAATTTGGTATATTTCAACATTTTGGAGGGCATTACAAATATGCAGATGACACACAACTCTATTTTCCCTTGTCCACTCAAGCAGGAGGGGCAGTGGGTGTGCTTAATCAGTGTCTAGAAGCATTAGTGGACTGGATGAGAGCCAATGAACAGGCAGCTCAATCCAGTCAGGAGAGTAATAGCTATATTAGTAATAGTGGAGTAATAGTTGTATTGAGTATTGGCCCATTAACATTTTATTGTATGTAGCCTAGAGGCAGTGGCTATAGACAACTAATACATTTAACTAGTGAAAGTAGCATTAATGATGATGATGATGATTTGTTTTGCAAGCCACCTTGAGGGCACTTATCAAAATGCAAGATATGTATCTTATGAATATATAAACAAACACTAAAGCTTAGAAAAAGAAAAAAAGGAACATTAGCAAGTCTAATTAAGTGGGCCATCTCCATTCATTAAATCCTTGCTGGTTTCCTAAATGGCATGGCTGTATTGAACCTTCAAAACCATTCTTATAATTACAAAGTATTTAGTGACCCACCCTTGCTGGGTGCCAGAGGGTTTAGTGGACGATACACTGATCGTGGCCTAAAGGAAAAGAGATTAGAAATATGTTTTTGCAATTCAAAGATTGTCAAATGTTTCAAAATAAATTATGCCCGCCCTTCCCAGTTACTTGAAGCAATTTTCTTCATAGATACTGTTCCATACTCTCCATGCAGAGGGCCCTTTGTATCCAGTGTAACGTTCGGGATTCAGAAGCAAATCCACATACTGAGCATCAGGGGATCTCTCATCTAAAGAAAAAACAGAGATGTTAATTATGCATTAATTGTATAATTGTGTGTGCATTTATACACACACACACACACACACAGGAAGACAAAA
The DNA here is from genome assembly GCF_009819535.1 of Lacerta agilis. NCBI lineage: Eukaryota > Metazoa > Chordata > Lepidosauria > Squamata > Lacertidae > Lacerta > Lacerta agilis. Next base: position 74,347,124 of record NC_046314.1, read on the forward strand.
CAGTTTGGCTAATGTAAAAAGTCATGTACAGATGCATGTACAGATGAGAAATTGCCCCACCTTATTTACATCTTGCCCTTTATAATTTACACTTAGAACAGACTTATTTAGACAAAGTAAAATGCTTCAGCAGGTAGCCTACTGCTACTTCCCTCTTCATTATTTGCAAAATGCTGGGAAACTAGATAGGATAGTAGTACCAAGTTACCAGGGGCAGAGGAAGGGGGGGGCGATGGGATCACACCGCCCCCATTGGTGTGATCCCGGTGGGGTTCCGTCGCAGCTGCCTCCCCCCGCCCACGCTGAGCGCCACGCCCCGCAGGCGGCACACTCCGCCCCCAGAACGCACACCACGCCCCTGGTGCCGAAGAATGAAGCTCTGCCACTGCAAGTTACTCATTACTTACACTACAAACATTCACAATTACACATGGGAGTATTTTATTTAAGAAGCCTAATTTCCAATTTGGGGCTAAACTAACACATTTTTTAACTTTCTTAATTTACCTTGTATATCTAATATTATAACCACATAAAAAGGGGGAAATCAGATATAGAAGACATGTCAGCTGCATACATGGACTTATAACTGGTTCTAGAATGAATATTTATTGTAGGAACTGTTTTCAGCACTTTTAATGTTGAGTGTCCTTCATCCTCTCTCCTCTCTGACTTTGAATGCAACATTTTGTTAAGGCTTTTGCTTTGTTTTTGCAACTTGAGGCCTTTGAACACTAGCAGAGCCAACACTTTCCAAGCACAATACTAGGGTACAGGTCAGATGATCTTGCAAATCATAGGTTGGTGGATTATGAACAAGAAGAGATTCACCTCTCTTTCACTTTTAGAAAATTTTATTGAATAAGTGCCCCAGTCTCCGTTTCCCATTTAATGTTCACAGTGACTTTCAATTATGTCCAAATTGACAAATATTGATCAGCGTTTGCGTTCCAAATCACAATCAAAAGTCATGGCTTGAAGAGGGATTCTTATCCTGGCTTAAAGGTTTATAATTTAAATTAAGCCTATTCTGGTTTAAAATTATTAACAGTATTTGAAGATTTGGACTGTACAAGTGGGACCTGCAACCACTGTGGCAATGTAGAGGATGCCTATTCAGGATTCCAGCCCAGCCAGCCATCTTCAAGGATACTCCATATGTTTGTCCCTCACATCTGGATTTCTGTGTCATCATTTCCACCACCCTTAAGTCAGCATTTCATTGCCACCAAATCTGTTCAGTACTCAATGGACTATTTTTTGTTTTTTCTTCTCTCGGAAATATTTCTGTGTCTGAAAAGAGTTGGGTTCTTTTGATCCTACTGATATCCTTCCTCTTGTTCACAGGTGGTACTGTCTTGGCTATATCAGGATCCACAATTGGAGGTGTTGACCTTTAATAGGTTTACTCTTCGCAGCAAACTATGTTTAGTGCTAAAACTAAGATGGGGATTGCTTGAACCCATGGTTCCTTTCTGTTTGGAAGATCAGAATTGAGCCTGTTTTCTAAGAGCAAAGTATAAATATTTTGGCACGCTTTCTCTTTTGTGAAGTACATGAAGATGATTTTTAATTTACTTAGCTACACATTGCCTTATAAAATATAGTTCAAAAGAATGAACAAATTTACCATCCAGTTCACAAAAATGGTCCTGTGAATCATCATATCTAGCCCAGTCAATGAAAGCCTCTTTACTTTGGTTGCTGTGAAAAGGAGAAAAAATAGACTAGGGGTAAATGGACATAATATAGTCTCATTTTTATGTTTTCCCATCACTTTTAAAAACAGAGATTGCTACCGAGACAGTCCGAAAAGGACCTTCAAGGAAGCTCATAAAAGCGAATAGGTTTTTTAAAAAGATAAAAGTAATCTTATGAAACCAACATTGACTATATGAAACTGTCTTAAGAGCATAAAGTGCAACTAATTTCTCATAAAGTAACGCGGCAAGTAATCAACTGCCAAGCTTTCATACAGCACTAGTTTATAATTAACACTAGAATTATATATTCAGCCCAGATACATTGCACTAGTATGTTTAGATAGCTATCCTTGAGACCATCATGCTAACAAACTTGTTTATTGTCCTCACTATGCTGCTGTATCACTTTTTAATCCTTACTCCTTATCCAACACTAGCACACAGAACTTGGTTGAAGGAAAGCAGAGGAAAAGTTTAGCACAGTTTGCAAGTGAGTTTCAAAATTAATGCCTACATACAGTACTACCAGCAGAGAAACAGTTCTGAAAACTAGGCGTCAATATCTGGAAGACCTTGCTTCCTCCATTTGTATTCATCACGTTAGTGTTTTTAGTTCAACTGATAAAAGTATGTTTGGACCAACAGCTACAAATAAATATGTTTTGTGTAAGTGAAATCTAACACTGGCATGTTCTCTTTACCACAGAACTTACAAGAATAGTATGTATGGAGAAATGTCCAAAAAGAGCTATATATATCAAGCCTTGCCACTCCAGTTAACATTGAAAAAAGGGCTTACCTTAATGTACTATTAATTGCTCCTAGTTTGTTAGCTTGTTCACAGTCTTCAAGTTCTTTGGTATTATTTGCTTTCTTTGAATACTGCAAGGCAGAGTATATGATATTTAATATCACCAACGAATATTTTTTTTGTTTTAAATCTTTAGGGCATTTGCCTGTCACTTACTCAAGTGAGGCAACACCTCACAAGCGTTAAATGCACTTAATATTTCCAAGTATTGCCATTCTCTGGACCAGAGACAGAAGCTTCTATTCTTATGCACATTTATGGTACTGCAGGCCATAAATTCTACTGTCACTAATTTTTATTTATATATGATTACCGGTATCTGAGATTTAAGTATGCATTAAGGAGAAGTATTTTCAGTGTTTGCTTAATGTTTTCCCCTAGAGGCAATTTTACAAGTGATCGTTTAGGAGGAAGCTACATTATAAAAGCCTCCTGACCAGCTGCACATGCTACCAGTATTGTCCACTTAGCTTCTGCTCACCTTGGAAAACAAGGTGGGGGGGGGAGCCCAGAGAGCCTCATCAACTGTATCCATGGCAAGAAAACACAGTGGGACTTCCTGGCACTGCTGCCAGCTTCAACTCTCTCATAGGAGGGGGGAAAACACCCTCCTATACAAACAGCACATAGAATGCACCATCATGCTTCACCACTGGGTAAACATAACAATGCTATGTTAGCTGCTAAAGTAGCAGGAGTGGATATCTATCTCTTGCATCTGAGACAAATGCAACATGCCAGTCAGATGTTTTCCTAGTGCAGTGGGGGAGAAAAGTCCAGATTTATTATCTCAGAAGAGCTTACTCACTTTGTTAGCGCTCCCAGCTTTAATTCCAACTGGTACTTTACTCTAGAAGAAGCAAACAAGTTACATGATTATTCAACCTTTTCATTCACAACCCACTCATTCTCAACACTGAATAACTAACACTGAGCCACGCCAGCAAGAAATTGTTTGAGCTGGGATACAGTTCAATTTCATTTATGATTTGACCATTTTTGCTATGGGTACCCTATGCACATTTACTAGTAAGCAAGTCCACTGAAAAAAGTTCAGTGGACCTTCTCTATGAAATGCTTAGGATGGGTTAGCATCTAAAGCAGAACTTTCATAAAATGATGGCCAAAAACCTATACACTCTTTAAGCCCATCATATTTCTGACATTAATAGCACTGAAAGATAGTACCCTTTGAGTAATGAAGTTATCTTATCTGCTATTTAAACTGAACTACAGTTGCCTATCTTTACACAAAACTAAAAATTTCACTAGCAAAGTAGCTTTCCAACAGCAGTCAATGCAGTGCCAATAAAAGCTGTCAAACTTCCTGCAACACTAAAAGTACATTAACCTCCACTCCTATCAACACAGAATCATATCAGTGTTATGCAAACTCTTGCAAAAATGGCAGTAAGTAAAGTCCTATATTATTCTATTCAACAAAGGCAATGCTATTCTGGTTTCCTCCTTTATTTGCAAACATACCTCAGGACAAGGCTCTACATGGCAATCTCTGATAGAACAATGGCCATCATCAGCCCAAAAAGGACATGGTCTCTTCAGATTAACCTTAAAACCAAGAAAAGTATACATGCTGTCAGTCAATTTTGAACTAAACAGGGAAACTTCCCTTCAATAGAATAAGCTTCTTATAAAAAGTGAAAGATTAGGGCTGAGCAAACAAATATCTGGAGTTTTCATTTATTCGGCTGGCTTTTAAAAATACGAGCCAGCTACAAGCATGGGGTGGGGGTGCACGCACAAGCAATTTCTGAAGCTTTCTTCTGGGAATAATTTGAATTTGATTTGTTTTTATTGCATTAACAACATCTCAATACCACAGCACAAAATACAGTCCAGTGCTTTTTTGTGCCTTCTCCTCTGGCCTCACATGAATGATCAGTACAATGTGTGATTGATGTTACTTGACCTATTTTGTAAAAATGCTTGATGAGAGAAGTTGCTGAACCTGAATTCTGCAAGTTACTCAATTCATCAAAGGGGGAAGTGGGAAGATGCAGTGATGTGCCAATAAAGCCTTACAAACAGTTAAATAAAATGGGCTGAAAGAACAAAACAATCCTATCCATTGTCTTTTGAAAATTCTTATGTACCTATTGCTAAGAACAAATATTATACTTTTTAACACTGCTAAATCTTCTAAAATTTTCAGGCTAATGAAAATTTACTTGTCAAATGTTGATGTCTTGCAGTGACTATAGTTGCATGAACCTATGTTGAAAATGTTTATTATTGCTTGTGGTTTTTTTAATTGGTGTGCAAGAGATTTGTTTGTGCAATTTTATTGTAATGTATTTAATATAAAAAAAGATTCTGCCAAAGATTTCCACAGAATAACCTCACAAGTGTTGTTTGCAATCAAACAGATCCAGCACATCCAGATTAAACAGGAATCACACGTCTTCCAGGAAGCTTAAGCTTTAAAATGCAAGCCCCCACTTCAAGTTACATCAACAGTATTAATGGTATCAGTGCAAAGGAAGAGTTTCCAAGATCAAATATTCTTAATCCTCTTTCAACCATAGCATAAAGACTTATCTAACATATAACTGCAGTCACAGCTGATATGCACCACTTATTCTTTAAAAGATTGCAGCATTACTTAAATCAAACTTGGTATGTTGGCATCTTACATTTAAAATAGTTCATTTCTATTCCACACTTTGATAATCTGAAAACTTTCAGTTTCCTTTAATATTTTGCAAAAAGTTAGCTACAGCTGCTACAGTGCACATATCCCACATGCAAGTTCAGAAAATTTAGAATATTGATTCAAATTTTTAATTAGGACAAATCCTTCCCAATTAAATCTAAACTACTTTTAAATGTGTAGAATTCACACAGGAAACCAGCAAATGACTCATTTGGCTTATGCAACATTTTTATCAAATGCTGCTGGATACTAAAAATGTCATAAGCAAGATAATGAAGTTAAAATCTTTTTAGTCCAATCAAAGTAATACATAGCACACTTTTGGGGGTGGGATGGGGTCAAAGAGGTAATTGTTTTTAGCAACAGGCAACTGGGGAGAAACATTACATTTTCTAACAGGCACATCCTAACTAAGCCAATTGTTCATAATGACTACACAGCTTCTATTAAAAACACAGGGTTGGATCCAGAGAGGCATGACCCCTACTTGTGTGCTAGGGCTTTCTGGATTCCACCAACCATCCTTGTAATAAAATGAGATGGGACTCAAGAGGCCTACAAGGGATGGTGAAAGATGGACAGGGAATTCAGGGAACTTGCCCTGCACAAGAGGGAGGCCCTTTTTAAAACACCTTAGGATCAAAACATGGTTGCAAAAATAAAATAAATAAAAATGGTTATCTTTAAGTCATTCTGTGAGTGGGAAGAGGACAGGTGGAACAAAAGATTATATATGAAGATGCAGTGAACAATAAAACAGAAAATCCTATGTGTTAATAATGTTTCTAGCACAATTGCCAATGAAGTTGGTAGCTGGACTACAGAATACTTTACAATGTGTAACAATTTTAAAAAAAAATATTACAGATTTTCATGAACTACAAAATAATGTGCAATATCGTTTGTTGTTGTTGTTGTTGTTTGTAGTTGTTGTTCAGATTATAAAGTCATTTGGTTACATTCAATGTAAGACAATATGGTATCCGGAAGTAGGGGAAGAGATTAGAGGGGAGAGGGTGGATGATAAACTTACAACTATTTTGATACTGCACTGTATCAAACAGAAATGGCCACATTAAATGTTATAACCTTCAGTTATACAGCTTATCAAGAGCAAATTCCAAAACCAACAGGTGTAGTCTATATCTGCTTCACATTCACAGAAGACAGCTTTTATCTAACATTAGTTTATTTTCACTATGGTACATCTTGGATCAAGCAATGCTGAAGGACGTTAGCTATATTTGGTTATCACTGTTTGCTCAAGTACCTGTAACTGATAAGGTTTTCATTTAATTCTTTGGGCACTGTTTTTAACCAATTCCATTAAGAAAGAAAAGGCTAACCAACTTATCTGAAGCCAATTCCAGGTTCTAAAGACAGCAGTTACATCAAAATGAGGGTTCCCCCCCCCCAAAAAAAACTACCAGAACATATTGAGTTTATGTTTTGTGATTGTAAAAGGTTTTAACTAATTTCAATTTTGTATTGTTATATTGTTGTGACCTATTCTGGGACCTTATAGTGAAGTGCAGGTAAGAAATCTAACAACGGTATATAGTGTTTCAGAGTACTACTCTGCCAACCCACAGTGCATTTCCTTTTCACACTAATTTGAAGCTTTGAAGTAGGTTTCATTTTTAGTACAGTTTTACTATAACCCCTGTATTTCTTTTACTTCATAGGAGAACAGAGAAAGAAAAATCGATTTCAATAAGCCAGTGTTTCTCAAGCTATAAGCCAGGACCACCAGTAGGACTTAATCTTCTTTCCACTGCCAATGCAGTGCATCCTCCCTTGCCCACCCCATCCCCGATCATACTGTAGCCTTTTGGTTGGATGGATGCCAACTCCCTGCATACTGGGTAAAGGTGATTGTGGGACAGAAGCTGGGAGCAGAAGGAGGGAAAGAGAAAGAGAAAGAGAGAGAGATGAGAGGTCTTGCGTCCCATAGGAATTTAAAAAGAGGTAAAACATTATTTTTAAAAAACAGAACAAAGTGGTAAGAGAGCGGAAAGAGTTACAAGAAGAAAGTTGTTAACGGAGGGAGAAGTAAAAGAGCAGGGATGAAATAAACTAACACTTTTGGGCTAGGTTAAGAAGGAAAAGAGAAAAAGTGACAGCAGATAAGAGTAAACATACATTAAAGAGAAATGCCAGGGTGAATATAAAATAAAAAGCCTTCTCCATTTAGAGTCTTTTATTGGCAAATAACCCCCAGATAAAAGTCTGAATGATGGAACTCCTTTCCACAAGAAAACTACTATGGCATAGAATTTAGTATTTATTTTCCAAAAAGAGGTTAGGTATCAACAGAAAATATCATCACCAGTTTGTAAATGATGGGCCTCAGTAGTTTTCAGCACACTCACATGGACCAAGGAGCAGAGAGTCTGAGAATGTCTGCACTAAACTACATAGTAATATGCAGTTTTTTACTCTACCTTGTAGTATCTGAAATAGTCCCGTTCTAGCAGTTTCTGTATTTGGGGGAAGATCTTAACATTGTTGAAGTCATCAATGCTTTCTATGTCGCATAAGCAGTCATCAAGCACTCCTGTTAACTAGAAAAACAAAACAAAAAGACTAAATGGCAATATCACTTATAGCAAAAAGTTTTTGATTGAGCAAGAAGACAATTAGAGAGAAATCATCATAAAGAGCAACGCAAAAGGCATTTGGTTGCAAGAATTTACATGAAACCCACACACATATGGGCAATGTAACACTTTTTTAACTTATAGCAAAAAAAAGCATTTGCATTTGTGATACACAATCTACGCACATTTTATGTGACTCTCTATGTGGAATTGCCACCTGTGTAGTAATGGGGTGGTGTGTGGGGTAAGTCTTCAGTAGCTTATTCTTGAATGGAATGGGACAAAGCTAGCAGACTTATTAATAGTATGCAGAGTACATTTACCATCCTTCCTTAATCTATCTAAAATATTGATAGAATTTGCTTTTATTAACTTAGATTTTAATTAAATTCTGCGCAGGGAATCCTTTATCACTCTTTGGCAGAATGCTAAATTAGACAATAAACACATCCCTATGTTTTGTTTGCAGTGTGCCATTGGAATTCAGCAATCGTTTTCACTTGCCCAGTTTGCACATAATACCAAGTCAAACTATGGGAGCAAACATGCAAGTTCCAAGATAAGAAAATTGCTGCTTTGGTCCTGCTGCTGCTGTGAGCCATGTGATGGTTTGGCATGTTGTGTCGTGTTGTGTATGAACCCAAGCTTATGGTTTATCATCATGCTCTAGTTTAGGCAAACCATGAGCTGCAGTCAATGTTTGTTCTATGGCTTACGTCTCACATTTTAGCTCACAGCAACAGGACTGGAGCAGAAAAGCAGCCAGGCTTCTCTGGACACCTGAAAATTTGCAATTACCCATAGTTTGGCTTAGGTTATATGAAAACCAGGTCATTGTATAAACAGGTTCTTTCATAGTTCTTTGAGTTGAATCGACCAGTCCATCACACTAGGGATGGCCTCATCGGGGATAATGTCGCTCTGGTCACTCTTCTTCACCTCTTTATGAGTAAAGTATTTGGTATTTTTGCTTTGCCTCCTTCGCGGCTCCTTTAAACTATAAGGCGGGCTTGGCGTAATGCCCAGGTCTTTACAGTTCTTTCTTGTTAGGACCATGTTAGAAGTGGGGCAGTGGGGCAAAAGATGGAAGGTTCTGTAGTCAGTCGCCTGTTTTCAGAGCCCAGGTAAGTCCGCTTTTGTCAGGTAATTAGCGACTGGGGAAATTTGATACAGTTATCTTTCGGCTTGCTAGGAGCTCATAGGGTTTTAGGCAGGGTTGTCTGGGGGGGGGCAGGAGGTGTCTCTCCTCTACATTCTTTAAAACCTGCAGGCCTGTAAAACTGCTCTTTCCCTTCTCTGTATTTGGCTTCTGCCTTCCACGCTCAATTTGCACTATCGCCAGAGCTTCCCGACCCGGTGTTGATCCAATTTTTTTTTTAAAGGAAAGCAGAACAGACGATCACTCACAGAAGTTGCTTCCCTCTGCGTTCATTCCATATAAACAGGTTATCATTGTCAGTATTCAACACTATATTTTAAGAATGCACTGCATTTCCTTAGAGGGCAACCAAAACCCTGCAATATTTATTTATTATGAAAGTGAAAAATTTCAAAGCATTGTGAAACTGAAAGTAGTTTCCTCCCATCATATAAGACTCCTGAGACGGGAAGTGTGCTTGAATTATATTCACTTTGGGAATTCTTTTCATTAAATCTGAAGGATACATTTATATTCATAATTTCAGTCTAAGCTTTAGAACTATTCATTTTATTTCTATAGCTGCCAATACTAAAAAGCAGCAGTGCATTTTTCAAGGTCAGAACAGTATATATTGCGACTTGTAGACTACAAACACATATACACTTACAATTAAGTCTCATTTAACTCCTAGCCCAGGGGTCTGCAACCTTTAAGACAAAAAGAGCCACTTGGACCCGTTTCTGAAGAGAGAGAAAAAACTGGGAGCCGCAAAACCATTGCGGCCCACAAAAATATAAACACCCAGAAGCTCATAGCTCAATTTAGACAGGTAATGAAGAGCAGGAAATGAAGGCAAAATGGCAAAATATCACGAAACGCTCCCCCCCCCAGCCAAACAACAAGCACTGTATTAAAGGAACCGTCCGAACGCCTGACGCTGCAGGGGCAAATCTAGAAGGGGAAATCCAACCGCCCCATGAACAGCACAAATGCAACCCTAAAAGTTTAGTAAACTTATGCAAAAGCACACAGCATGCACACTGCCCCAATCACTATTGGCCAGCAGAGGGGCTGGGCAAGGCAGCTAAGAGGGGCTGAAGCAGGGGGCTGATCACGTTCCCCCTGCAGGCGCGGGAAAACATTCCTTCAGAATGGATAAAACCCTTCTTTCAGTCCATGGGACTCCCGCTTCTGGGGGGCAGGGGGCTTCTGGGGGGGCGCTGCCCCCTCCTGCCCCCCCCCGTCGGTACGCCCATGCTCGGGCCCCTTTCGCCACGCTGCTTAAGGGTAGTCTCCTGCGTGCCCCCGAAACAGAGCCCGGGACCGGTCGTCCCCTGAGCTTTTTCCCGCTCCCATCTCATCCCGTTGGGCCGCCCTTAGCTGTACAGCCGGGCTTCCTTTTCCTTCCCAGACTGCCACGTGTCCTGGAGCCGGGCCCTTCCATTTTTTTAAAAGAGGGCTTCCCCCTCGCCTGCTGCCCCTGGCCCAGCCCGCAGCTGCCTCCTTACCTCGTCGAGTCGCAGCAGCCAGCAGCTCCACCAGCAGCAGCCAAACACAAGCGCCGGGACAGGCGCCAAGGAGGGAAGCTGCTGCGGTCTGCTGCTGCGCCTGCGCTGGCACGAAACGAGGCATGCATGAGCAGCACAGCCACTGGCAAGGTAGAGAAGTGGGTGGGCGCAGGCGGGCCAGCAGCGCGGCGCAGCACCCCCTACATTTCGGCGCTAAACGCACTGGCCCTGCCCGGAGCCGCGGCAAAGTTGCAAAAGAGCCGCATGCGGCTCCGGAGCCGCGGGTTGCAGACCCCCGTCCTAGCCTATAAAGCTTAAATCTATAAAAGAGGATTCTATAAGGAAGTCAACCATTATTCATGCTTTTTATAATGCTTTTAAGATGAGAATAAGTATTTCAAAATAGAACTTTCTTTTTTAAATTATACATTAAAAATCCACTTTACTTTTCCCCCTCAAAGAACTATATTAGAGATGCATGGAATGAAGTCCAGTTTTAAGTCTTGTATTTTTTTAAAAAATTAATCAAGCTCATTTAAAATACTGGTGACCTAACACTGGTGATCCTTATTAGTAATATTATAATACAAAGTATAATAAAATAATTCAATCAAATGTTATATCAGGTAAACAGCAAAATAACAAAGAAAGTCATGTGGAAAAATTATCCTGCTCTTGTACTTAGGCATGCAAAATATTCAGTACAATAGTTATTTGGAAATCCCAGGACGTGAGCAAGTTACACGAAAATAGTATCTCCCATGAGAACACTGAAAAAGAATTATCATCATCTCCACTAACCACATGAATAATGTTTGGGGGGAAAGTGAGACTATGTTCTATAATAAAAGTTTTCCATTTCCAGTGCAACTTCCTTTGGGATCCGTATCAGGAACCTGAATGACTGGACATCTAGAAGTTAGGAGTACGTGTCGCTGCCCAAGAACTTCAAATCCATGCCACTTTGTGAACAGGCAGCACATAACTTAAAATTGGCTCCTGGAATATTTCTTTTTCCCAGACCTGCTCATTTTGTGGACAATCTGAGGTACAATTTAAGGATCATCTAGAAGGGCAACCGATAAAAAGGAGCAGTGCACATCTTCAAAACACTAAGTGGCACTTAACTATTACAAGGAAAAGCAAAAGGACACTTCAGCTATAGAATGATGTTTTACAGGGAGGGGGTGGAGAGAAAATGGGTTGAAAACATTTAAGTTAAACGTTGCGGTCTGAAATACTACAGAGTATGGTTATGCCTGGCGTGCTCTGGTCCATGGGGTCACGAAGAGTCGGACACGACTAAACAACAACAACATGGTTATGAAACATCAAAAGTTGTAATAACAGCAAACATCATAATCAGCAAGAAGCAAGTATTACTTTCATACCCAAATCTGAAGAGTAGACCAAATGCACAATTTTTTAACAGTTGTTTGCTTCTGATCTTCTAGTGCAGGTATACTCTACACAATTGATACCATTCACCCTTTTGTATAATTTCAAAGAAAACCAAACTGAAATATTGTTTCCCATGACAAATCAACCTAGAGCTTGCATGTAACTCTTAACAGTAAGGATAAAAAGATGCCGGGTATGCAAATCATTCCTTCTCATGCTAGGCAAATTTTCCATCTTACTTACCTTGAAATACACTATAAAGACCACATAGCTTCTTCCTGCTAACAAAAATATCTCTATACACATGTTCTTTCCCCTGATATAATATAATCCCATTTGACACACTCTTGGCTCAATTACAAATTAGCATCAAACATCTGCCAAGCCAAGGCAGAGCAAACACAACTAATCGCATCTCCCCAAGGAAGACCTCAACTATATCTTACTGAGGAAAGGAAGGATTTGGAAACCCTTATTAAACATGCTGCTGTTGTCTCCGATTCACTAAAGCTGCTTGCATCTCTACTCTCACAGCTAAAAAGAGGAGCCACTGAACAGGAAGGATCAGGCCCACACCTGCTGGAAGGCCGTCCAGAGAGTTGGACATATTAATAAACGCTTCATAAAGCACCCGAAATTTTCTCAGCGCTGTAAAAAGAGCACAAACCTTGCCTCCAGGGTCACAGTCTATTAGACAACAGGAAGGAGGGAAGAAAAAAGCAAGCCCTGGAAAACCTAAGGATTGGGCCAAGCTGACCTCCCCCTTGCCCTGGCAATCTTCCTGAGAGGTGGGGATGAGGTGCAGCCCTCGAGTGGCCCTAGGTTTCGGGGCCAGAGAGAGCATCCCTTCAGCTCTGCCGTCCCAGATGCGGTCGATCAGGGGTAGCCAACATGGTGCCCTCCGAATGTGTGCCCTCCGTCGGCTCTAGCCAGCATGGCCAACCGTCAGGAGGGACGGTGGGAGTTGTAGTCCGGCCACATCTGGAGGGCAACACGTTGGCAACCCCTGCTGTAGAGGCACGGAAGGCGTTAGCTGACAAGCCCACCCTCCCATCCGTCGCCGCCTCTCGCACCCCTGCCATGATGCCAGCCCTTCTCACCTGGGCCTCTGCCGCGCACCAGAGGCAGCCCACGGTGGCCGCCGCCAGCAGGAGCTGCGCCGCCGCCTCCGCTGCAGTTCTCCGGGCAACTCTGCTGATGCTCATGCTGCAGAACCCTCTCCCCGCTCGCCCCGGGGCGGAGGGCGCCCCTCACCACCGCCGCCTCAGGGCAGCCCGGAGCACCGGGCGGGCGCCGGAATCACCGAGGGATGCCTCCCTCCTCCCCGAGGTTGCCACCGGCGCCGGGAAAGAGGAGCGTGCCGGGCGGGCACCTCAACGCTCAGCCTCCTCAACGCTCGCTCTTCTGGCGCTGCTGCTCTTCCTTCTCCTATTCCTCGCAGCCCACACGCCGCTCTTGTTGTGCACGGGAAAGGAGGGAGGGAGGGAGAGCGCACGCCCCAGCTAGACACTTTTCCTTTTACCACAGCAGGAGAAGGAGCGACAGCGGAGCCTGCCCTCTCGGCTGCCGCGCAAAGGGTTTCGGGAAGTGTAGTACGACGCCGTCACCCTTCGCCTGCTGCATTTCTCTCGCCTCAGACGCGGGCGGCGAAAGGGGAGGGACGAAAGCCGCAGCCAATAAAGAAGGACCACGCGCCCCTTCAAAACAAGAGGAGGCAGTTTGTAACTGTCACGAGGAGGGGAAGGTCCCGCGGGGCGGGGGTTGGCGCTCGAGGGGCTGCTGTGTGGCGCCCGCGTGCAGCGAGGGGAGAAAGGGGCAAGGCGTTAAAAAAAAGGGTGGGAGGGAGCAATGGCCTCACAACTCCATTTTGCTCCCACAGCTGCACTTAGCGTTAATATGTAGAGGTGTGTTGCTTGCCCCCTCCTGCTTTGCAAACCCCCGTCACGCTCAAATTCCCTGAAGCAGCATTTTATGTAATTTTTGTCTCTGTGTGTATGCACATGCGCCTCCTGAAAAAGCGGGAGGAGGGATTTCTTTCACTTTGTAGCTTTAAGAACCCAGGCCCTTTGACAATGAGCTGATGTGTCATGTTGGGGAAGAGGAATATTTTTATTAGATAATTAAAGGAAATTGTAGCACTCCAAAAAGAAAGGGGACGCCACAGTTTTGTTAGGAAACTGAATTTCTCTCGGAAGGAATGTAATGAAATCAGTACATTTCTTGCAAAGGCAATGTTCAGGTTTTTGTGAGGGCCATGACAAGGGTGTTCCTGTTTCCTTCCTCATTGCGCTTAAGGAAACCCTTCCAATCACAATATATCATTAATCTTCCTTGCTGCCTTGCATTGTATGTGTTTGTGTGTGAGAGAGACCCATGGAAGCTCAAGCCATTTTCTCAGCCAAATTTCTGAAACCAGTGCCCACCGATTGCAGTGAAGTAAGTTGCTCTGCAAGCTTCATCAACTCACCCCTTTGCTTTTAAAATTGGATTTCTACACAGTGACAGGGGCAGTTATGCACCTTAGCACTCAGATCAACCAGAATTGCATATAGCTCTCCTAATAAGAGTCTTGCTGGATCAGACCAAAGTCCCACTTAGTCCAGCATCCTGTTCTCCCAGTGGCCCATGGGAAGCAATGTCTATGGGATGCCTGCAAGCTGGACTTGAATGCTGGTACACAGCACTGGTATCAGAAGTATATGTAATTTGGCCTTCGATGAATTAATTTATGGCATCCAAGTGGAGGTGACTTGTGCAGGGTTCCATATGAGAGAAGGTATGTGAGTGACTGCTCTCCCAAATAAATGAGCTACTTAGGAATCAGTTTCTCAGTTTTGCCTCCCTGAATAGGTAATAGGGCCTCACGTCTGGGAAAAAGTTCACCTGCCATATTATATTTCAGAGGAATTTGCCATGTGTGCACTTGATAAATAATATATTGCTATGTGGAGATTATTGGCTCTACTCATGTAACCAGGCTAAATGCTTTATCACAGAGCAGATGGCAGCTTGTGTGTGTGTGTGTTTAATTTTAACCCATTTGTCTGCAGTAGGTGTGGTGTCGTCAATGACTGGAGGCAAGAAGTAGGTACAACATTTCTTTATTTCAGGTGCTGGAAGAACTCAGGGGAATGGGGAAAACTGGGGTTTATATAGAAACAGTTATCTAGTGGAGAGCGATACATTTTGGCGGGAGCCAATGGCATGGCTTCCCTCCTGTGGGAACCAATCCAACAGAGGATCCAAATTCTGCTCCCTGCCTCAGCAAATGGTTGCTGTTCCCGCTGTAACTAGTACATTCAAATAAAGACTGTAATACAACACAATACATTATGCTAACATCTAGACTGTGTTATTGCTTAATACACAACACCCCCCCACGCTTAGCGGGAATGACACACGTAGTCTTTCAGGAACTGTGGCTTCCTGCGATCTCTACCCGATCGTCTCACCTCTGGTGTTGTGACCTGAGGCATTGGCGGCTGAGGGATCTCCTCGGGTGTATTGGCTACCCCTGTCCCTGCTAATGGTTCCCCCAGCTCATTTTCTTCCGCCAACTCTGTGTTTTCAGCGGGTAGTGCACCGACTGTCTGCCCTGGCGGGGCATTAACCAGTGCAGGTGTCTCTACCTGGCTCGGGGATGGCGACTCCCCATTTAATGCAGAGGCGTTAGGTTCCTCGGCATCACTCCGGCTGGGTATCCTGCGTCTCAGCTGATCCACATGCCTGCGCCAGACCTGACCTTGTGATAACGTGACATGATATGACACGGGACCGGTGGCCCGTGAAATGACTCCCGGAACCCAAATCGGACCTCTGGCATAATTTCTCACCCACACGAGATCCTCCGGATTAAAGTGTCTCGTTCTATCCCCTTCAGGTGGGGGTGGCTCCCGTGCTGGACGCGAGGGCATCCTATCTGGATGCACAAAGTCCAGGACTGTCACCAACCTTCGGCCTAACAGCAGCTCAGCTGGTGATTTTCCAGTGGCTGTGCAGGGTGTGGCGTGCTGCAAGAATAGCATACGAGCTATTCGGGCTGCCCAGTCACCCTCCATTAGACGTGAAATAGCCCCTTTTGCGGTTCGCACCATTCGTTCTGCTTGACCATTAGAGGAGGGGTGAAAAGGGGCAGAGGTTACTCCTCGTATGAAATTGTCAGCAAGGAACCCTCTGAACTCATTTGACACGAATGCTGCCCCATTGTCTGACACCACTGTTCCTGGCAGACCATGCGTGGCAAACAAGCGCCTTAAAACTTTGATAACGGCTGCTGATGTGGGACTGGAAACTAAGGCTACCTCCAACCATTTCGAGTATGCGTCGACCACAACCAAAAATGTTTTCCCTTGAAAGGGGCCCGCGAAATCTATGTGAAGACGGTTCCATGGCGCCTTTGACTGTTCCCACCAATGAATAGGTGCCCCGGGAACCTCAGGTCGAACCTCTTGGCATGTTTTGCACGTGTTTACCCACATTTCTATTTCCTTATCCATCCCTGGCCACCACACATAACAACGTGCCAGGGATTTCATTCTGACCATTCCCGGGTGCCCCATGTGCAAGGTCTCTAGAATGCGATTCCTCAGTGGGTTCGGAATGACCACCCTGTCCCCCCACAGTATGCACCCCTTATGAAGTGACAACTCATGCTGCCGCATTACGAATGGGCGGAATTTTTCTTCTTGGCCCCCACTGGGCCACCCCCTCCCTACCCAGGCGAGGACTCGGGAGAGTGTGGGGTCCTTTCGCGTCCTGGCCGCCACTTCTTCCGCGGTCACAGGAGCGCCTGGCAGAGTTTCCAACATCGTGACCTGTTCCGCTGGTGCTGGATCACAATCACCAGTTCCCTGGAGTGGCAGCCGGCTGAGGGCGTCTGCGTGACAGAGCAATTTCCCTTTCACATGACATATTTTATATTGGAACCCATTTAAAAAGATTGAGCACCTGAGCATTCTAGGAGACAGGATTTGAGGAGTTTGTTTGTTGGGGTTAAACAGGCCTAGTAATGGCTTGTGGTCCGTTTCGATTAGGAACGATCGCCCATACACATAGTCATAGAATTTCTTAACCCCCGCTACCACAGCCAATGCCTCTCTGTCAATCTGCGCGTAGTTCCTCTCGGTGGAAGTAAGAGTCCTTGAATAGAATGAGATGGGTCTGTCTGACCCATCCGCCTCTCTGTGGCTGAGCACAGCTCCCAACCCATATTGCGATGCATCACAAGCAAGTACGAGGGGCTTCGTTTCGTCATAATGTGCCAAAACGCTCTCAGCAGACAACATTCCCCTTATGGTTTCGAAAGCCTTTTGCTGCGGCTTTCCCCAATGCCAGACGCTCTTCTTCTGCAGAAGCCTGTGCAAGGGCTCTGCCACCGCTGCTTTGTGCGGTAAAAACGCATGGTAAAAGTTTATCAGACCCAAAAATGATTGGAGTTCCGTTTTGTTGCTGGGTTTGGGTGCATTAGCGATGGCCCTAACCTTGCTTTCCATGGGGTGCACTCCCTCAGCATCAATGGTGTAACCGAGGAAATCCACCGTAGGAACTCCAAAAATACATTTCTCCTTTTTTAGATGGAGTCCAGCTTCCTGGAACTTGTAAAGCACCTGTCTGATGCGGCTTTCCAGCTCGTGGGGGTTCCTTCCCGATATTAGGACATCATCAAAATACACGAGTGTGCCCGGTACTTCCCTTAATAACCTTTCCATAATGCCCTGGAATATTCCCGGAGCTACACTTACTCCAAATTGCAATCGGTTTACCTTAAATGTTCCTTTGTGGGTTACAATAGTCTGAGCCTCTGCGGTCTGTGGTGTTACAGGTAACTGCTGGTACGCCTGGGCAAGATCAATTTTTGCAAATACCTTGCCTCCCGCCAACTTTGCTAGCAGTTGCGACACCACTGGAATGGGGTAGGAATTTCCCCGAATTGCCTTATTTATTGTGCATTTATAGTCTGCGCAGATACGCACTTCCCCGTTTGCCTTTAGCGGGGTCACTATTGGGGTTTCCCACCGCGCTGAGTCAACTGGTTCCAATACCTTTTGCTGGACTAGTTTGTCGAGTTCTGCCTCTATCTTGGGCTGCAAGGCAAATGGTACTCGTCTTGGTTTAAGGCGGACTGGAGTCACCCCTTGGTCCAACTCAAAATTAATGGGGGGCCCTTTATAGCACCCCAGACTGCCATCAAATAATGGTGTGAACTCCTCATAAAGCTTCTCGAATGTGTTTGGGGCTATTGTTATGGCGTTCAACCCAGATATGCCCAGCCCTAAAGCAGGAAACCAGTCTGTTCCCAATAGGCTAGTGCGCTTTCCCTTGGCAATCACCAGCTTAAGCACAGCCCTTTTGTTTTTAAAACTTACATTGACGGAACACATTCCAAGGATGTGTATCCGGCAGGCCGAGTACGATTGTAATGTGGCGGGGAATGGCTCCAATGGAGGAAGCTTACCCCCTAAAAAAAACGACCTCGCTGTTTTGTCGGAGACAATTGTGAATCCTGACCCAGAATCTACCTCCATCTGGCAAGGGTGGCCCTCAATGCTGACCTGGATTCATGCCTTCCCCTGAGCAGGAAACTGAACAGTCTTGCCCTCAATCTCGGTGAGGTAGTTGCAGTCGTCCACAACGTGTGCCGATGAGTTTTCCTGTCGCCGGGACGATCGCGGGGATCCTGATGTTCCCCCGGTAGCCGACCTGCATACCCGAGCAATGTGGCCCATTTTTCCGCAAATGCGGCACGTGGCATTCCGGAACCGGCACTTCCGACGTTCGTGCGCACCCCCACAACCGGGGCATTCTAGTTTTCTTCCCTTTGTTCCCGATGAACCAGCCCCCAGGGATCCAACGGCGCGGGATGGACTCTGGGACGGGCTGGACTCCTGGCTGCACATAGCGTGGGCTGTTTCTGCTGCCGGCCTGGTGCTTCGTTGTGGGGTTTTCTGCTTTTCCCCCTCTGCGGTCTCCGTGGCTAAGGCCTCGCGCACTGCCGTTGCTAGATCCACCTCTTCCTTTGCAGCGATTCGACGGCGGGCCTTACTACTGCTCAGGCCGCCAATGAACTGGTCAAGCAGCGCCTCCTCAAGAGCCACGAACTGACATTGCCTCGCCAGGACCTTCAGCTCAGCAAGGAACATGGAGACCGATTCGCCATCCTTCTGCCTCCTATTATGGAACTCTATGCGGCGTGTTGTCTTAGTTGCTGCTGGGGCCAGGTGCCTCGTAAGTTGGTCTGTTATCTGCGCCAGCGTCGCTGTTTCTAGCGTGAGAGGAGCCACCAACCCTCGGGCCAACTCGAAAACTTCGGCACCGCAGCAACTCAGAAAAACAGCCTTCTTCCTGTCGCTGTTGGTGATTCCTTGCGCGGCAGCAGCAAAACCAAAACGTTGGAGATAGGAATCCCAAGCCTCCGCGGCTCCCGGTTTGAACGGCTCAATTATCTTACTTCCTGTCATGGCGTGATCAGGAGCGTTTACGACTTCTTCCTCCTCTTCTGCTGACTCCGGATGCCGATCACTGTCCTCCATTTACGGCAAGCCGGATCCCATCCTCGTCGCCAGAATGTGGTGTCGTCAATGACTGGAGGCAAGAAGTAGGTACAACATTTCTTTATTTCAGGTGCTGGAAGAACTCAGGGGAATGGGGAAAACTGGGGTTTATATAGAAACAGTTATCTAGTGGAGAGCGATACATTTTGGCGGGAGCCAATGGCATGGCTTCCCTCCTGTGGGAACCAATCCAACAGAGGATCCAAATTCTGCTCCCTGCCTCAGCAAATGGTTGCTGTTCCCGCTGTAACTAGTACATTCAAATAAAGACTGTAATACAACACAATACATTATGCTAACATCTAGACTGTGTTATTGCTTAATACACAACAGTAGGTTCTTTCAGTAATGTTCCTTTTTATCAGGAGGAGACTGGGAAAGGATAGAAGTTACATCTGCTGGGTAAAGGTAAAACCCCTGACCATTAGGTCCAGTTGTGTCCGACTCTGGGGTTGCAGTGCTCATCTCGCGTTACTGGCCGAGGGAGCCAGCGTACAGCTTCCGGGTCATGTGGCCAGCATAACAAAGCCGCTTCTGGCGAACCAGAGCAGCGCACGGAAATGTCGTTTACCTTCCAGCTGCACTTTGACATGCTTTCAAACTGCTAGGTGGGTAGGAGCTGGGACCGAGCAACGGGAGCTCACCCCATCGCAGGGATTTGAACTGCCGACCTTCTGATCAGCAAGCCCTACTGGGAAAGCATAATAGTTATTACTAAAATCTTCACAAAGGCATAACCAGGCACTTTAGGTATGATGTTTTTCACCTTGTAAGTCCAAGCCATTTATCATAAGGCTCCTAGAAAGCTCTCAGTGAATACTGATGTATATAGAGATGTGCCCTATAGATCACCGGGAGCCAAAATGCAAGTTTATTTCAAGATTCAACTTACAGCAAGAGGATTCAAAATTTATTTGCAGTAAAACATGCTGAAATTGTTGATGATGATGGATCATCTGTCACAGAGAAAAATGGGATCATATACTTAATTTTAGTGTTTTGCTAAAGGCTGACAAGAATGAAACAAACTGTGACTCTGATCTGTTTAGAAACCTTTCTTAACTTTGCCTGAAGCAAATAGAAATTGTAGCTTTTGTGCTGCTTGAACTGATAGGTCACTATGTTTCCTTCTTCTAAAGATTAACTTTATGATGGAATACCTCATTTTGCAGCCATACAAAAATGCACACGTCTCCATTGTACTGTCCAAATTAGTAATATGTTGTTCCTTCATTTTTACACAGCAGGAAGAAATAAAAAATACTGCTGTGTTTCTCTATTTGTGGTCGTGTTCCAGTTCTGTGGTTTTTGCCCATTTCTGATTCTGGTGCCTACATGGCAGAAAGGCAAGGCATGCAGGCATGCACCTGTAGCTTCATCTAAATGGCATAGGAGTCCAATAGTTGCAAAACTGAAAAAGAATGTTAAGGTTCCATAAATGCCACATTTGTGGGTATGTTATGATAATTATTCTAACAGATTAAAGATCTGGGGGAAATTATAGTTTTGTTCAGACTTGGATGTTTTCCTGTGATGAGTCTGTAAGGGTCTGGGACTGGTGATGGGACTGATCCTTACCTGTTTGCAATACAGTGGTACATCAGGTTACATACGCTTCAGGTTACAAACTCCACTAACCCAGAAATAATGCTTCAGGTTAAGAACTTTGCTTCAGGATAAGAACAGAAATTGTGCTCTGGCGGCGCAGCGGGAGGTCCCATTAGCTAAAGTGGTGCTTCAGGTTAAGAACATTTTCAGGTTAAGAACGGACCTCCAGAACAAATTAAGTTCTTAACCTGAGGTACCACTGTACTACATTCTTTCTCTAAATATTTATAGTGGTGGTCAGTTGCTCTGGACCTGAAGCTTTCATTATGAAGCAGTATATTCTGGTATACCATCTGTATATAAGCTTCAGTTATCTGCATCTCCTTGTTATCCAAAACAGTTGCAGTCCCTGATGCCTAACTCATTACATTGAAAATTCCCTCAAGTATGCAGTTTTATTCAATGTTCCTTCCCTGTGTTACTTCTATAACTATAGGACAATCTCAATTACACACTTCACAGGTGTGGCCCAAATAATGACTGTTTGTTTAAGCCCTTTGAGAGTTTAGATCTAAAACATCATAGACGTGTGAGGCTAAACCACTATTTCTGACTTACAGATATGAAATACTGAAGAAATATTATAAAGCTTTATTTTTTAAAAAAATCTGATTAAATTACAATAATTTAAAATGATTGGTTAGCTGTGTAGTGAGCTACTATGTGGAACATACAGTGTAGATTTGTGCCATTACAGCACTCTCTTTTGCCTTGGTATGATTATTGCTTTCTCTAGGCATACAAAAAGCAAGTTGTAGGGGACATGGGTGGCTCTGTGGTCTGAACCACTGAGCCTCTTGGGCTTGCTGATTGGAAGGCTGGCAGTTTGAATCTGTGTGACAGGGTGAGCTCCTGTTGCTCTGTCCCAGCTTCTGCCAACCTAACAGTTCGAAAGCATACCAGTGCAAGTAGATAAGTAGGGACCGCTGCGGCAAGAAGGTAAACGGCATTTCCAAGTACTCTGGTACTTGTCATGGTGTCCTGCTGCGCCAGAAGCAGTTTAGTCATGCTAGCCACATGACCCGGAAAGCTGTCTGTGGACAAACGCCGCCTCCCCACCTGAAAAGCGAGATGAGCGCTACACCCTATAGTCGCCTTTGACTAGACTTAACCATCCTTATCTTACAATAAGCAAGTTGTGCCTTGTTATTTCCCGTGGTGGGGCTTAAACTGACCTCCTGTTTCCTAACGCTGTGTCTAGGTGCTCCTGTAAGAAGTTATATGTGGTTTCCCTTATTGCCTGTCCTAGTTCTTCTCTTTCCTTATCTGGGGTAATCTTGAATCCATGTTCACTGGTCTTCTCTTTAGGTGCTATATTGAAATATCTGCCCTCCCTTTCCTTTGTATTGTGCAGTCTCTGTGTATGCTTGGAGTCTGACAGTTGCTGAATCTTCTTGTAGCTCTTGCTGTGGAACCCTACTGAAGTGCCTTCTGTATATATATACTGCTGCATGCCACCCCAATCTGAGCGGTGCAAGAATCCAGCTGCTTACTCAGGGTTTGCTTCCTCAGAATGAAAGACAGTGGAGACTGTGGTGTCTTTATGATATATGGTTTAATGACACATATCTACAACCTGAGCCTACAATAGAGGGGCTCATGGCATTAACACCCCAAAAAGGTATTGTTACTCCCATAGTCGCAGCCTTGGATTTGAGTATCTGAAGAAGTGTGCATGCACACGAAAGCTCATACCAAGAACTAACTCAGTTGGTCTCTAAGGTGCTACTGGAAAGAATTTCCTATTTTGTTTGGATTTGAGTAGAAATCAAGCATGACTCTGTCTCTCAGCTGCCCAGCCTGCTTTCAGTTTCTAGCTCAACTTTGTATTTCTAACTACCTACCTGATAGTTGAGGGAGGGAGGGGACCACCCATTTGGCCTCTTCCTTTGTTACCTTAACAACCTATTCTTGGCCATTACCAAGAAACTTGCCTGGCTGTTCCAGCAAAGGAATTCTTGTTGGATCCAGGATTTAGAAGGGACTCAGGCATATAGCCTCCTACCTCTCCCTGCAAAAACTCACAACAGTATGCACAGGATTGTGCTGCTAGTCAGTAAATATTAGTCAGACTGAATAATTGTGCACCAAGAATCAAGTGGTACAATTTCAGGAGCTCTCCCATGTGGATTTTTTAAAATATATTTGGCTCTGAATTGCATTGCAATCAAATGTGGAGGATAGGATGAGGGTTGATATATTTCTGTTATAAAGGATTTGGTGCTTTTTCCAAGTGAAAGCTCTAGAGTGCCTTTATGACAAATGACTAGAATATTTTTAATAACTCTTCAATCACGCAACTGTTTAAATTGCTATATAATTGCATTATGCCCAAGACTGAAACTCAGCAGAGCTTTATACTAATTAGCTGGGAACAGTTTCAGGTGCTGATATTGCTGTCAGCTCAATAGAAAACTCTGTTAATTATAGTGAGATCAGCATTCAACCTTTTCTAAGGTACAAACACAAAGTTCAAGTTGTCAAACTAGTTATGGTGTTTCATAAAACAAAACAATATTTCCCAGAATCACTTGCCTCTAATTCATGTAATACAAACTATTTTGGTAATAATGGAAAATATATGAAAATAAATCCTTAGGATGGTTTGATTTTCTGTTTTATGTGTTTGAGGAACTGTGCTGGAGGAAACAAAGCAAGCACTGTCACATGATACAAGTTACAGAAGCAAAACAATAAAGCTAGAGATACACACAGATTAACTGCATCTTTCCTGGATAATTTTAGAATATATATGTTCAGTGCTGTTTGAGGGGTGCAGTTTACATAACTAATTTAATTAAATTTTAATAGGAAAAATTAAAGTGCATTAGTACAGAGATGCAGACGTATCTATTTTCCTTGGAACAGAACAATCCTAATTTACTCATAATCAGTGCAGTATGTGCAAAATATAGTAGTGCCCTATGCTTTCATTCTTTCTGAGTATGAAAGTCTCCAAGTGTAACAGCACTTATTTATCGTAGTTCCACTATGCAGGAGAATTTGAACAGTGCACATTCTATCTGAATTCACAGATGCACTTGTGAGAAGCATGGTATTGAAGTGCAATAAAACCTGAAAAAGTGGGAATGGTTGTATATGTTAAGCTACTTCCCTGCCAATTCCTTACATCCTGTCAATGGATAAGGATTTTATTGGGCGTGACCTTTTCTTGCTCCCTACTCCCAAAAACATTCCAGGTTTGGGGTGATAATGTCTCAAAATTGCATCTACACTTCAGTTGAAGCTGGTAATGAGTTAATTGTTTTCATTCCCAGATATATCTGGCCCTGAATTATTATATGTAAACTAGTATTTTTAAAATCATTTCAATTTCACTTTCAAAAAAAGTTAAGTTCTGCCAGAATCTGGTAATTGTTGTTTGACACTTTGAAAAGTTTGCCAGCTTTGAAAACTTTTGCTCCTTAAACTTTAAAAGAGGTTTAAAATCAATATTTGAATTCTTTAGCTTTAAAGTTGGTAATGTAAACAATGGGAATCAATATGTTACTTGCAGGCTAAGAAATCGTTAGTGGGAGTATGACGATTGTTAAGTATTAAGCAATAATATGTACTATTTGAAGACATCCTGCAGTCTACAATGATAATTTTTAACCGCCTGATGAAGTAGGAGTTTAAAAATATACACCACACAAAAAGATATTCTGAAAGAGAAAAAGATATAGAGCAGGAAACAAGAAGTCATGCAGTTAATGGAAGAGATAAGATCAGATTTAGAAGAGAAGAGAGAAAGTAAAGCTTTAAAAAAAAGTACAAAGAGCTATTAATATCTCCAATGAATAATCATGCACTAAAAATTAACTTTATTTTTTAGAAGCATTCAAAACAGTTCTGAGACAATAGTTAGGTATATGGAGATAAACAGATTACAGTGGTACCTCGGGTTACATACGCTTCAGGTTACATATGCTTCAGGTTTTGTTGTTGTTGTTCAGTCATTCAGTAATGTTCGACTCTTGACCCCATGGACCAGAGCACGCCAGCCACGCCTATCTTTCACTGCCTCCCTCAGTTTGGCCAAACTCATGTTAGTAGCTTTGAGAACACTGTCTAACCATCTCATCCTCTGTCGTCCCCTTCTTGTGCCCTCCATCTTTCCCAACATCAGGGTCTTTTCTAGGGAGTCTTCTCTTCTCGTGAGGTGGACAAAGGTTACATACTCTGCTAACCCATAAATAATGCTTCAGGTTAAGAACTTTGCTTCAGGATAAGAACAGAAATCATGCTCTGGCGGCGCAGCAGCAGTGGGAGGTCCCATTAGCTAAAGTGGTGTTTCAGGTTAAGAACAGTTTCAGGTTAAGAACGGACCTCCGGAACAAATTAAGTACGTAACCAGAGGTACCATTGTATCTCAAAATTTTACCATATGGGGAATACACAGGCTTCTTTATTAGTAGTTTGTAGTGTCAGACTGGAACACAGCAAAAGGCCAAGCTGGGAAAATCTTACTACATGCGTCTCTGAACATCTGAGTTATTGGAACTGCTGCCTTCAGTGAACAGCTGTTTTTGCTGTTCTACTCGCTGTTTCTGCTTCCACAGCTAGTATCCCCTCTCAACATTTTCAAAGGCAAAGGGCCCAGTCAGGAGCCTACTCCCAGGTTCAGGATTCCTGGGACACCTCTGGATCAGAGACATGCAGCTGTTCTCAGAGCACTGTCCTGTGCTTCTGCTACTCCCCTGCCCCATAACAGGCCTTTGGACCATTAGAAGATAAATTTCTCTCTTCATTTTGAAATCTACCTCTTCTTCCAAACTAACATTAGCAAGAGAGTTCCAATCCCATGGTGATGAATGCATTTATTTAGTTATTAATATATTCCTCCTTATGATCATATATAAAAGTAACCTTATGCAAGTTCAATTAAAATGGCAACTAAAAATAATCCCAAAGAATACAATTCACAAACTAGAAGCAGCTATCTGTTGACACAATTATTACAGTTCAGCCCTGTACAGGTGTACTTGAGTTCCATAGCTGGAATGTGTATTTGAAATGGGATACCTCTTGCTTGTCTGGTTGGAGGATGGACAGATGTGTGGGTGTACAGGCCTCCGAGTTTTGAATGGCTATAACTCACTGTAAATCATATTACTTATTGCACCTAGCAGAGATTTAGTCAGCCTGCAATCCCCATCTTTGCAGGAAGGGCCATTGTACAGTGGAGAGCATCTGCTTTTGTTTGCAGAAGTTCCCAGGTTCAATCCCTGGCTTCTCCAAGTAGAGGTGGGATAAAACACTACCTGAAATCTTGGAGAGCAACTGCCAGTCAGCGTAGACCAGGGCTGGCTGAAGATATTTTGGCATCTGAGGTGAACCACAAAATGACACCTGCCTCTCTCTGCCAGGGAGGAAGAGGGGAGTGAAGATCTACATCAGGAACAAGGGAGGAATAAATATCCAAATCAGGAACAAGGGTAGGAGGAGATGCTTTCAAGGCAGCATAAGAGTGGGTGCTGCTGAGCTGCCAAGGTGTGTGCTGTAGTTGCTGCTGGCATCGCAGCTGTGGCAGTGGTCGGTGTGTTCCTTGGAGGCTGGATCTGCTGTCCCTGTGAATCCTGCCACATGAGGCGGTCATCTCACCTTGCCTCATGGGTGGGCCATCCCTGGTGTACATTGAGCTAGATGGACCCAATGGTCTGACTCAGTATTAGGCAGCTTCCTGTTTAACCTACAAGCTGACCTTATGGCTACTCCCATTCAATCTAACTTTTTGTATTTTTTCTTAAATCCTCATCCTCCACCACCCCACTTCCCTGTATAACATCTTGCCTGATGAAGTGTTCTGAAGTACTGAAAAGTTTGCAACTCTTTGTGACATTTCTGGCTGCTCCTAGCAAATGTATTAGCCAGATTTGGATTTTGTATACAGAACTGCAGCTTTATGTACAGTATATGCTATACCTTCAAAGCACATATGAAGCACATTGCCCCCTCAAACAATTCTGGGCACTGTCGTTCGTTAAAGGTTGCTAGGAATTGTAACTCTCTGAGGAGTAAGCTAAGCTACGATGCCTACAATTCTTTGAGGGGGGGAAAGGTGCTTAAAAATATAATGTGTATGCAGCCACAACCTTCCTGAAGACGGCACTGGAAAGAATGATGTTTCTGGTCATAGCAAGCCAGCCAATTCCAAGTCCTGATAGAGAAGAACAAAATTCTGGGTGCAAATAATAGTGGTTTTCTTCTACTCACAGGGTTATAATTCCATATTTTGGTCTTTCTGATTTGTACATACAGTGTTTATTCAATCTATCTTTATTAAATTATCCCCAGACACTAGCTATAAAAGAAGCTTACAGTTGCCACTTTGTCCCAAAAATAGTGCATAATCAGAAAGACACTTATCCTGAAGTTTAATTGAGTTCAGTAGGACAGCCTCCAGTAAGTTTTTCATATTGCAGCTTTAGTAATGCAGGATTAGAACAACTATATACAGTGGTACCTCAGGTTACAGACGCTTCAGGTTACAGACTCCGCTAACCCAGAAATAGTACCTCGGGTTAAGAACTTTGCTTAAGGAGGAGAACAGAAATTGTGCAGCGGCAGCGGGAGGCCCCATTAGCTAAAGTGGTACCTCAGGTTAAGAACAGTTTCAGGTTAAGAACGGACTTCCAGAATGAATTAAGTTCTTAACCCAAGGTACCTCTGTACTAAGTTGTAATGATCTGACTAGACAAATTGCTGCATTGTTTAAGGGTATATTACACAGTGAAAGTACCTTCCAGTGTTTACTTGGTAAGATACTATCAGATTTAGAGTTCTGCCCTCTAATTGCTGGTTTTGTTGACTTGTTAATTAACATAGTAGCAAGTGACAGTTAATATTTTGAATGCTATTTTTGAGGCAGCTTTTATAGTCACTGTGATCTATATAGATGACTAGGAGCTGAAAATTACATGCATTTTGCCAGTCTGGTGTTTTGAAACGTGGGGCGGGTTTGTGGCTGCCAATATATGCTATGTTTGAAAATGTTTTTTGAGTCCTACAATACTCCTTTTCCTTTCCACAGTAGGCACAATCTAGCCAAAGTAACCATTTAAAAACTTTTACTGATGTCAGGAACAGTAGACTATCCAACTAAAAAGGTCACACTGCAATGACCAAGCCTTAAAGTGACATTTTAGTTGGCCCTAATAAAGATATTATCTGGTGTAACCTTTCCATTCCTTTTTCTAGTGGACCAACAAAGCAACCTGCATTTTTTGTGTCATTTCAGTAAGAAAGTAAAGCAGGTGCTTAACTTTCTAGAACAAATGGGACTTAACTTTTATTTGAGTTTAGAAAACCACATTCATTTTAAATTGAGTTCTCACAAAGCTATAATTGAGTTTAGGAATTTTTTGAAATTTTTCTTTTTTCTTTTAATTATCTATTACCTCCCTTACTAACTATTAACAATACAAAACATTATATAGAAAAGAAACAAAATCACACTTACAGTAAAAAAGCAATAGTGTTAATAGTGGCTCGGTCAATTTTATTTTTAATAGTCAATCATGAAAGGGACATTTTGAGAGCAAAGTAAAATGCTTCCATTTACATTTTATATTTGGCAGCAACATTATTAGGGCGGGAATCACCAGAGGGCACTGTTTCTTTTTCTGAACAGCTGTAAAAGGAACCTGTGGGCAGGCAAGGGTGGGGGAAATGCTTCATTATGAGTTTTGTGATATATTTATACTGTGCAGGACTGTTTGACTATCAAGTACAGTACACTGAATCTATCTGGAAACGGGTATCTTCTGGAAGATGCCATTTGTGGCCAGTGTATAAGCCACATTTAATAACTAGTATGAACATTGGGGGAAAATGTGATGCATAGTTACAAATCAACATGATTCTGTATGTCATTTCAGTCATAACTGTTACCTGATAAAATGTTCATGTATTTAGTGCATCTGGAATTATAGGTTGTTGTTGTTGTTCAGTCGTTCAGTCGTGTCCGACTCTTCGTGACCCCATGGACCAGAGCACGCCAGGCACCCCTATCCTCCACTGCCTCCTGCAGTTTGGCCAAACTCGTGCTAGTCGCTTCGAGAACACTGTCCAACCATCTCATCCTCTGTCGTCCCCTTCTCCTTGTGCCCTCCATCTTTCCCAACATCAGGGTCTTTTCCAGGGAGTCTTCTCTTCTCATGAGATGGCCAAAGTACTGGAGCCTCAGGTTCAGGATCTGTAGGTAATTATCTACCTATCAGGAATTATAGGTAAGGTTCATTAATTTTTCAGAGAACCTCAGACTGCACTTCTTCACAGAGCACATTTTCAGAAATTCAGTGCCACAATTTGTAGTGGTTGCCATTCACATTTCCATTTTAAAAGGCAGATTGGACAATTTTATGGAGACTATAGCTATGAATTGCTACTATTTAGGTAATTATATCCTACATCCAGGTTCAGAGGCTGTGTGTTTGCCTAGATCTGATCCAGCAGGGCTCTTATGTTCTTCTTACTGTCAATTGCTTTGTCTTCTGCATACTGACTGGGGTTTCCTTCATATTTAATTATTTTGCTCATTTTTATTAAACAGTTTTAC
Source organism: Lacerta agilis (assembly GCF_009819535.1). Lineage (NCBI taxonomy): Eukaryota > Metazoa > Chordata > Lepidosauria > Squamata > Lacertidae > Lacerta > Lacerta agilis. Next base: position 74,376,680 of record NC_046314.1, read on the forward strand.
CATGTCTCTTGAGCTACTCAAGGTACTTTCCCGTCCCTCAAGATAATACCTGTTCAGCAGATGGGTCACCTTGGAGTCAAATGTATACCTCAGATTTCTGTTCTGGATAGTTAATAGAAACTTTCAGGTGGGTGTATTAAATTATCGTCTAAGAAAGAATTGTCATATTGAAACATAAACTCGTTATCAACAATTAGCTGTAGTAAAAGCCACAAGGTACAGAACGCCAAGATTAAAAACAGGGGCTGCCAGAGGCATAGATATATATATTTTTGTGGGGTAATTATTCCCAGTGGCATATGTGTATTCAGAAATGGTTGAGTCCCAAGAGGTCTCTAGCATGTGATTTTTCTAAATCAAGTTTTCACAGCTCAGTAGGCACAAGTCATCATTCTAAATAAACTGAATGTGGAGCCAACTTATTCTGGTTAAACCCTGAAGGATTTGATCATGAAAGTCTGTGTTTTATGGATATGTACTTCAAACATCAAGTGGATATTATAAGGATCAACAAGCAGCTTGGTGGTTCTAAAGGAACATCAAGAAATTTATAAAACGTAGGATTTGTGATAGGAATCTGTAGTTTATTTATTCCTTTTACTTGTCATCCATCAAGCCCCGAGGCCAAGGGCAAACAATGTTATTACACAATGATACACAGGTCTCTTTATATCATTGTACAATAAGGTTTTTTTCCCCTACATTGATCTTTCAAACAAATTAATTTAGGCTGCAATCCTGTCCATAGTTTCATGGGAATAAGTCCCACTGAACTTCTGAGTATACATGCTTAGAGTTGCACCCTCAGCCAAACAGGAATGACCATTCATTGAAGAAAAGAGTCCGTGTCTTGGATCCTAAGAAGTGTGAACAGAAATAAGTTTTCAGAAGGAAAGCTCTCCCAGCCATGCATCCTATGCAGAGGATGCCTAGCCAGAGGGTTGGGAACATTCAAACAGTAGAAGTCTCTACAGTGAAGGTTAAAGACAAGAAAAAACAATTTGTTTAATTAGAGCATGATCAGAGTTATGCAGTTTTACATCACAGTTATTCCAGTGGGGAATTGCATAAGCATGTGCTTAAACTCTCCCACTAAAATCAATAGGATTTTTTATTTTTAACATTGACTGGGCCATTCCAGTTCATTTTTAGCCCACCTTTTCCAAAATAAAATAAATACATGTAATAAAAATCAAATACACAAACACCATGTCTTAGAGCAAAATTGTGTTGTTTCAAGTGGGCGTACTTTTTATTAAAGTAAATTAAATTAATCATTTGCTGTATTAATTCTGGCAGCCAGAATACCAGCCAAAATAGTTATTCCAGAAAATATTAAGAAAAGCTCAGATTTTGATGGACCTCTACTACAGAACAGGAGTTCTACAAATATGGGGCAACCGCTAAGAGCATACCATTGGTACAGGATGATACAAGCAATAAGATACTGACAGTTGATCCTAATGTATATGGTAGTACCAAGACATGAATGGCTTTTTAATGCCGAAGGCAAGATACTGAATTATCCAGAAGGCAACAGGGAACTAGAAGAGTTCCCAATGAGTTGGGAAGATGTGGCCCTCTAGATGTTATTAGGCTACAACTTCCAAGAGGCTGCAAACCTACAGGCAGATACTGATGATCATTTTAGCACATAATTTGCTACACAGTTGTACCCAAGAGTTGCTTGGTCATCTATGCAGGATGCAAATGTATTGAATATTGTTGCTCTTCTCAGATTGGGGGGCCAATCTACGTGCCTGGTGAAGGCGATAATTTCAGAAGCTGTGGAATTGAGGTAAACCTTGGTCAAGAAGGCATGGTTTAAGCATGCCTGAACGTCTGCTTTAAAGGCAGAAATGTCTGTGTCTGCCTGGACCCTGCTGGATCATGAGAAATGGAAAGCTTGGCAATGCTTTAGACAAGCTGAGATCACAAAGAAGATGTAAGGTGTGCTACTCCCCATAGCCAGCAGCACTAGGCTGGCAAGGCTTTAGTCAAGCTGAGATCATGCCCTACGATGAAGAAGACTTGTTGGCAGTTTTGAATGGCCTTCATGAGGCTCCTTGTACCCCAGTAAGGTTCAGGAATATGTTAGTCCAACCAAACAATTAAATAAAAACAAAACACTTGTTCTACAGAAGTTTGCTCCTGGTGCCATTTACTAATACAGAACTGAATTTTAGTAAGAAAAGGTGGGGTGAAAGAGTGAATCAGAAAACAGGAAAATGATGAGGTGCAGCGGGATCAAAAAGAGATTACCTCAGTGCTAGAGCTCACATTGCTTGGTTTTATTTTTGTTTTCTAATACCTTTTTGCTTGTTGAGCCCAGCTTGCCTTTTTGCCTTCTCTCGGAGAGAAGGAATTTCTTGTTTTGGAGCGTGTCCTTCCTCCAGCTTTAGAAGCTACTTTAGCAATTTATTCTGAGCTAGTCTTTTGGGTTCTAGACGTCTGGTGCGTGCATGGTTTTGACTAAATTGTTTTTATATCATTTTGTTTCTTCAAAAAATCATTTTAATTTTGGTTTATTCTGTTTATTCCCTTGTGAAGCTCAGACTTTACTGTTCCAATTTAAAACATTTCCCCCTATTTTTACATGAACTTATTTCCCATTACTACCATTCTGGATCCTAAACACTGGATTCATGTTCTGCAGCTTCTCCTCAGAGCCTACAGAAGGCAGTTTCATAGATTCCTGCTTGGATTGTTAGCTATAAAGCACTTGTTAGCTATAAGGCAATTTTGAATTAGATTGCTATATGGCCAAAAAAATAATAATTAGTAAGCTTTTAACTAGTTTGGATTGCTGGAAGTTTTAGGAGGGTGCAAATTAGGGCTTAGAAATATATGTGTTTTATCAGTACTGTAGCTGTTAGGTCAATTGGTTTGTATATGGTCTGTATGGGATATCTTTGGGTGAAGAAAACACTAATGAGTGAACTCTACACAAATCTGGAGTCCCTAATATGGTAGGATGGAGCCTTGCACGCCCCCTTCCAGCAACTCCTGCAGCCAAGCTAGTGCCAAATGTATTGCTCTGCTTTTCTTTGGACCACATCAGCAAGGCTGAGAGGGAGGTCTTATCCCAGGCTTCCTCAACCTCAGCCCTCCAGGTGTTTTTGGCCTACAACTCCCATGATCCCTAGCTAGCAGGACCAGTGGTCAGGGATGATGGGAATTGTAGTCTCAAAACATCTGGAGGGCCAAGGTTGAGGAAGCCTGTCTTATCCCAAAGACCTTCCATAAACACTGCCAAGGCTTGCAACCCAGGGAAGTCACTTTGGTGCTGCTAACACAGCAGTTTGAATTCACCCCCAGAGGCTCACTCCATTGTCTCTTGAGACAGATGGATGCCAACAACATATTGTCATCATTTCAGCATGAGCTAAATCTAACCCCCCCCCCCCGAAATGATATGGGAGTTCTCTTTTTGCTTTATCTTCTGAGCCTTCAACACTGAACTTCAGTACTGAAATCATAGCATCATTCTAATTAACAACTGTGGGATTAGGAGAGGCAATGTGGTGTAGTGGTTAGAATGTCAGACTAGGATTTGGAAGACCAGGGTTCAAATCCCTACTTGGCCATGAAGCTCATTGTGTACCCTTGAGCCTGTCACTGCCTCTCGGCCTAACCTACCGCACAGGGTTGTTGCAGGGATGAAATGAGGCAGCACCATGTGCAGTAACTTAAGCTCCTTGGAGAAAAAGGTGGGGTGTAAATGCAATGTAAATAAACAGTGAATGGGAGAGTTGTGATGCAGAACACTTCCCTGAGTCACTGGGACAAACTCTGTCATTAGCAGTGGGTCTGGTGCCTCCTCAGCTTTTGCTTAAACACCAGGGGCAGCATCCTGGCTGGCCAGTAAACTACTAGCCTTTGTTTGCAATTCTTCAAACTTTCCTGCTGTCAAGGGAGGGCGTGAAAAACCATAATCTAGTAAAGTATCATCAAGGTTATCCTCCCCAAGACGTGAAAGTTTTTCTTTGTGAAAACCTCTTCATCTAACGAAATACAGTCAGAATCTTCCATTTCCATCTAAGTGTAAGGCAAATTCTGAGGGAGAAGAATAAAGGATAGTTAGGGGGACTAGAAGGGAAATTCAAAGCATAGCATTCAAGTTCAGTCCTCAACTATTCAGTGCAAAACTCATAATAGGAACTTGGGTTTTACAATAACACTTCATTATAATGAGTGGGGTAGCAAGAAAGAAAGGCAGGACTTGCATAACAAGGATCCTGGGTAACATAAAAAGCAGTCACAGGAAAGTGACAGTGCCTACAAAATTGTTGTTCAGTCGTGTCCAACTCTTCATGACCCCATGGACCACAGCACGCCAGGCACGCCTATCTTTCACTGCCTCCCATGGTTTGGCCAAACTCATGCTAGTCGCTTCGAGAACACTGTCCAACCATCTCATCCTCTGTCGTCCCCTTCTCCTTGTGCCCTCCATCTTTCCCAACATCAGGGTCTTTTCTAGGGAGTCTTCTCTTCTCATCTCATGAGGTGGCCAAAGTACTGGAGCTTCAACTTCAGGATCTGTCCTTCCAGTGAGCACTCAGGGCTGATTTCTTTAAGGATGGATAAGTTTGATCTTTTTGCAGTCCATGGGACTCTCAAATCTCCTCCAGCACCATAATTCAAAAGCATCAATTCTTCGGCGATCAGTCTTCTTCCGCCGAAAATACAAAATACCCACAATTTGGTTTCCTTCCAATTACTGCCCCCAGGTCACTGGAGTAGAATTAAAGAACCCATTTTCTAATACAACTGACTTGAAAATAAAATCTGACCACTCATGTGGTTGTAAGATGGGATTTGTGCCAAAAATAAATGCAAGTGGGTCAATATTTGTGTACCCTAATGGGGTGCTTATGGAACCCTTTGATTACCCCCCCAGAGAGCTTCAAATAACTAAAATAACGTGATGCCATCGGTACTACCTTTCTATGTACCAATATCACATCTGGGGTTGGTTGTTACTCATTAGCGGAGTAGTTTATGGAAGTAAAGTTTGCTACTAAGGCATCAACAAGTTTCCTCAAGCGGAGATTTAAAGTTAATTGATGACTCCTCCCGCTCCCTCTCTCAGCGGATGCGAAGGCGTCTCAGTTCTTAAGGTGCCACAAACTTTCCCCTAAGTTATTATTATAATCCGCATCCCCATCTAGCCAGGAGGTGTTTTTGTTTTGTTTTGTTTTTTAAGGCAGACGAAGGTGAATCCGGAGAGAGGACTGTTTAGCATGAAGTGCAGCTTGGGGGTGGGGAGAACACCTCTCCCCCCGCCCCGCACATGGCTCTTCCCCTGCTAAGTTTGGGCTTTTACCTGCAGCTTCCGCTCCCTTCGGAGACTCCTCACGTACAGCAGGGAGAGCGAGCGAGCGAGCGAGCAGGGGCTTCGATCAGCACCAAACCAGGAAGTGGGGAAGGGAGCACCGCTGAAGGGAGCCGCGGAGGAGCCTGGATCGAGGGATCAAGGGGGTTGCCCGGTCGCAAGGACAGGCGCGCCCACGTTCCCCTGGAGCTTCTCCCTCCCCTTCCCCAATGGCTTCTCCCGGGGACCCTCCTCTGCCTGAAGGTAAAGGGCGCCTGCTTTGGTATCTGCCTGCTGCGTCTGGTGGGAAAGGCGAGGGGCTCGGCGTCTTTTGTGGCCGGGAGCCTGCGGGCTCTGCCGCCGAGGGGGAGGGAGAAGTGAGGCTGGGCTGGGCAGGGGAAGGGAGGCGGGATCCTGGAGTGGCCGCTGGGGCGGGCCGGAGGGAGGGCGGACTCGCTGGGTGGACACTGATCCTCCTCCCCTCGCCCCGCTGCGAAGCCACTCCGCTTGCAGCTCAGAGGCGAGAGGCGGAGGCAGCCATAGCTCGAGCCCTTCTCCGTCTCTGGGCTCATCTTAGTCTTATTAATGCCGCAGATCACCGACAGGCGCGTAGTCCCACCCAACTGAAGGTCCGACTCATTGCAGAAAATCGTTGCACGCACAGTGCGGTTTGGAGAGAAAGAGTGTGTGTGTGTCCAAGGCTTCCCTTCCTCCTGTACTTTTCGTGCACCGGGAGCGATTCTTAAAAAGCCCTTTCTGTAGCACCTAACCCTCAAAGGACTTGATGAATCATTCACTCATGCACGAACTAAATTAAGCCCTGCAGCATCTCTCTGAAGTGCACAAAATTGTTGCAAAAAGTTGCCTTATCCTGTAACTTTTGAGAATTGCTCCCTATATCCTTCAGCAAGAACAAATTTCTACCTGTCCCGAGCGTAATTTAGTTTATAAACGCTTTTCAAGTTAAATGAGAAAGAGAATACAGTTGTACAGGTCACACACATTTTTTTTAATGGGGAACTTTATTTTAAGCATATGCTGTTGGACAATAAGTCCAGCATTTGCCAAAATCTCTTCAGAAGGTGCCAGAGGCATGCTCTGGTGGGAATTCTACAATTTAAGGGCTACTGCAGATACCCTCCCCCCCAAAAAACCCTTTAAGGGCAGTGAAGCTACCAAGAGGGCTCTGATCCAAACACTCAGGAGGGTTTGTAGGGAAGGGCAGTCTCTCAGATATCTGGGGCCTAAATTGTTTAGGGCTTTAGGGCATCTTTCATTAATTCTGTAAACAGACTGGCAACCAACGCAGCTGTTTTAGACAGGGCTTATATGAGTTCGAGTGGAAACCACAGCCAATAATCTGACTGCTATGTTTTGAACTAGCTGAAGTTTTGGAGTCATCCTCAAGGGCAGCCCCACATAGATTGCATTGCAGTAATCCAGTCTAGAAGTTAACAGAGCATGGCCTAGTCATCTGTGTCCAGAAGGGGCCAGAAGGTGGTGAACCAAGAAGAGCAGGAAATAGGGTCTGAGTACTCCAAGCCACTAAAGCTACACTCAAGCTACAAAACCTGCTTCTTCCAGGAGTGCAACCCCACCATTCAGAACAGCCCACCTTCCCACCTCCTGGATGCTTCTTCCCCTGTTTGAGGACCTCATCCGAAAGTATCTGAGTAAAGATAATCCTTGCTCCGCTGCTTGTTTTGACACCACTGAGCTGGAGCCATATTTAAGCTTAGTAGCAAAGCTGTCAACCTTCCTTTTTTTGCATTGGGAAACAGCCATAGCTGTCAACTTCCCGGTGCTGGAATAAGGGATTTTCCCACAAAAAAAGGGAAAGTTGACAGCTATGCTTAGAAGTGCACCAGGAAATTAGAGGTGAACTGAGGATTGGAAAGGCATCCAGTACTTCTAGCTTTCAGTGATACTTACCTATGTATTCTTGCTTATTTTTTTCAGGCTGGCTTTCAGAACTTTATAGATTAGTTTGATAGGATACTGAGCATGGAATTTCTTTGATTCAAGCTCTCAGTTGATTCAACTTCAAAACGCTTATACAGTACAAAGGGATGTTGCTAATGAACAGAAACTAAATCACAACATACAGTACAGGAGAAATCCACTTATACAGATTCTGGTGTTCCAGATAGTCTATGCGGGAATAAGACATCTCTTGGGGGACTTCATTTGAAGTTCATATGCACAGGATTGGGCTGTTTGCCAAAGTAATACCTGACTCTTCCTTACTTCCCTTGGCACTTAGGCCTGGTATTGGATCCAATTTAAATAGCAAACAAGGCACACAGTAGGCCTACAGTCATCACAGGAAAGTACAGTACATATAATCTTTTGTCATCATAACAATCCTTTGAGGCAGGCTGAGAGAAAGTGACAGGCCCAAGAAATTTGATGGCCAGGAACTGGGAGGGGGAGACTTTCTTTCCAGCCACCCCTCCTTACTCTTTTTTTCTGCTCCTGCCTTTGAGCTGCAGCTTTTCTGATAGTGGCAAGTAGGATTGGGGCTCATCATGCATGCAGGATTCACATGTTGTTATTATTCCCCCCCCCCCCTTTTAATCCAGATTTACCCTATCTGGGGGAAATATGATAAATTTTGCTGTTTTTTTAAACTGTTGCCAATGACCTATTTGTTTGAAAATTCAGTCTGTGGTCTGGAACCAACCTAGATAGAATGTGGTCTGTTCCCTTCTGGCTGTGCCCTGGCCCTATTCCTGGCATAGCAGTGGCTTGTTCACACTCTTGGTTTAACTAGAATATAAGATTGCTTAAATAAGCATTCTTAAATAATATCTTATACAGCGGGTGGTGCTGTGGTGTAAACTGCGGGAGGCAGTGGAAGACAGGAGTGCCTGGCGTGCTCTGGTCCATGGTGTCACGAGGAGTCGGACACGGCTAAACAGCTAAATGACTAAACAACAAAATCTAATTGAGTTCAGTGGGTTTTACCACCAAGCTGTGGGTTAAACCACCTAGGGCTTGCAGATCAGAAGGTTGGCAGTTTGAATCTCCGCGACAGGGTGAGCTCCTGTTGCTCGGTCCCAGCTCCTGCCCACCTAGCAGTTCGAAAGCACGTCAAAGTGCAAGTAGATAAATAGGTACCGCTCCAGCAGGAAGGTAAACAGCGTTTCCGTGTGCTGCTCTGGTTCGCCAGAAGCGGCTTATTTATGCTGGCCACATGACCCGGAAAAACTGTCTGCGGACAAACGCCGGCTCCCTCGGCCAATAAAGCGAGATGAGCATCGCAACCTCAGTTGTTCGTGACTGGACTTAACTGTCAGGGGTCCTTTACCTTTAAGATTGCTTAGCTGATAAATAAAAATGACAACACTAAAAATACATAGATGATTCAAAATGATATAAGAAATATCATAAACTAAGTTTGGCAGTTCAGATGTCACAGGAAACTGGTCTTTTTTTAAAAAAAAATAGGAGAAGAGAATGGGAGGTGCAAAGAGGAAGTGTGCAGGCACATGTCATCTTTCTCATCTGACAAACATGGTAAACATGGTTTATCAGAATACTTTTATTTTATCTAAAATGCACTTGTGTTACTCTTGGCCAAAATTGCTTGTGACAGACAATAATCTTTCACTAAAATTATAGAAAAATGTAAGTGCATATGATTTTATGGTGATTTATTCTGCCAGAATAACAATTTTAAAAACAGAATGTGAAACATTCCTTTGTGTTACAATTACAAACTAACACTTGCCTAGATATACAATGGAGGCAATTAAAGTAGACTGGAGATGTTGAGAAACACAAATTAAATCTTTCCTTTATTTGTTTCCAGCAGAGCAGGAAATGAAAGAGCCAGTAGAAGATACAGACCCTAGCACCTTATCCTCAGAAGAAGTATGTAATTTCCTGAATGTATTGTAATGAAAATGTAACCGTTAATTCAATTATTGTAAATGTTGGTTCCCATTTTATAGTTTTTAATACTGTCAGAACAGGTTTATAAATCCCTGGTATTGCAGGACATTTGGTGAAATGTTTCTGTACCAACTATGCACTGGATGAATTCAGAATAGAACCAGACTTTTCAAAATATAGGTAGCTGCACCAAAACCAACCACCACACATAAGCCCAGTTCACATATTATGGCTTACTGGGACCATGTGAACATTGTTGGATCTGGAAGTTTGAAGTTGCTGCTCATACCCACTTTTAGCACAGTGCAGCATGACAGCTATGAACAAACTTAGTTGGTCTCTAAGGTGCTACTGGAAGGAATTTTTTTATTTTATTTTGTTTTAATCTGGACCTGATACTGTGCTTAAGGTCTCTCCTCTTAAACCTTGAACCATAACTGAGGTCTGATCTACAGTTACCGGTCATGGTTAAGGAGGACAGACCTGAACCTTATTCCTGGGTTTGAGGAACCTGCACATTCACATGGTTCCCAGAATCCATAGTTTGGCTTACTGTGGCATATGAACCAGGCCATTGAGATCCTCGCTTCTCCCACCACAATGCATAATTCAGCTAATTCTGTTACCTGCCTATGTATGATACCTTTTCATATGATGTCAAATGGGACAGGGAGGGAAACACTTAGAATAATTAACCAAGGTATGGGGCAAGTTGCATTATAAGTATCAAAAGGAGAGAGGGATGCTGTTTTCAATGGCAGCTCCATGACATCTGTGATTCTGCCATTTCTGTATCTATTATTGGAGCTTTCAGACCACCACCATGGGGAAAAGAGTGGTGGGTCAGTGGTAGAGCATTTGCCTTGCTTTCAGAAGGACCTTGCCAAGCCCCCTTTTGTGTAAAACCCTGGAGAGCCTCTGCCAGTCAGTGTAGACAATACTGAGCTGGATGCACCAATTTGACGTGGTATAAGACAGCTTCTTAGATTCTGAAGCCCACTAAAGGGTTTGACAAAGCTCCATTTATTTCTTCCATGTTCCTTCCTGTCTGGGACTGCAGAAACAGGAGGATTGTGGAGTACCTAGCAAGCTGCCATACATGGCAGTTCACACTCTGTTCACTTTGGTAGGCCTGATATAGAGGAATGAAAAAAAGACAGTTTTACAAAGCGACAATAATGAAGTTTGTCAAAATATATCTGATGGTATATTTTGTCTCCCCATCTTTTGAACAGACAAACAAGTACCCTGTTCAAGATACAGCACTACCAAAAGGTAAGTGCAGAAAATGGTAGTAGCTATATACTTGTAATTATCGAAAACTTTCCTAAACTATCCAAAATAAGTGTGGTTGTCACTTGATGTGGAAAAAATATACATTGAAATGTCTCTATAGCCAATGTAGAAAAGTTTGTTTTTAAAACACTTAATTACTGTCTGAATACCAAGTGACCACACATGGAACACCACATTCAGGTTATTCAGGTTATCCCTTCTCATTGCAGTCCTGCCCAAGATGGTACTTTGGAGCCGGAGTGGGACTCAGGGCAATCTATGGGGATATTGCTGGAAGTGAAATTGGCAGTCCCTCAATCTGTGTGCGAAAGTGCCTTTGCACAGAGGAATGGACTGTAGCTCGGCAGTGGAGCATCTTCTTTGAATGCAGAAGGTCCCAGGTTCAACCCCCAGCATCTCTAGGTAGAGCTGGGAATGTTTGAGAGGAGCTTAGCTGACACATCACTTTGGACTTTTGGACGAAAGCAGCAGAAGGAGCAGGCAGGTTGCCTTGGTTTAAAGCAGCGACCAGGGAATGACCTCTCTTCTTGTTTGCTGCACTTGGGAGAAAGATGGATTCCTTTCTTGCAGCCCCTAAAAGATCTCTCTCCATCCCTTAGCCTTGCTATTTCTGCTCCATTCCCATCGCTACCCTTGCTATCCTTCTACCTCCCACTCTATGCTCAATATTTCTTGCTCTCCCAGCCCTTAAGCTCTTTCCCCCCCTCTCCTAGCCCCCCTTTCTTTCCCTTCCACCCTCTAATCACTCCGTTCCCCCCCCCAGCTCCTCGCTATGCTCTCCCCCACTGCCAATGCACCACCTAAACTCTTGCGTGTTTGTGCAAAAAGTGTGTCTCTGCATAAAGTGTGTTATGCCTATTATGATCTCTGGCTGCACCTTTCCCCCAGTCACCCTTCTGCTGGATGCCCTGCCCTGCCTTTTCTCCTGTTGCACGGCCAGGCGAAGTCCCCCCATATCCCGGGGCAGCCCCTGAGGGAAATAATGACTCAGGACAACGTTAATATTTCAGATGTAGGAAGACCTTGGCTCAGGCATTGGGCGTTTATCCTTCCCAGCCCCCTAGCCGGGGTTCTGGGTAACTTCAGGGTTATCCAGCATGATTGGGAAGTGGGCTAGTCTGGAGAACATATGTTCAAGCAGATAGCCCACCCCCCTATGTTCGCTGCCGCTGGAAGGGGAGGGCAGTGACGACCCTGGGCATTTGGTTAATGCCTCCCCCTGAGACCCCTTTAACGGGAACCCTGTTATCACCACCGCAATGGGGGCGGGGGTCACCGCCCCACGCCCCCCCAATCCTGTAAATGACTAAAGGATTCCGCCCAAGGCCTGCAACCGCCAAAGTTGTGATGAATTGCTACGGGAAAGGCGAAACCTGCCAATGCAGGGAAATTCCTTTCCGGCCCTTCAACAGCGACCTTGTCATAGCAGTGCCTGTGTGGCTGTGTGGCTGCGGAAAAAAGGTGGTTAACCTGCAAAGTAAGCGTCAATTGAGGGAGTGGAGGGTGGGGAAGCTCTGAATCCAACAGCCGCTTCCCAAGTATGACTCACTCTCTATTGTGTGTACTGTATAATCCCTCCTTCTACCTGGCCAATCCCCCTGGCGACACCTCCCCAGCCGGGATTGGGCGGCTGCTAAAGTAGGTGGAGTCCACAGGTATCCCAACCTGGGAAGGCGAAGCCAAACCAACTGCCAGGAGCTGCCACCGTGATTCAACGGGTCTCCCCGCAACCTCGCAACATGCGCACCCCATTTGAAGTGGGGAACGCTCATTCTTCACTCCAGCGGCCCCAGCCTTCTTCTGTGCCACCAGAAGTTGTAGACATCTTTTTTTAAAAATAAAATGCACGCATGGCTCGCTCCTGTTTGCCTTTTGCAACACACATACCTCAATTTTTTGCCCTCTCCCCACCACCAGCAGAAGGGAGCAGCATTATATTTTAAGGGCAATAGGCAGTTTAGGCTTAAGCATGTCTTAAGTATTCAGAGGTGAGTCCCATTGAGCAGTAGAGAGTCTGGAACAGCGGTGGGAACGGCACCATTAACAATATAGGCAAGTCCCAACCAGGCCTCCCACCACTCCAGACAGCCTGGGGCGTCAAGAGACCTCATTCAAGAATGTTTAATTTGATATCCAATAAAAGTTATCATTAATTAGAGGGTTGTTTGGAAATTTTGTTTTATGTGATTTTGTTTTAGAAAATCCATGTAAACTGTCTTGGAAGGGTTATGCCCTGAAAGGTGGGTTTGACACATTCTAAATGCATGCCAAAAGAGCTTCATTACTTCCTAGTAAATGTGATTAGAATTGCAACATGGGTGTCACTTTTGCTGTAACTATGTGTAACATCAGGTGCGCGAATTCAATGAAAATGCTTGTTTTTTTTCTAGTGTAAATAGTAGGCATGGGGAGCAGGATTGTGGCCACAGGAGGACATGCAGTGGTGCAGACAAAAAAATGCCTCCACCATGCTCCTGTTTGAATTGAGAAGAAAGCTTCTGTTGGCAGTTAAACTGGCCACCTGCAGAGGCACAATCCTGCTCCCTGGCAGCTGTGATTTACATAGTTTAAAGTGCATGTTAGCTGGCGCTTCAGATTAATTGCTGCAGAATGAGTGCTGTGCCTCAGCAACACCATAGAACATTTTATTATTCTATTACAGATCACAGTTGTGGCCTCTGCCTTCTGTTTCTCCTCCTCCTCTCATTGTGTCAAGTCCAGCATCTTAAAGTTGAGCAGACAAGACTGGAGTTGTCCATGTAATAGTACAAAGTCCGGTTCCCTGCCAAATCCTGTGTAAAGTTGGACAAAGTTGGATAGATAGGACATTTTTCGCAAATCAAATGGGACCAGGTCTTTAAATGCAACTTTAAATGCAATAGGAGTAAGACAGCTGTTTTGGGAGAGGTGTCTAGCATAACAAATGGTGGTGATTCTTCACTCATTATGCACATGCACAGTGGGATGTTGTTGTTGTTTTTAATCCATGGCTTCCATGTTGTGGGGAGCCAGTGGCTGATGTTGTGCCCCCCTGGTATAAATTGCTTCTTTTGCAATATGTAGAGCTCTTGGCAAGCCATTGCTGGTTTTGCTAGTATGTGTGGGACTGCATGGCTGGCTTCTTGCCCTGATATATAAATTGTCGTCATAATCTAGCTGAATTTTAGTAAGCAAAGATGGTGAGAGCTGAATGTGACTAACACTTCAGAATTTGCCTTTTTAGACGATGAATACCAAACAGAAAAAGTGACGTTGGAAATAGCATCTGTTAACATTAGGAGCCTGACATCCGATTCAGGTCTCATACAACAGGTAAGCTGTTAAACTAGCATGTTTCGCTGATACATAAAGCTTAATTAACATTTTTTTGGTGTGTCCCAACAGCTTACTACTAGTTCAACAGAAGTATTGTTTTAGTCTGGTGTTCAAAAGATTAAAAGGGGAAAGAGATGACACGAAGCTATGGAAAAGCCCTCAACCCCCAGGCAATCCCAGGTCAACACCCATCTCGTATTTGAAGCATGGGCACCTTGGAGAGAGGGTCTCCAGTTAAGATCTTAACAGGTGGTCAGGATCATATGGCAGCAGGCAGCTCTGAAAGAAACTTCCACACTGTTTGAGGCTCTGTAGCAGGGGTAGGGAACTCCTGCCTGTGGACCAAACATGATCCTCCAGGCCTCCCCATTTGGCCCACAAGGCCATTTTCAGGAAGCCATGCCCATCTGCCCCACCCCTGACACCCCAGCTTCTGCCAACCTAGCAGTCCGAAAACATACCAGTGCAAGTAGATAAAGAAGTACCACTGTGGCGGGAAGGTAAACGGTGTTTCTGTGCGCTTTGGCTTCCGTCACAGTGTGCCGTTGTGCCAGAAGCAGTTTAGTCATGCAGGCCATGTGACCTGGAAAGCTATCTGTGGACAAACATCGGCCTGAAAATTGAGATGAGCACCGCACCCCATGGTTGCCTTTGACTGGACTTAACCGCCCAGGGGTCCTTTACCTTTGCCATACCTGTATGATGTCAGGTATGGGTTGGGTAATGGTGGGTCTTCAAAGGGATAATAAGTGTAAAGTTTCCAGTTGTTCCTTTGATCAGATGAGGTGTGCTCCCACCCATTATTTAGTTAATGCCATTTGAAGAAGAATGGGGGTCTGAAAGCTCCTTTGTAAACTACATCTTCATGAGAGGATGTTTGCAAAGGGCTGTTTGAAAACCCCAGTTTGCTTTGAAGTCCCAACCATTGAGGCTTCAAAGGAAAAGCATCACTAGATGTCACTATGAAACCTATATGCTGAGGTTTAGCTACTGGTCTGATTATGTGCTGGGTCACACCCTATTCTGGGCTCTGTTATGGCAGTGTGGGTGAGGTGCTCATTAATGCATAACCTCACCCACTTCTCATTGAAGTAAACCAGCGGCCATTTTTTGGTGTTAGGTTTGGGACTGGTGTGAAGTGGTGCTCTCCGTGGGGGTGTGGTCGTGGTTTGGAGGATTTGGTGCAGGTGTGCTCCTCCTCTGTGCCCCAGCCTCATGACTACATCCCATTTTGGCTGTTTTGCTCCTGTACTTTCACCAGTAGAATGTTGTATTAGCATGTTCAGTGTGGTTTCACTGGTGTAGCTTTTGTGCTAATGGTGTGTCTCAAGTTCTTCAATGCAGTAGTGCTTCCACCAAATCCTGTAGCCCCTCAGCTGGCTGAACTTGAGTACAGGATTTTACCCTTAGGGAACAAAAGGTCTTCGTCAAAACAACACATCGTATTAAACTGGCTTCTGACTTCAGTTGAAGTGTGTGTTTGTGTGTTTTAAAGCAGTGAAACTGATTTCCCTTTACAAATGTTTCAGTGTATTTGCAGAAGCTACATTTTGCCTTTAGGGTGTACTGGTTTTTCTCATCTTCCAACTCATGGAAGGCAAATTTGTAGTTCTGTCTGGTCTTGCAATTTATTAATAGGCAATAAAAACGATCTTGTTAAATGGCAATGTTTTAATAGCTGGTTACTATTCTTACAGTACACAATAAACTTATACTGACTAACATGCACCAAAATGGACACAACCGTATTTGAAGTTGCTTTAGAAGTAATTGCATGTGAATTAATCTTTTATTGAATTGGTGGAGTTTGTGGCATGCCTTGACAGGAACAGCTGAGCTCCTACCTGCCACTCTGGCATTGAACTGCAGCCTGCTTGTCTGGCTCACAAGACACAAAGCTAAACTACCACAAGGGGCTGTATATATATGGCAGCACACACTGTAGTGGGAGGATCTCATATTGTTGTCTTGTTGAACATTTTTCAAAAAAGGGGGGCCACCTTGGGTTTAGTGAGAATTCTTAGATATTATACAAAATTGGGTGTTTTAATATAATTCCAAACAAAGCAATCTTTCATCCTGCTTTTGCAGTTTGCTCTGAAATGCCAGTCTGGCACACAGTATACTAATTTTATCCTGCTTTAGCTTCATTCTTCCTGTACAGTGTTCTTGGTGACATGATTCAAAGACTCTAGTAGGTCAATTCCATTTGAACCACAGAGGTTAATTTGGGGTGCCATAGTTATCAGCAGGGTTGAACAGAATGAGCCAATGATGCACTTGACTTTGGAAAAGAGGGGTACATCCCACTATGCTCTGCTAGGTGTTGCCATCCCCTTTCACATTAGATTACCCATTTAGAGTTTCATATTGGATTTATTCGTCTGCTACAGGATTGATACCTGGTTGCCTTCCTTGGTCACAGTGGTTTACTTGATATTTAGTGTCTAGCTCTTTCCAAAGGCATCTGACTGATGTTGGAAAACATACTGCTGGACTAGATGGATCCTTTTTCTGATCCAGCAGGGTGGTCCTTATGTCCTTAGTAAAGAACCGATGGCTGTACGGCATGCCACCAGGCCTCTGGGATTATCAGACAATCCTCAGGACATAATCCTCTTAAACGTTCCAGACAGCATTCTAGACTACAACTGGGACCAGCAGCAAACTGTTGCAGGGTTGCCGTTCCCAGTTCCAGTAAGTCAGCCATGCCCTGCTTCCAGGATATTCTATTCCATTCTCCTACCTACAATGGTCAGTTAGCATTCTTTGACTACCGGGTATGCTGAGTTCCCATTGGGTTGTTTTGGGGTGGTGGGGCAGGGTCCCCTACTTAGGATTTTTCCTAAATACTTTTTGTGTTCTGCAAACATTGGGAGTTTCCCCAAGTCTGCTGACACCTCCCTTTTGTGCACAGTGCCATTTTGGGTACAATGAGCAGTAGCACTCATGCCTGAACATTGGAAATAGAAGGACTGATGTTGCAGTGCTGACTCTCCACTGAAGTTCTGGCTCTCTTAACACATGGCATTGTCTTTTCTCTCTGTCCATCCCCTTCAATCAATTGCCAGTATTTCTCCCTACAAAGTTACAGTGCTGGTCATGTTTCCATCAGTTCCTGCTATCTGTGTTCTGGAGAAAGTCCACCAGGGTCTCAGCAGCCAGAAGCAACAAACACAATCATATCCTGTCTTGGT
Source organism: Lacerta agilis (assembly GCF_009819535.1). NCBI lineage: Eukaryota > Metazoa > Chordata > Lepidosauria > Squamata > Lacertidae > Lacerta > Lacerta agilis. The sequence goes on from NC_046314.1 coordinate 74,393,699, forward strand.
TTTTTTTTTTTAAATAGCTATTAATAGCTCAGCTGGTAAAGCCTGGGACTCTTAATCATGGGCTTGAGTCCCATGTTGGGCAAAAGATTCCTGCATTGCAGGGGCTTGGACTAGATGATCCTCGTGGTCCCTTCCAGCTCTACAGTTCCATGCCAAAACTTTAGGAGAGCTGGGGGGAAAACACAGTAATGGCAGTACAGTCATACTTCAGATCCCGGACGCCTTGCAAGTTGAACGTTTTGGCTCCTGAACACCGCAAACCCGGAAGTGAGTGTTCTAGTTTGCGAATGTTCTTTGGAACCCGGACATTTGACATGGCTTCTGTGGCTTCCGATTGGCTTCCTGCAGCCAATCGGAAACCGCACCTTGGTCTCTGAACATATTAGAAGTCAAACAGACTTCTGTAACGTATTCCGTTTGACTTCCGAGGTACGACTGTAGTAAATTTCCCCCCTGCCCCGCCCCAGTCCTGGGATACAGATATCAGCTGAGCAACATTTCCAAGGATTTCAGTGAGAAAATCCTTAGCTGAATGATGTCTAGGGTTTATGGAAATCTGACAATATAAATAAAAGTTATTTAGTACTGGAAAAGAGAAATCCAGTGAGGGAGAAGCCCCTTGATGATGACTGCAACTCTCTCATTAGCATGTAACATTTCACCAGAGAGAATGGTGCAGGGAACACCGACTTTCAACTGAGATAAAGATGTGTAGGATTCTACCTGCCCCATCTGCAGATTCTGATTATCCCCAGAAGACAGATTAGGCATTGTGTGCATAGTTGCCATGGCCGTAGCACATACATTATCTATGTAGCTTATTTGGAATGGATTTACTGATGCAGTTAAGCGTAGGTGGGCAAGGTGTCTGGTTACAGTGTCTTATATAACTACATAGTTTACCTGTATTTGCATGCACAACATGCGATCTGATCCAGAGTGTTTTGCGATACTCTTGGGTGAATGAAGATATACAAAAGGCAACTGTATTTTCCTGAAGATATCTAAAGGGAAAGCCCCTCATTGCTCTAATATTTAAAACTTACAATAAACAGGGAAAGGGTGTGCTTCATCTGGGGTTATAGCCTTTTTGTAATAGTACAAGCAGCTGCTGCTGATCTGTTGCCATCGCCAGGGTCCTTCTTGGCCTAACCTTACTGCTGTGAAATGTTTGTCCAAAGCATTTAAAGCCTTGCATAAAATGGTTAATCTTACCCGCTCCTCTCCCCACCCCCATAAAGCAATAGCTACTTAGAATCATAGAGTTGGAAGAGACCACAAGGGCCATCCAGTCCAACCCCCTGCCAAGCAGGAAACACCATCAAAGCATTCCTGACAGATGGCTGTCAAGCCTCCGCTTAAAGACCTCCAAAGAAGGAGACTCCACCACACTCCTTGGCAGCAAATTCCACTGTCGAACAGCTCTTACTGTCAGGAAGTTCTTCCTAATGTTTAGGTGGAATCTTCTTTCTTGTAGTTTGAATCCATTGCTCCGTGTCCGCTTCTCTGGAGCAGCAGAAAACAACCTTTCTCCCTCCTCTATATAACATCCTTTTATATATTATATATTTATGTATTTCTCTAGATTCAGGCCTCATAGGTTGATAAATTAAAGTTCCTTTCCCTGGAACAAGACTTTAAATCAACATTACTTTTATTTGCAGCCAGAAGAAGATGATGACAGCCAAAGTAGTACTGGTGAATCACCTACAGGTAATGCAGTGCCCCTAGCCATATGAACTTAGTGCCTGGATTGAATTTAGAACCGCCAGCAAACAAAGGGAATTATCTTTATTACGTTGATTGTTTAAAAACAGCAACCCCCAAACCAAACACTTTTATCTTACACAACTGTGCTCTATTATAGCATAGTTTCTTAGATCAGACTTTAACAAAATGTTTAGTGGTTGCTCAAGGTGTCTTTTAAAAGTGATCCTGTAAAGTGGAGACATGCAGACAATTAATATTAATATTGAACTTGTTTGTCCAAATAACTTGTATGAGGCCCCTGCTTATTATTTTTACTGGGGAAGTTGCAAGGTTAACCCATTCTGATACAACTTTCATTAGCAGCATGTCCAGGCCACTTCATCAGTTATCATGGTAGCATGGTAGCATAATCCGCTCTGTTGGATTTAGGTAGTCAGAGCTCAGCAGTAGAGCACAAGTGTTGCACACATGATGCCCCTGCCATGTCCATTTAATAAGATCTTACAGAAGTAGTCTGAGATTTTGGGAAGCCACTACCAGTGAGAATGGACAATGCCAATCTAGATGGGTTAACGATCTCAGTAGACGGCAGCTTTCTGTGTCCGTATGCTTTCTATGTTCTCTGTGTAGTGCATAAGAAAACCATAGATATTTCAGAAACAGTTTGTGTAGGGTTGCCGTAGGTCTAGGAAACCCCAGACATGTCCTCTTTTGGGGTACCAACGTGCCCATTTGGGTAGATTTTTACATTTTAAAGGAAATGTCTGGGTTTGGGGGGCTTGGGTGGCTTGGGCTGCTCTGCACACTGCAGCCACTGCTAGCCTAAGCCAGGGAAAGAGGCGAGCAGGGCACCCTTTTTTGCTCTTCAAGATATGGCAACCCTAGTTTGTGAAACATATTATTTTTCAGAATTGCAAGTATTGGCCCAATTCAGATGAGTTTGATAAGCCATGGCTTTATATCCAGAATGCAGATCTAGATCTTGAAGGGAACTCTTTAATCTCAGTTTCCTGGCTCTGGTGTCATGAAACCAGTAAAGTTTTGTTGAATCCACGCAGTGGAGGGGAGAGAGCACATAGGTAAATGGCTCACTCCTAGTTTGATAAACTACAATTCATTGATCAGTGCACCTGAATGAGGCCATTGAGTTTTATGTGCCACAAAGCTAAGGAATAACTCTAATATAATTGTAATTCTAGCTCTGAAGAAGTCATGTACAGAAAATGGCACCTGGTCCTTATGTTTGTCACGCCAGCCAACCATCAGTGACCTGCTCAATGATGAGGACTTGCTGTATATGATGAGGATAAAGTTGGATCCCTCCCACCCTACAGTGAAAAACTGGAGAAACTTTGCAAGCAAATGGGGAATGACCTACGATGAATTGTGTTTCCTGGAACAGAAACAACAGAGCCCCACCTTGGAGTTTTTGCTACGGAATAGTGACAGAACTGTGGAGCAGCTGATTGATCTCTGTAAATTATATCAAAGAGTTGATATTGAGAAAATGCTGCTGAAGTGGGTGGAAAAAGAATGGCCAAAGAGAGGGCATGGAACCTATCAGAACAACTACTAAATGAAAGAAAATGTCCAATCCACATTACTTCTATGGTGGAAAATTGAGAGAGTAACATAACTCTGTTCAGTTTGCTAAGTGTGCATGTGTAGCTTTCCTTTCTTAGTGAAAGGAACCACATTCATTTTTGCAACATAAGATGTTTACTGTATCTGTGTTCCTAGCCTTTGCAACAACAAGGGTGATCTTTAAATATGCATCAGTTCAATGCAGCAAAAGAAGAATGACAAGCACAATACACTATTTGGGCTGACTGCACAGTTACTTCCTTCTAACAAACTGAACTATAATTAATTCCCATTTTCATGGAGAGAATAATGAAAGTGAATAAGGAAGAGGGTCTGGACTCCTCTTTAAAGTGCCCATACCTGTACTGCTGGGGCCTGTTCCACCCAACCATAGTTGCTTCAGCCATAGAGAGAAGAAAGCAGACCATACCAGAACTGGAATATCCTCATTGATTTAACCTAGCCCGCTAATTCCTGTGGGGATATATTTTTGTACTTCTAAAGATATATGTGAACTATACAGAAGTAAGGCATGTGCTTCTGAAGAAAGCAGTCTAGGGGCACCCAAGGTTGGCTTCCTTGGGCACTGACAACCTCCAGAGCCCCCTTATCCTGCTGCTACCCTTCTAGCAGCCCTGAGTGAGCTGGCAGTGAAAGGAGAGAGGAGGAAATGGACCAGCACTCTCTAATCACCTCACCCTTTCCTTAGGGTGTGGATTAGGCCCACAGGACAGGACAAATGAATGGGCAATGTCAACAGTAATAAGAAGGACGTGGGACTACTTGAAGTGGGGTTCCTGAAGGCATCTAGCTGAGGCTCTCCCAAAACCTGGAGCTGACAGTGGGAGTATGTAGTCCTCTTTGCCTTATGTTTGTGTCAATACAGATTCAGTTTTACTGCTACAGTTAAAGGTCCTGGACTATGAGTGGGTGACACAGAAAATTGTGGCAGCTTCCCTTTGCTGTTGCTTCTGAAAGCTATGATCAGCAATTGCATTCCCTTGACTTAAGGTTGGTTTCTCTTCCCCACCCCCCATCTGTATTCTTGAGTATTAGATGTCATCCAGATCTTTCAAGTTCTAACCTGCATAATGAAAATAAACTCTGAACATTTTATGTTTGGAACGGCTTTGTATTTGGAATCGTGTGCTGTTTAGATACTCTGCTTTAATAAATTAATTTTGGGCAAGTATTATAAACAACATAGTCATTATATAAATTTGTGTTTAAATAAAGCAGCACCTTTAGGGCGTGCAATCCTGTATTGCAAGTAAAATAAATTGCATATTTAGTTCACAGAGAATTGTCAAGAGCCAGTAGCTCTAGCTTGTTTCAGATTATTCAAGTTCACTCTAGTGTCTCTGTAGTTTTAGATCTTTTAGCTTCTTTGAATTAAAGTGGTTAAATCTCAAATGTGGCAATATATTGAAATATTTTTGGAGTGATTCCATTAATTGGAATTGCTCATTCCCTGTGGTTAGTAGATTTGTTCCAACATGTTTTCAGAGACAGTTTGAGAACTAGTATTAGAGCAGGCTGTTACAAAGCATTTCTCTCTACAATATTATCATAATAATTATGAGAGATCTATTAGTAAACCTTAGTAAACTATTGAAATAAATAGTCTCAGAAATTAACTTTCAGGTTAATTACAGTCACTTGAATATGCATTGGTTTATATCTTACATGACATGACACAATGGTGGGCAGAGGGCCAATTCAGAGGTAAAAGTCAGACACTTTGAATACATTACAAATGTGAAGGGTATGCTGTAGAAAAAAATGAATCATTTGATACATATGTGAATAGAAAAAGGGATCATTTGTTACACATGTGAATCAGAACAGAGATATTGTAATGAGAAACCATAGGATCAAGATCTGTATTTAAAGAATGAAGGGCTAAACCAGGCTGTTTTTTCTTTCAAAAATATAAAATAAAATGTTGAGCTATAGCCCTAAGCATGCATGCTTAGCAGCAATTCGTTTAAATTGAATGGGACTTACTTCCAAGTAGGTATGCTTATGACTGAAGCCTTTTTCAGACATGCTAAGCTCCTGAAAATTCTTCTGAATAGCTTTCGGAGTCGCTGCCTTCAAGAACATTTGTTGAAGAGTTCAACAGATGAGGCAAGTTAGCTTTGAATGTTGAGTGAAACCTCAGCCGCAGTGTGTTTACTCCTTTTACTCACATAATAATATGTTGAATTTTTAAGAATTGCTAAGTTTTTTTTACTGTAATGGATCTGTGTTTACATAGTCTCTACTGTACATTATATATAATCAGTCTCTGTTACATGTTTGTGTTATACCCTTGGTTTCCAACATTAGTAGAAGAAACCAATCCTGTTTATTAGATTTTGACTGAGTGCACTGCTGTTTCTTTTCTGAACTACTGTTGCTGTAATTATTTAAGGCAAACATTTCCATCAAATGAATGGAAGATGTGTAAACTCAACAGCCTTAATTTAGAAGTCAATGGGTGAATACCTTGGTGTGGCCATGTGTCAGAGAGAGTTCTCCATTTAAAGGGCTGTCCTGTATTTGAAGGACTATCTGGCTCAAGTCTGGTTAAAAAAAAAAATCATTAAAAGTGAGAGCAGGAGCCCAGAAGTTTCCCATCAACAACTACCACCTAGACGGCAGGTACACAGCTCGCCTAGTCACAGTCTTCCCCACTAAGGTGAGGTGCATTGTATTTCCATTTAAATTACAGTAACTATTTTCTAAAATCAGCATGTGCATTATTTGTTCTTTTGTTCTTTTTTTGCAGATCTGTGTTTTGACTTATTTTTTTGGGGGGGGGGTGATTCATTAGAGGTCACCCTAGAAAACCAATGATGAGAGCACCATCTGTGCACAGGCCTCCCATTAGTGGCTATGAGAGGAAAGGATTTCATCAGTCTTGGAAATCTTGCCCTTCCTGTAATTGTCAACAATAAGAGTGTGGGCTAAATGGGGAAACCTGGCGGTGCTCCTACAGGCCACAGGTTCCCCACCTTTGGCTTAGAATGAGCTGTGAACTGAGCGATTTTTGTGAAATTTATCATTCCAATTCATTGCAACCATTAATCATGGCATCTTATTAATTGACTGTCCACTTGTTTACCTCCAGGAACGCACACGGAATGTGTTTGTTTTATCAGTACAGTGATATCCAATATATTGTAAAACAAGGCTGATAGTAGATATTTGATCTTGTTTTATTAAAAAGATTATTACAAATTGACAAACAATTTCTAGATCTCTATTCAGTAGCACCTTAGAGACCAACTAAGTTTGTTCTTGGTATGAGCTTACCAAGAACAAACTTAGTTGGTCTCTAAGGTGCTACTGGAAGGATTTTTATTTTTTATTTTGTTTTGACTATGGCAGACCAACACAGCTACCTACCTGTAACTAGATCTCTATTATTCACTATTATTCTGTAAATAATCAAGCAGCAGACACATTCAGGTCTTGAGTAATAACTGTACAGTAGTCTGGTCCCAAAAGATAAACATCCTAAAGGGTTTCCCGGAGGAACATTTTCAAAAACTATATAAAGAGTCTTCACGCAGTTTCTTGCATCTTCAACATTTATCAAATGTTAGATGGAATCCGTGCTTCAAATTTTAATGTTTTCTGAATATATGTTCTGGATATTTTAAGATTCAGGGACACTGAATTGAAATTATTCACAGCTAAAAAATAAGGAAAAGAAACATGTCAAAAGGCATTATAAGATGCCAATGAGGACCATGGTAGGAAGAAAGAGTCTTCCTTGCGTCACACCACTGACTCTCCTTCCATTTGTCTAGCTATGTGTATGTATGAAACATACAGCTGCTCTGAGAGGATAAAATTATAGCTATCAAATGCCAACCTATTTATGTTCCTCTACCCCCTACTCTCCTTTTTGTCTTGTGCTTAATTTGTGCTAAGATTACAGACAAAAGCTCGGCTGTGAGGCCTATTTTTATCTCCGACAAGCAATTCAAGCTCTAATTAGGTTCTTGGCACAAACCCACAAGCCCATCCTACAAGAGCATTGCTTAGTTATATGTGAAGTACAATGCAACATGGGTTTCTCTCATCCTTTATTACATTTTTTTGGCACTTTGTATTATAAGTTTAAGATGTTATATGTACTGCCGTTTCGTTCACTTCTGCCATGTTGGACTGATGTGATTGGGACTGTAAGGTAGGTTGATAACTTTAAATTTAACTGAGCCAGCTTCACACTAAGCTAAAAATCCAAGCAATAATGTGAAGGAAGGTCTGCTTAATTGTTGAGCACAAAGGCCTGAAGCACAGACACTGCAATCCTATACCCACATTATGTGGGGGCCAGAGATATGGTAGTGCTATGCTGGGAAAACAGTTACTGCACTGTGCTCAGCCCAGCTGGAGAGAAGAAAATGACCCAGCTAAAACAAAAGAAAAATGGTGAGGAAATGTCAAGCATGCACACTGTGTCCCTTGAAACATGTCAGGGACTGGGCAAGTGATGAAACCCACATTTCAGATGAACCAAGAGCGCCAACCCACACAGGTGGACTCTGGCAGGAAGTGCACAGTGCCCTTCTCCCTGAAATCCCCCTTGTGATTTCTAAATGTACAAGATACAGGGCCAGCACATCCTGTTATTTGAAATATGGTCTCCCTGTTGGGTTAATATACTGCCATTAGTATGTTGTGATTGAGCACAGAGTTACACCATATTCTATGGTCTGTCATGCATGTAGGCAGGTTGGCTGTTGGCACAGGCGTGACTATTTTAATCTCCTTCCTCTCCCACTGAAGTCCCAGTTTAGTGTGAAGAACAAGCTAACCCAATAAAACGTATAATGTATTCCATTGCTTAGTAGAAAGCAACAAAAATACAACATTTTAAAGTGGCTTCTATTTCACCCTATCATGTGCTCCTCAAAATTTTAATTTCCTTTTTGCTTTTAACTTTTTGTGATTTTATTGCTTAGTTTTATATTTTTACATTGTTAACCACAGTGATATATTTTTATGATACAGTGGTATTTAAATATTATAAACAAACAAACAAACAAACAGTACTGTATCTATGAAATCAGAATGACTGGTGGGAAATTACAGAGGTGAAAAGTCCATACTGGCAGAAGGAGCTTACCTAGTGTTCTGATTTAGTGGTAAATGAGTTACTTTAATATGTATGTTTTTATGCTTTAAAATGTAAAACAAAATAACTATGCTTGCTTTAGGTATTGGCTTATGTGTTCTAAGAAAATTTGATTCTGTCTCAAGGGATGTGTTCTCTAATAGAGTTGCCATGCTAAGAATGTTTAGGTAAAGGTAAAGGGACCCCTGACTGTTAGGTCCAGCCATGGGCGACTCTTGGGTTGCAGCGCTCATCTCGCTTTACTGGCCGAGGGAGCCGACATACAACTTCCAGGTCATGTGGCCAGCATGACTAAGCTGCTTTTGGCGAACCAGAGCAGCGCATGGAAATGCCATTTACCTTCCCGCCAGAGCGGTACCTATTTATCTACTTGCACTTTGGCATGCTTTCAAACTGCTAGATGGGCAGGAGCAGGGACCGAGCAACAGGAGCTCACCCTGTCGTGGGGATTCAAACCGCCAACCTTCTGATAGGCAAGCCCTAGGCTCAGTGGTTTAACCCACAGCTTGGTGGTAAAACCCACTTAACTCAATTAGATTTTGTTGTTTAGTCGTTTAGTTGTATCCGACTCTTCGTGAACCCATGGACCAGAGCACGCCAGGCACTCCAGTCTTTCACTGCCTCCCGCAGTTTGGTCAGACTCATGTTAGTAGCTTCGAGAACACTGTCCAACCATCTTATCCCCTGTCGTCCCCTTCTTGTGCCCTCAATCTTTCCCAACATCAGGGTCTTTTCCAGGGAGTCTTCTCTTCTCATGAGGTGGCCAAGTATTGGAGCTTCAGCTTCAGGATCTGTCCTTCCAGTGAGCACTCGGGCCTGATTTCCTTAAGAATGGATCGGTTTGATCTTCTTGCAGTATATGGGACTCTCAAGAGTCTCCTCCAGCACCATAATTCAAAAACATCAATTCTTCGGCGATCAGCCTTCTTTATGGTCCAGCTCTCACCACCATACACCACTACTGGGAAAACCATAGCTTTAACTATACAGACCTTTGTCAACAAGGTGATGTCTCTGCTTTTTAAGATGCTGTCTAGGTTTGTCATTGCTTTTCTCCCAAGAAGCAGGCGTCTTTAAATTTCATGACTGCTGTCACCATCTGCAGTGATCATGGAACCCAAGAAAGTGAAATCTCTCACTGCCTCCATTTCTTCCCCTTCTATTTGCCAGGAGGTGATGGGACCAGTGGCCATGATCTTAGTTTTTTTGATGTTGAGCTTCAGACCATATTTTGCACTCTCCTCTTTCACCCTCATTAAAAGGTTCTTTAATTCTTCCTCACTTTCTGCCATCATGGTTGTGTCATCAGCATATCTGAGGTTGTTGATATTCATCCAGTCCAGCCTTTCGAATTATGAATTTTGCATATAAGTTAAATAAGCAGGGAGACAATGTACAGCCTTGTCGTACTCCTTTCCCAATTTTGAACCAATCAGTTATTCCATATCCAATTCTAACTGCAGCTTCTTGTTCAATTAGATTTACTTCAAAGTAAACAAGCATGGGCTTGGGAGAGAAGTCTCAAAATGAAGAAGACTCACCCCATCTACTGATGAACTGTAGTATTACAATAATTTAATCTGGTGTTTGAAAATATAGGGCACTTTTAGATTATCACTATTTGGATAGTGTTCTCGAAGCGAGTGGCATGAGTTTGGCCAAACTGCGGGAGGCAGTGGAGGATAGGGGTGCCTGGCGTGCTCTGGTCCATGGGGTCACGAAGAGTCGGATACAACTGAACGACTGAACAACAACATTTGGGGGTGGTATTCAGTTACATGGCAGCAAATTCAGGCTGCTCAGTTAAAGTTGATTTGGGATCCTTTTTGTAATACGGAGATAGGAAAATGTGGGGTAACAATTGTTTGGTGCATAACCTCCCTGTGAATAAATTAGAATGAATTCTTAATAAATAACCGATAACATCTAACCTCCTCACAAACAAATTAGGATGATTGCTCAATAAACAAGCCATCTGCAAGATTCAGAGCTAGTGGGTAAGATGAATATTTGCTTCTTTTCAACAAACGAAAATGAGATGTAGAACCCCAAGCTCCAGGACATAACATATCCCCCCCCCCCCCGGTTCAGTATGGGACCTTTTCAGGCTTTCTGGGCAGAAAAACCAACCCAGCAACCAGTAAAAAAAAGGGCCCAATTGCTTTCCACAATTAGTTTCCAATTGCTTAGTCCTTTATATAGCAACAAGTTAGAGAGTTTTCATTTGATTATCCAACAGGAAGGAAAATCCAAGGTCAGGAACAATACTAAAAGGAAGGACTTGTCTTTAAACACAATAACGGTTTAAAACACAGCTAGGCCATTCTGTTTCTCAATTCAGGTCAAAGCTGGCTGGGGGGGGGGGGAATGCATGGAAACATACGGTAGTATTCTATAACACATGCCTGAGGATGTGACCTCTCCTCAGCCCCACCCATTGTATATTGTTGAATGTAGTTAATATATATTCTCTGGGTAGGTTTCAATAAAGGATAGAACTAGATTTGTGGCTAATAATGTATGCTTACTGCTTCCTCAACCAGCAATAGGAGTGCAGAGTAAACAGCATGTGTACATATCATTAGTAGGGGAAGCAGAATTCCCTGTTTTGAAAAGTCTAATTTGTGTTTCATTTTTGTTTTTTAAAGATAATATTTCTAGCACATGGCCTGGCCATTACTAGCTGGGCTGAAAGAGCAGCAAAAGGAGGACCCAGCTGTTCATAGCCTCTGTCACAGTGGTACTCGCAGGTGGATCTGTAGTTTGTGCATGGATCAGGGGAGATTTTGTGCATGCTCACGGATGGTGGGGGGGGGCTGGGGAGTGTAAATAGAAAGGGGAAATGTGTTGTGTGTAGATGGATGGGTGTGTGTGTCTGTGGTAGGGTGAGGGGAGGGGCAGCTTATGGGCTATTATAGCTTCCCCCAACATGTGCTACCTGAGGCTGTCACCGTATATACTGTAATAGTAAAAACCAGCCCTGCCACCCTGAAGGACTGAGTACAAAGCTTCCACATCAGAAACTGCAGGTTCCAGTTATAACCTCTGAATACCAAACCTTCCCACCATTTCAGGCAACTCTCACACCAAAGACCTCTGTGACCTCTCACCTGCCTCCACCCATTGCATATTGTTGAATGTTCTTCAGTAGCCAGACCGGCTTTATTGCCTTAAAAACCATGTAAGTTAAGTGTGTGTGTGTGTGTAATGTATTTTATTGATTAACTACATTTGTGGTTAAAATATATTCTCTGGGTAGGTCCCCCAAAATAAAATAAAATGCAGCATTCCTCTTCTCCCAGGCCTTTGGCTAATTAAACAATATACAGTATTACCTTTTAAACTGTACAGGGAGAGTGTTATTGTTTTTGTTTGCTATTATGGTGTATATTTTGGTGAATCACCCTGTGATCTTTTGATGAAGCATTGTTTGGGGGGGGGGTGCAGACTGAGGTGAGGGCCAGTGACCCTTTTGCCCTAGTGGACCAGCCTGTGCTGTTTGAGAGGACGGACTGGTGTGGGGAGGCTGGGCGTGGGGACGGTGGCGGTGGAAAAAGTCTTCACCAGATGCCCAAAAGACCATAACACACTTTAACCTCAGTGGAGCCAATCGTAATAATAACTGTAACTCAAACACATTCAGCCATGTTTACTAACTGGGTAGGTAGTTGCGGGGATGCGGGGGTACGAAGCGCACCTATTTGCATTGCCTGCAAAAAAGCAAAACGCAATTTTTTCCTCCAAAAAGCAAAACAGTGGTTTGCCAGAGAGAGGAAAGGACACACACACACACACACACAAAAAGTGAAGACTTATTCTAGGTCAATAGACAGAACTGGAGATTGGGAATGCTCCTCCTTGCAGAAATGGAGAGAGATCGTAGTAGGCCTACTGTTGGAAACAACCCACGAGTGACTTTTCCTGCATAATCCCATTAAAACGGAACAGGAGCTTGAATGGGATGAAAATATAGTCATATAAGAAGTTATAATATTTTTTTCTCCAAGAACTGAAGTTTAGTACATGCAGTTTAGGGCGTATTCCACCCTCCCCCTTCTCCCGTCGCACCGTCATTAATACGACACAGGCATGCATGAAAACAAAGTCAATAATACACAAATATTAGTCAACTGAAGGAAATCAACCGTGCTGGAGTTGCTGTCGGAGGAGAGTCTGGGGAAGGCGGAGAGGTGCAGCCACACTTTCCTAACAGTCCCTATAACTAGTCATAGTAGAAGATTATAAAACAGCTGGAGGGCCAAGTATTGCCATGCCTGAATGTAAGGGATGACACGATTGGCTAAAAGCGGGTGAGAGTCGGGAGTCTTGGGGATTTAGTTAAAGACCCTCTGTAATAAATCGACCACTCCGGGTCAAAACAGAGAAGCTCTCCCCCCGAAGTTTAATGAGACGATGGTCCTTTAAGGGGAGGAGGAGCTAAGTAACTGACGTCATTATGCTGGTGTATGTGATCCAGGAAATAGAAGAACTCAGAGGAACCATTTTAAACAGTGCGAGGAGTTTCAATGGCGTGAACAACATCAAGAGCCGAGCGCTTCCGATGGATACGAGTTTATAAAGGTAAGAGGAAGATGTACATAATCCCAAGTAAAGTGAGGAAACTGATAGTATTCCCTCCTAGCCTTAGAGCTGCGCGTAGTGTTGTGGAAACGAGATATTATTATATTTTTTGGGTGGGAGAGTTTTGTTTCTATAAACGTGAGTGTGTGCCTTAAAATTGAGTACCTAAAATGCAGCAAAAGTTAAATCCGTGCCTCTAGGAAGTGCCGCAATTTAATTACTTTTTCTTCTAAGGAGTTCATTTACACGTTACTTTTGCAGTTACTCTCCAATATATATCTCAAGCTGAAACCCTGTTTTATTATCTGAAGCTTCTAGATCTTAAATATACATTTGTTGATAAAAGCTCCATTGAAATATGTTGAACTTTCTTCCGAGGGCATTCAGGATAGAGTTGATAGGGTGCAATTCAAAAGCCACTCATAAATGCTGTGGTAGCGTTTCTGCCATTGGATGGTTGACTTTTCACTATTTTAGTATCCTCATTACAGCTATTGATTTCAGTGAAGACTAATTCTGAATAAATGTTTTTCAGTGTAACTGTGCTGATTTGATCTGTGCAAGAGAACTTTAGCTGGTAACAAGATACTAGACTGCTCATCCATGACTTGAGCTACATTATGTTTTCCCATCCTGGTAATCCTCTTCCAGAAAAGATGCAGAAATACAATAAAGATAAATTTGTGTTTGGGCTACCTCTGCATTTCAAAGTGTTTGCTTAAAACTGATGGTGTGAATAAGATAAATAAGGATCTGCAAATGTGCATCATACAGACATACTTGTCAGGAAGCTATTATTGGATGCAGCTTGTTGTACTATATACTATGTAGCCAAAGACACCCCCTCAACTGGAGGCTGCAATTAGCAAAGGATGATTAGCCCAGCTCACTTGCCCCGCTAAAGGTTGGAATGGCTCTCCCCTGAATTCCCCTTCTCAATATTCGTGAGTTGGACTTTGACCTTTCTTCTGCTTTCCCTGAGAATGATGTGCATGCCTTGTGATATGTTACTCCCTACCATTACTTGCTAAAACAGCTTCTGCAGTTTCCACTGGAATGATATATACTGTACTGCTTCGCTGTTTCATAGTCAAACATTATCTAGGTAATGTGTGAAATGGCTATTAGGGAGAGTATAGACTTCAGTGACAGTCCCTATATAGACAACAGAAAGACCCAAAGTATGATAAGTACTATATTGTACTCAAGGAACATATATAAAAGGGTAATATGGTGCACATAGGACATTGTGCAATATACGTACACAATGGAATGCTGGTTATTCCTCTATTTAGACAGTTGGCCATTCGGAATCTTGTTGATTTAAATAGGCATGGGATTTCTCCTGAACACATCTGAATCCTTGTGCTGGATCAATAAGATACCCCTGGTTACTGGGCATTTCAGGCCCCTGAAGGACGGCCTACTACCCTATAACCTGTGCACATACTGAGATTGACAGCTGATGCCTTATCCTGGAACCTCCCATGTTCAAGAGAGTACAGGGCCTTTTCTGTTATGGTGCTCCAATTATGGAATGTTACCTCCAAAAATATTTTTTTTCACCCATTTTTCTCTTAACTTGTGTTCAGTTGTACCAGAGCTCTATGGTTTTAGTTTCAGGAGCTGTTTATTGCCATTCAAGACCCACACAGTGGGTCCTACAGAGCCTGAAGACTTCCTTAGAGTAGAGGACGGAAAAATGATGTCCCTGGACAATTTTCAAAGGACAGTCCAGAACCCGGTAACTATCTCCTGTTCTTTCCTTTTGACGTCTGTAGATTTTGACATTTCACCTTAAAGAAAGCTTGTTTTACAGAAAAAGTGAAGCGAAACTAGGCCAAAGACAAAGTGGGTGAAGAGAAAGAAGGGCTGGCAGAAGTATAGTGTCCCATGTGATTGTGGGCTGAGAGGAGAAGCTAATGGCTGGGGTGTGGGGCAAGTCTGATAGCAGCAAGTTTAATTAGAAGGAAGCCCCATGGGTTCAAAGTTACTTCCTAGTATTTAGGCTTGCAGCCTGAGAGAAGCAGCTAGAGGAGTGTGGACAAGTAGTTCTCGGAGCTCTGTGTGTACATCTATCTTTTTGGAGAAGAAAGGCACATAGGTGTGGATTAGGAATCTAGTCCAAATTAATTTGATGGCACCTCTTTGTTCTGGGACTGCTGTAGGTCCCAAGCCCATGTTGTATATGGATAATGCACCCACCAATTCCTAGAAGTGATTTCTTGTTTTACACCAGTCAGTTCAAACAAATAAGTAAGTAAGTAAGTATGCCAGCTGTCTTAGACTGTGTCCCAGCAAAGAGTTTCTCTGAACTGGCGAAACTAGTAGATCTTGCTAATTATACCCCCCCCCCCAATAAAAATTGTTCAAAACTTGCTTTTGTTGAGTCCTAGCAAGTGAAATACAGGAAAGGTTAATAATGTAAATAAACTATGTATAAATTTCATTTTTATTCTTCTCAAGCCTGAAGCATAATAATTCCATTTCCCTCTCCTTTTTATAGAGTATTCCATATGCACGGACTATAATTGGGGGTCTTTTGCCTGGAGGGCTTGTGGTCATACGTGGTTCCGTCCCAGAAGGTGCAGAAAGGTAAGAGTTCAAATAAGATATTTATAAATAGCCCTCTGGTAGGTGATGGTTGAAGGCGAGCACAGTGTTACAAACTGCTGGAAGCACTTGCTGCTTCCATATCATAGGTTTTCTGGTGGAAGTGATTGTGTTGTGAAATTACTCTCCAGAAATAATTTCAAATAATGCATGGCTTGGGAAAGTAATTGGCTTCTCCTCCTAAGTCTGGCTTATGCAATGACTGAAATGTAAGTGTATATGAAATAATGTTTATAAATGTTCACTAGATTTTTTTTGGGGGGGGGGGTATTTCTGGTAATTGCTAGTGACCTGTGCCATAGCCATGAACATACCCACTTAAAAAATAACAATAATGGCTTTCATTACATCTATGACATGGACATACACGGACTACGAAGAGCCGTTCTGTGTTTCATACACCATCTTTAGTATCAGAAGTTGAAAACTGAAACTGATGTTTGTGTTCTCATCTTGCTTGAGAGTAGTTTGGTATCTTCAGCTGTGAGTCTAGTGGCCAAGCTATGGCTAAGCCCTCTTTCAATGTGGCCATGAGCATGAGCCAAACAAACTAAGAGTTAGGTGCTCCTATTATCCAGCACAATTTTCTGGATTCATATAGCAGACATGGAATATAGAGCAAGCACCCTATTTTCACAGGTAGCCATTATGCAGCTGACTTCTCCTGCCTTAGATAGTTGTTGCATGTTGCTTATCGGAGGGTTGAATTGACCGATGTGTTTCAATTTACTGCTAGGTTCCAGATAGACTTCCAGTGTGGCAATAGCACAAAACCTCGGGCTGATGTGGCCTTTCATTTCAACCCCCGCTTCAAAAAATCTGGTTGCGTTGTTTGCAATACCCTACAGAATGAAAGATGGGGCTGGGAAGAGATAACTCACGCAATGCCTTTTGGGAAAGGAGAGCCATTTGAGATTGTTTTTATGGTTCTGCATGATAAATTCCAGGTAAGTTATTAGAAGCCGATTACTTACTTATTTAGCCAGTCTGTCATGCCCAAAAGCACAGAGGGTGCAATCCAGCCAAAATCGGGCATTGACGTCACACTGGTTTCAACAGGATTTAAGAGCTTAACTCTTCCACTGAAATTAGTAGAACTTAAGAAGTACTTAATTTTGCCTGAATTGCTCCATTTCAAACAACTTGAGAGTTTGTGGATCGGTGCTCTTTATAGCCACTGCAGGGTTTATTTTTTGTTTTTGTTTTGCTTCTAGATGAAGTTGTGTTGATGTGACTAAAACATACTGTCATGGTGAATTATAGAGTTGTAAAACATGATAGAAAAAGAGGCTGGTTTCACTGTTTTCTTGACAAGGGGTAAGCCATGCAGACTAGTTGCATGGTTCAGGTCAGGATGGCACTCTTATCTGTTGGTCTATAAGAAGCATGCAGCTAGGAAGAAGAGGTTTTCCATTTCCTGCAAGGATCCACTCTTTCCCATCTTACATGTAGAAAGCTACTGGTTTAATAGTAGTGCGTAGGTTCCAGTAAACCAGAGAGACAAGAAGTGGGAGGCAGCAATGGTTAATGAACCAACACTTGCTAGTAAGATTGTATTCAAGCATCAAAAAACTACACTTGGAGCTGAATGCAACTAACGACAAATATTTCTGCTCAGAATGTGTCTCCTATTCTCACAATTTGCCATTAGCTGTCTTCTTACCTGCACACCTGTCACTTTTTTATTTTGAAGGCATTGTTTAAGAAAATGTTCACCCATTTTTCATGAACGCACAATTCCTTCTCTTAAAAACTGCATGATCAGGGGTTTTTTTTGTGCGTTTTTTTTTTTAAACATTAACAAATGCTGCAATGGCGCCCATACATCTGCCTGATAAATTGGATGCAGTATGCTACCAAAAGGAGGGGGGGGAGAAAATGTGAAGATGATAAAGTGTCTGTACTGTAGTGTCTGAGTTTTGTGAAGTAACCAGGATTTTAGCTTTTGCTGGCAGCTGTAATTCGTAAGCTGTTTGGGTGAATGGGTGTAGTGGTGATATTCTCAAGTTGGGGTGGGGATTGCAAAGAAAGAGAAAAGTGCCAATAGCATAGGAAGCAGCCAAAAAGAGCAATGGACAATTTTCGTTAGCTGAAAATAATAGCAAACCTTTGCAGAGCTGCAGTAAGATAGATGTCATTCCTTGACAAAACCAGGACATGAAGCTCAAAACCTGGGATACAGTGCTGATTTATCACACTTCCACCTTGTGCAATTAGTATATGGAAAGATACTAGTTGTGGGCAGACACAATTTTAGAAGACATACTGTCCTTTCAGCTTTTGGGTTTGTGTTGTCCTTGGGACTCACTGCTGACAGCTCAATAACTTACATGCCAGGCTTCCAGAGCATGCAGACCAAGCATTTTGAGACAGTTGAATCAGAGAATATTGTGAAAAGTTGCATTGAGGCGCCTTATTTATTTTCAGAAATGTAAAAATGAGAAACTGCCGACATCTTTGTTGGAAGCCAGTTGCATACCAAAGTAACTTAAACTAAGATGCATTTGCATGAATAAATATAAAGTTCGGATGATAGCATATTTTCACAACTGTATGAAATAGCTGTGTGTTTTTGTTTCTATTTTTTCCTAGGTATCTGTAAATGGAAAGCACTTGTTGATCTACAAGCATAGGCTTAACCTTGAAAAAATAGATACAATTGGAATATATGGAAACGTGCAAGTCAGTAGGATAGGATTTGTGTCAAATAAGGTAAATTATTAAATAACGCAGCAACTTATTTAGGGATTGCATGCATAGATAGATAGACAGATAGATAGATTAAGGTTACCAGATTTTTTCCAATGAATCCGGGGACACTTTTCAACTTCAATGGATTTTGTATGGGGACTGATTTGTAAATCCGGGGACTGTCCCTGGTAAATGGGGACGTCTGGTAACCTTAAGATAGATAGATAGATAGATAGATAGATAGATAGTATTAAGCTTATCTTACCCTTCCTCCAAGGTGACATATTTGGTTTATTTCCCATCCCTATTTTTTCCTCGTCACAACTCTGTTAAGTAGGTTGGGTTGAAAGCTAGTGATTGGCCTAATGTCATTTGGTGAGCTTCATGGCCAAGTGTGCATCTGAACATGAGTCTCCCCAAATTCACTCCAATACTCTAACCACTGCAACAAAGTGGCTCCACATTGCCTGTCTCCATTATAGACATTTTTCTGCTTCTTACAATTCTGCAGAAGCGGTGTGTGATTTTTGGCAGAGGAATTGCCCACTGACTTGGGCAGTGAGAAATATTGTACCCTGAGCGCAGTATTTATATAACTACTAACATGAACAGTTTGGGGCCTAATGTGCCTGCATGATGTCCTCATATTGCCTATGGAGAGTCCAGAAATAATGAAGAGCCTGTTTTGCTTTTGGGGAAATGATTCCACATTCTCTCCACACAAATTGGTGTATCACTGAAGTGGCAGATATACTTGCAATGCATTAGTCAGTCTACCTCATTTGACTTTGTGCCTCTGTGGTGACCTTCTATAGAAGAAGTTGGGAGATCTTCCCCTGCTGGATCGTCTCTGCCTTGCTAATGTG
Source organism: Lacerta agilis (assembly GCF_009819535.1). Classification (NCBI taxonomy): domain Eukaryota; kingdom Metazoa; phylum Chordata; class Lepidosauria; order Squamata; family Lacertidae; genus Lacerta; species Lacerta agilis. The sequence continues at coordinate 74,412,878 of NC_046314.1, forward strand.
TTTGAGGACCAACTTAATAAAGCAGGGGTGGGAAATCTGTGACTTTCTAGATCAGGCATAGGCAAACTCGGGCCTCCAGATGTTTTGGGACTACAACTCCCATCACCCCTAGCTAACAGGACCAGTGGTCAGGGATGTTGTAGTCCCAAAACATCTGGTGGGCCGAGTTTGCCTATGCCTGCTCTAGATGTTGCTGAACTCCAGCTCCCATCAGCCCCAGCCAGCATGGCCAGTGGTCAGGGATGTAGGAGGTTTCATCCAACAACTTACAGAGGGTCGCAGGTTCCCACCCTGTTTTATAAAGCAATGAAAAACCATCCCTCCTTGCTGATGAAACATTCACAGCTAGAAAGCTATTCAGAGATGACAGTTCATTATGTGAGTTTTCTGTGACCTGTGAGTGTTGATCTCTCAACCTGTCTTTTCTCTGCAGTCTTTGCAGGGCTCTCAGCCATCCTTGCTAGGGGCAACAAAGACAAACGCAGGAAATGTAGGTATTCTTCTTAACTGGCTAGGTTCACAGCTTTGTTCTTCTTATGTTATAGCCAAGTCTCTCTCTCTCTTTACAGCAGGAAGAAGTCCCTGATGCGTCACAGTTTGTAAGTATCAGTTGGCATGTAAACCACATTTGAAACACAATGCAAGAGTTATTAGGGAGTGGGCACAGACGAGCTTTTTCACATGACCCCTTGATGCAGAATTGTGTAGCGTCATTCTTGCTTAAGTAGCCATTCATTTTGAAATAATTTTTGTAAGGTAAATTCTTGTCTCTCCATCCCTTCACTATTTGCTAGGGTATTAATGAGAGAGTGCACACTTGATAAATTTATCCTCCTTCTTCAAGCCATGTTATGCAACTGTATTTTTCCATGGCTGCCCCAGTTGACTTCCTGCAGTAAAACATGCAAGATGTGGATGGTAGATGTGTGTCTTTCTCACCATCGTAGGACATGTGATGGGAAGCACTGTTTGGCTGCAGTTTCCCACTCTGCCTTCCTCTTCCCATGTTCACTGTGGGAGCTACAGTTGCACCTGATGGAATTGTGATTGCCACTTAAAGTTTGAATAAACCTTGTAGGGGAGTACCTCATTGAAAACACCAGTGAACGTAAGGTTTTGTGTAAACCACTTGGAGGGTTTTGTAGGCTAAGCAGTATATAACACTCTTTAAAGAAAATCAATAAGGTAATGAGAGGAAAAGCTGAGGAATTAGTAAAAGGAGAAATGTATTGTCAAAATAAAGAGGGGCAGTCCAAATGATTTCTGATCCTGTTTTATGTTTGCTTGTCATCCAAAAATGGAATGAACATTGAGGCAGGTGTAAAAACTAACTGATCACAGGATTCACGTTCCCAGAGAACTTCAGTCCATTAATTTTGGAATAATAATTGTAAGCATGGTTACATTTTCAGGTAGTTCCTTACATTGCACGACTTCATTCTCCTCTTGAGCCTGGGCGAACAATCGTCGTAAAAGGAGAAGTCAATGAAAAAGCAAATAGGTTAGTAAATCAGAGTGGCATTTGTCGTTTTTCTTAGGCTGTTTTAACATGCTGCTGTTTTTGGTCTCTCTCTCTCTGTGTATTTATAATACACTAATAGCATAATCCAAAGTATCATGGCTAAGTTCTTCTCAGAAGTATTAAGAAACAGAAACCTACATGCTCTGGATAAAACATAGCACCCGCCTTGGAACCCTTTCCTTGTATTTCTGATTTATTTTGCTTTTGAAAATGTTTTTGTCGGTCTTTGGACTGAAAGAATGTGTGTGTAAATAAAAGAAGTCATCAAAAAAATTTGCAAGTTCTAATCAGAACATTTCTTGTCACCAATTGTTGTAAACCACAATAGTGGTACTTTCTGACTTCTTTCAGTAATTCCCACCGCTGTCCAGTATGATAGTGATGCTGCAGTAGTTTAACATTACTATTTTGTTCACAGCTTTGCCATTAACCTTAAGGCCAGTGACTCAAATGACATTGCTCTGCATCTGAATCCCCGAATAAGAGAGAAAGCTTTTGTGAGAAATTCCTACCTAGACAGCAGCTGGGGAGAAGAAGAAAAGCAGATCCCTCATTTTCCTTTCAGTCCAGGAATGTACTTTGAGGTAACTAATTAAACAAATACAGACCAGTAGTGATCTGCCGCAATACCTGCAATGCAGATGTTTGCAAGGGATGAAAAAATGGTGTTGGACTGGGTAGAGGAGAATATGGTGTAACGTTAGTTCTCCCACAGAGACTAAACTGTGGCCCTCCAAAATGATTTTGGATTTGAACTCCCATCATCAGAGAATCCCAACAGTTCTAGACAGTTATGAGTACTTTCTGCCATATTTATTTCTCTGGAGCATGTACCATGGACATGCAGAATTTGGTAGCTGATTATCATAGATGGCAGGGACATGTTTGAAGTTGCAGGATGATTCAAGTAGAAATGCACTATGCCCAGTGGCTCAGGCAAGAATGGTGATGTTCTGGAAGCTATACCTCCTTTGCCCTGATCATGGAATATTTTTGTAAGGACTGACCTATGATGGGATTGACTAGGCTCTCACCACAGATGATGATGATAATAATATAATTATAAATAATACAAACAAACAAATAAATAATCCATCCCATCTGGCTGGGTTTCCCCAGCCACTCTGGGTGGCTTCCAACAGAATATTAAAATACAATAATCTATTAAACATTAAAAGCTTCCCTAAACAGGGCTGCCTTCAGCCTCGGTCTGTGCATCAACTTAATACAGCACAAGCAGCTGTTTATGTCACAGCAGTTGAAGCAGTGTGGCAGATAGGACCTTTAGCTGTCCATGGAGGCACAGGTTAATTGTGTCCAGGGCAGCTGTCTTCCAGCTCCATCTGGTACGCCGGCTGAGACCCTACCTGCCCGCAGACTGTCTCGCCAGAGTGGTACATGCTCTGGCAATGCGCTCTATGTGGGGCTACCTTTGAAGGTGACCCGGAAACTGCAATTAATCCAGAACGCGGCAGCTAGACTGGTGACTGGGAGTGGCCGCCGGGACCACATAACACCGGTCCTGAGAGATCTACATTGGCTCCCAGTATGTTTCCGAGCACAATTCAAAGTGTTGGTGCTGATCTTTAAAGCCCTAAACGGCCTCGGTCCTGTATACCTGAAGGAGCGTCTCCACCCCCATCATTCAGCCCGGACACTGAGATCCAGCACCAAGGGCCTTCTGGTGGTTCCCTCACTGCGAGAAGCAAAACTACAGGGAACCAGGCAGAGGGCCTTCTCGGTAGTGGCGCCCGCCCTGTGGAACGCCCTCCCATCAGAAGTCAAGGGTATAAACAACTACCTGACATTCAGAAAATACCTGAAGGCAGCCCTGTTTAGGGAAGTTTTTAAACTGTGATATTTTAAATGTATTTTAATATTTGATGGAAGCCGCCCATAGTGGCCGGGGAGACCCAGCCAGATGGGCGGGGTACAAATAATAAATTATTATTATTATTATTATTATTATTATTATTATTATTATTCGCATATTCTCCTCCTCTTGCCTGCAAGGCTGCTAGGTAGCTCACAGAGGTGCAGCACAAGGAGAGATTGTAGCTTCAGCACACATCATCCTATAAAGTTAGTCTTAAAAGTTTCTATTTCTGAACATGTTCCGAAACTATTTGAGTATTACGGTTGCGAACTATCCTACCTTGTAAATGATTCCTCAGACTACATGGCCATCCTTAGTTGTTGGGTAGGTTGTAGTCTTCCCCTTGCAGATGCTCCTATCCTACACCCCCCCCAACTTTGAATGTTTTTAATTTAACTAAGTATGTCAAATATCTTTAACTTTCAGTTGATAATACTCTGCAAGGCCCATGAGTACAACATTGCAATCAACGGTGTGCACGCCATAGAGTACAAACACCGGTTCAAACAACTTGGAAAGATCAGCATCCTGGAAATCCATGGGGACCTTCGACTGCTGGATGTGAGGAGCTGGTAACCGTGATGCAGTACGTGTGTGTTACTTTCAAAGTGATTTTAGAAAGGTCTCCTTGAATCCCTTCCTCTAATCTTGAGGACATTGAGCAGCATTAAACTTGATCCATCTACCGCAGCAAAAATATATATACTGGATGCAGATTGCTTACAAAAACCTTTCTGTATTTGTCCATGGAAATCAACTGACATATCTAAAAACTAACCATAGCTTGCAGAATAAACATACTGTTGATTCACAGTGTAATACTAAGTTATAAATAGTTACCAGCTGTTGCTACTAAAATTGTGTATGCTAAATTCAACTAGTGAATTTGAAGACTATATTGTTAAGCAAACTCTGCTGCTGGTAATGGAAGGTACGGCAGATTCAAAAGAACTCTTATGTTCTTACCTTTCTCATGCTTTTAGAACATTTCTAGAAATTATATCCAGTATATACTCTTAACTGGTTGCACTGTACTGGAAAATACATATTCTCGTGAAGGGCACCATTATTAGCCTGAATTGTTAGGTGTTTTTCTTCACAAAAACATGACTAAAATGGAGAAGTTCCTATTTTGTTGTACCAGATAAGTGTTTGGGGTTTAGGGCTAGGGATTAGAGACAAAGGGTCCACTTTTTCTCTCAGCTGAATAGCTCTGAAGGGCACAGAATTAAAATTTTACTTCTGTGAAGCTATGTAGAGAAAATTAGATACCATGACTTCCAAAATTCTTTTTCTTTTTAAAAAATGAACTATAATGACCTGTTGCAGTGGCAGGGAAACTGTGGTCCTCCCAGCTGTCGTTGGACTTGATCTCAAGGCAGCATGGCCAATAGGAATGGGGAGGTATAGTCAAACAAGTGGAGGCCCATGGGTGCCCCTTCCCTGGTCTACCTGAAACCTTTTATTTTAACAATGCACCAGCAGAGATTAGGTCACTGAGAGATAAGCCCAAGTAGTGAGTGAAGTTTCCTCTTCAGCTCCACCAACTTGGCAGTAGACTTTATTTAAAGAGCTAGGCCAGGACAGTGTTAAGTTTCCTCATGGGGGTTGAGGCAAGAGCTAGATTTATTGCAGAGTTTGGATCAAGGATCAGCTGTCAAAGCTGCCTGTCAGCAGTAGGACGTGTCTGGATGTAATATAGAAGAGTTTTTACTTCAGGCACAAAGTTGGGTGATGTGAAGTTTTCACCTCACACTTTCCTAATGTGAAGAACGCATCCAGTTTACGCAAGCCAGAGAAAGGATAAATGCCAAGTGTCCAACCATTTATAAATGAATGTTTTTTAATCTCACAATTCAGAGTTGAAAAAAATGTATACAATTAAAATTCTTGTTTAACATTAAAAAAGTGTTCATCGTTTATGTTTACATATTATTGAGAATGATGAAAAGAAAGAGACAATGGATAGTCTTAGAAGTAACTCTGCAGTGGTTCTCCAAGAATAACCTCGAGCTGCTGAATTGTCTTCTGGCACTGGTGTTCCACTTCTTCACATTCATCTGGGGGAGGAGGGGACAGACAAACAACAACATAGTAACTATGAAGTCACTGGCAAAAAGGAACTCAATAGTTTCATCCATTATGAAACACTAAAACAGGAGTGTGCAGCTATCTCTGGCCCGCCCGTCATTCCTGAGCATTGGCCATGTTGGTTGGAGGAGATGGGAATTGGGAGCCACTAACTTCCCTCCCCAATGAAAGAGGCTCTGGAAGCCTCCCCAGAGCCCATTAAGGGTGCGTTTAATTTATGCAACTGCAGCTGGCCAGTTGCCAAGCACATAAAGTTTTCACCGTGTATGTTAAATGCGCACAAGTTGACAAATGCTAAACCAGGGATTGTGGTTCATTTCTTCCTAGCACTAGTGGGGAGAAGGAAAACAGGCCATCAAGTCACAAACCACTGTGGAACCTAAATGTGCAAACAGACTCAAGCATTTTCTATTAGGGCATATGGACTATCCTAAACTCCACTGAGGAAGGGTGCAAAAAGTGCAGCAACAGCTTCATTTAAAGTAGACTCCCAAGTAGAAATTCTCACAGTGACAATAATATATGCTACATTACCTTCCATAAGCTCTGCCAAGAAAGGAATAGACTCTGGAAGTAGCACCATGTAGTTCTCTCTTATTTTTTGTGCGAGTTCTAGCAAAGTTAACAAGGCAGCAAATCGGACCTAAAAGAAAAAGAGAGCAGCCAGTAGTATCACAGTGGGGTATGTTACTGCATTTGAACACCAAATTTCTCAAGAGGAAATGCTAAGCATAACAAGTTTCTGTGCACAAATTCAGAATCGCAGCTTTGCTGAAGTTGTCATCCACCACAAAGCAGTCTGCTCCCTTGCTTTAGTCACATGTTTTAGTAAATGTGTCCTACTGGCAGTTCAAGTTAAACCTACAAAGTTGTATCTAATGGTTGTGCAAGAAGAAGCAGAAAGCAGTTTGCGATAGCAATGTGTCCCTCTACGTGCACTTGAATTAAGTCTTGTCACATGTAAAAGCCTCTACAGACTCTGTGAAGGATAAATGCCTGTGTTGCATGGAGCTGCAGTGCAAGCAGGGAACTGTCCGAAATCAACTGCGTACCACTGACAGTCACCTGCCTTCTTAGTCACATCAGGGTGACTTACCGGTAAATGGGATATTATTGTATGACCCAACTCCGCCACATACCTTGGGTGATGCATGCCTCATCTTCAGCAAAATCTGATAGTTCAGTGGCTTCCACAGAGAGTCATCTGCCATTGCAACTGCAAACTGAGCTATGCATGGGATCAAGTGAGTTGTCACTCTCTCCTGGAACCTCTCTTCTCCCCCAAGCATGTTTTCCAGCTATTTAGAGAAAACAAATCACATGCACATAAAAGTGAAATAATTTATTTCCAACCCCCCCCCCCAAGTTACAATATTGTGATAGCTTGCTTCCCTAGATTCCTTGCCAGTCACCTACAGTTTCTAGAAAACTTTGACACCTCTTCCTTGACATCTGTGTCAACTAATGCACCACCCCTGGCTGCATTTAATAGGAAGAAAAAATGGGACTAAGCAAGAACGTTGCCATGGATTGGTTGAACGCAGAGGAATGGTGGGAGGAACCAGCTGGGGAACCTCCAAAGGAAGAAGGCTCAGAGCCGGGGGGGGGGGGAGTGGTGGTTGGACAACAATGAGTGGACAGAAGGAGAAGACTGGGAAGAGGTGTCAGAAACGGAAGGGGTAACGGCTTAGTGAGGTGGGAGAGTTTGTAGCAGGGAGAAGTCCCGAATCGGAGGCAGAAGCTGAAGTAGGAGAGTGGGATAGGGGAGGCTATGAGGCAGAGATGAGTCCAGTTGGTGAAGAGGCACAGACCGCTGCTGTAACCAGAACCAGATGAGGCATGAAAGGGGTGCAGAAAAGTTTGGCTGCACGCAGGCACAGTCTCTGATTGCTTAGGAAAAGCTCTGGTGAGGTGGTGGGGACTCTCAGTCTCGGCAACTTATGTTCATGGAGGAAGACTGCCGGGAATGAGTTCTGCTCATTAGGCATGACACTCAACCAAGTCTGTGGAGGTTATGTTTTTGATAATAAAGAGTTAATTCCATCTCTGAACTCTGTGTTTACTGACCGGCGAATTCCTGTGACGGATGCTATGGGCATGGCTTAAACTTGGTACAGTGGTACCTCGCAAGACGAAAGGGTTTTGCGATTTTTTAGGTGACTCGCAAAACGAAATTTTCTATGGCCATGACTCGCAAAACGAGGCATTCGTCTTGCGCGGTACCACTGTACAGTAAGAAGAACCGCTCTCAATCTCGCTGCCGGGCTCAGGCTTGGGCTGGGCCCGCGGGGAGGGGGCGCTCTCCCCACTCGCTCGGTGCAGGCGGCAGGAGGCTCTGGCTGGGCCCAGCCAGGCCCAATCCCCCCCTGCTGCTGTCGGCCCAGAACACTTGGCTTCTCCCTGACTGCGGCCTCGCTCCCCACACCCGGCTTCCTCCCGCCGCCGCTCACTCACCGCTCTCAATCTCGCCGCCCTTCTTGGCCGTGGCCACGTTGCCCATGGCCAGGCGGAGGAACGCATTAATTAAATTTCAATGCATTCCTATGGAAAACCGTGCTTCGCAAGACGAAATTTCCGCAAAACGTAACGACTTGCGGAACGAATTAATTTCGTCTTGCGAGGTACCACTGTATAGTGCTTTGACAACAATGGAAAATTATGAAGCAGCCAAAGTCCCCCCCTTCATGTCCATATGTCTGTTAGTTGAACAATCATTAAATATATGATGTATAAAAGGGAAGACATTTAAAGGTACCAAACAAAAATGTCTGCAGTGCCCAACAGTTAAGCAAAAATACATTTATCAATACCTGATTGACCAAAGGCATCATCAATGTTTCTGCTCTCTCTTTGCTCACAAAATGATGGGAATCAAAGAGGAAGATTTTGTGGAGACAATCAAGGATGAACTGTAGCAATAAACAGCTCTTTTCAGTGTTGTTCTCAGAGTCAAAGAAAGCTTCCTCTGCATCTGCAAAAAATGACAAGAGACTGAAATGAGGCGCCATTGGCATTGCTTAAGTACCAAAGTAACGCTTCCTGTGGCTACAATTTGCACAAGCCTCATTAGGAGAACATCACATGACATTAGCTGTATGGGCAGGCCAAGGTTAAAATTGCTAATTTATTCACTATACAGATATAAGCAACATCCAACCTCTGATGACTTGTTATGGCAAAACTATTGTGACCCACAGTGCGTGATAGTGTGCCAGTGTTGTAGCTGGCTTCTAGTATATTATCCAGTGCATCAAGTTCCTGGTAATTACAACAGTAATTTGGAAAAAGCACACTTCTCAGGTTGCCATGGGACAGGAGACATCTACCTAGAGGGGCTGCATCCTCTGATTCAACTACGGCAGGTAGATATGATTTTAATGTGCTTTCCCTCTTCCAGTTCTTTCTGCCCTTGCTCAAAGCAGATGTGGTCTTCTCTTCCTTTTGAGCATAAACATTATTTTTGAAAATGCACACGTTTCTAGTGCTTAAGGCTGGCTAAAGACTCAGTAGGTTGGGGAATGGTCAGGAAAGGAATAGTATTTCAACTCTCCACAGCTTCCTATCCGTCCCTACAGATCCTAGTCCTAAGTAATATCTTTCTAGGCTATTTGGCAATTTCTCATGAGTTTCATTCCAGAGATATATATGAAAATTATGACAAGGTGTTTAAAATAGTAAAAGTGGCACTGCCAAATACAAGGCCGAACATGTAACACTTGCATAGCTTTTGTAATTCCTGTGATGTATTCTGCTTCAATAATTTTGACTTTCCAGGCTGGGAAATCCTGGTTTTCGACTTGCAAAAAACTACTGAGTGTGAGCGTAGCAAAAAAGAAGAAGAGAAAAATACCAAAACGAATTAAAATGAGCGGTATTTTATTTACTGCATTCCAGAGTGTCTTCTTCCTACCTGTTTGGGAAGTATTGATCTGGTTCAGTGTGTCAGCAAATGGCTTCACTAAATGGCCAGCAAAGAGAGTGAACAGTCCTTTTAGCTGCTCGGCAATGCAATCTGCCAGTCGGCAGAAAGTCAGCTGCCTGTCCCGAGAGGCACCCTCAGTTTTGGCCCAGTCAAAGAGCTGAAACAGAGAGAGGAATTTCAGTTTAATAATAATAATAATAATAATAATAATAATAATAATAATAATAATAGCCTGGGCGGCTTATAAATGGCTAAGAACACCCACCTTGAAGAAGAATGGTCTAAAAGACATTTCAGAAAGCTTCATAACCATGCTGATTAAGCACTTAATAATATGAGCCTCTGTCTTCCCAATGTTCTCCAGGTCATCCTAGATGAAAACCGACAGTACCAATCAACACTACAATACTCACTTAATAGTCTATTGTTGAGATACAATGTAGTGAGAGTGGGCTTCCACTTATGCAACAGGGCCTATCTTTTTCTCTGCTCCCCACCCCCTCTGCACTTCCAAAAAATCTTTACCAGAGAGTTGCAGGACCCTCCGGATCAGCTCAGGGGGCTGGAAGGCACAGCAAGGCCTGTTGCTTAAGTGAATTTCCATTGTGCAAGCAGACTGCCACAACTGGATCTCATCTTGTGTCTTTACTATACTTAATATTAAGTACACACTTAAAAAAACAACAACCAACAACAGTAATTGGCCATTATGTGACCATCTCTAAACATGGAGAATCAGTGGGTGCAATCCTGCACACAGTTGGGCTTCTTAAATTAGTCAATTACTGAGACTGGGTGCAGAACTGTGGCCAGAGCAATCAAAATAAAAGCTGAATACATCATGTATTCATGCAATTATTATACTTTTGCATGTTCCCCAAAGACCTTCCATACACCACCTGAGAATGCTCAGCTCTGAAGTCCAAGGCCTTCAAGAAAAACGATGTTAGCTCAGACTGATGGGCAGCAAGCGAGTCTTTTTCTAAAATTACGATATGCTCCTTCAGAATATCCATAAGTGCACCTATATTGTTCTAGAAAACAAAACAAAACCAAGTTTTGTTTAGACATATATTTAAATCGGGACAAAACCTATTTTCTAAAATAATAGAAATAAATAAACATGGAAAAGGAATTTTCTTTCCGGAACATGTTTTCATCAGTATAGCAACATTCAGTATGAAAATGTTAGAACTAGAGGCTTCTTAGGCGACTAGCAAGTATGAAATGTTTGCCCTTATTTAAGATAATGGTGGTCCATCAGCTTTCATAGTCCTTTAGAGCCTCTGGAAAGTAAAACCAGATCTTCGCAGATAGAATTCCCCCTCCTTAAACGTGAAGTCGCTTGGTTTCAAAACTGCAGTATAAAACAGTTTTTTGGTTTAATATAAAATATGTCTACGTTTGTAAGTTTTATGTTGTGAACTGCCCTGAGATCTACGGATGAAGGGTGGCATACAAATTTAATAAATCAGCATCAGCATCATTTACTTAAGTGAAGAAGCAGAACACATCTAACCTTAGAAACAACTGCAATTTCACCGTAACATTTCGTAACTGCTGGCAGAAGGACTCTCGGCGGAAGTGTCGTTGCCAGGGTGTTTTTCAGAGACGTCACACGTAGATTAACATGAGATGAAGGGCCCATTTCAACGGCAATTCTTTCCAAACGGACCACCTAACGGGCAGCAAATGTACAGATCTAATTAGCTGCCAGAGAAGCAGCACAGAAGATGTTGCTTGAGCAGTTCGTAATTCCTCATAAACTGAAGGAAGACATAAGACCCACCTGCAGCAAAATATCCTGCAGATACGGACTGAGAAAGCATGGCAAGGTTTCCACAACCTTCAATAGAGCCGTCACAGAGCTAAGCAAGTAAATTTCATTGGCAACGAGCTTCTTTTTGTGTTTTAGTATTTTCAGCAATGCTGGCATTAGCCTGTAAGTAACATATAGAGAAGATTAATTCACTCATTTCCAAACAGGTTGCTCTCCAGAATTTTTTTTTTTACCATCTTTCTACAGTTTTGAACTCAAATATATTTCACCACTGGCTGTTTTAAAAGCAGTTATTCAACTTTGAGTTCCCAGATGTTGACAGACTTATAAGTTGCCATGTAATTGCTAAATTTTGTCCCTAAGTCAAATTGTGCTTCAGCCGTCCCTATCTCTCATTACTCTCAGCTTTTAAGCTCAAGTATCTGCAATATGAGCATAAAATTCCCTGGCCTACCTTGCAGGGCTCCTTCAAATATTACTGAAATAATGGACATAATATGTTTTGAATATTCTAAAGTCCTATATAAACGCTAGATGCATTATTTACTGTACAAGTTGAAATTGCTACCTCGGTAGGTGAGGTATGGCCTGTGCTTTAAGCACACAGGTGACCCCAGCTGCACAGAGCAAAGCACTTCCTACGACGTTTCTCTCTTCCCTTTCTGAAGAAATCACATCGATGGCGGTTTTCAGCACAGGCACAAATGGCTCGTGCCTTTCTGGGCCAAAACTCTTGCACAGCAGCTTCAGGCTGAACAACGCCGTCTGCCTGTTGATCGCCTGCTCTGGCTCCTCGCTGGCCTCACTTGTATCATGCCGCACAACTGCGAGGAGATGGGGAACCAATTCTAACAGCAGCTCAACCTGAAAAACAGAATTAGGCAGGCAAATCAATATTGACTAGGATTTCAGAGCCAAGTAAGGTATCATTGCTCCAAAGGCACAAATAAAGGATGGACTGGCAACTTTAATATCCCACTTTCAAAGCCGAACTATACACAAACATCTTTCCTTTCCCTTACAAGGCCTGTGAAATGCTTTTCTCCGAATCCTTGGCCCTCTTTGTCTTTATGCCATTTTTTTAAGAGCACAGGGGTAGGGAGGGGATTTGGTTATTTGAGACAGCAAATTCCTATGATAAGCGGGAAAAGAATCAGTGAGAAGAATGGGGTTTACTTGTGATTGCTGCCACTGTGTGCGTTGTTGCAGCTTATTGTTCAAGAGGTCCATGGTTTTACGTCTCACAGAAGGCAGCTGGTTGGCCATCAGGCCTTGGATGACGGGGATGAAGGTTTCCGTTGGCATCAAGGCATTGACCTGGAAAGGAAGAAAGTAGCAGTGAAATGTACCATGCCAAAAAAGGAAGTTCCCACAGGTATCTGGACTGCTTTCATAATGAGAAGGAAAAAAAACAACAACTAGGAAAAACAGGGTTCCTCCTTACTTTTTAGGTCTTGCAGCACCAACCCCCTGAAATCAACAGACAGATGAATCAGATAGGCCCGCAGTCTGATAATGTTTAGCTGCCTACTGAATACATTTTTGTTTCGGAATGCCTTCACTGTGGGAATACGTTTCTGGTTTCTCCCGCGCGCGATAGCCGCTGCACCGATCCTTCCACGCTCCCGCGCAGAAGGATAAGAAGATCCGGCCAGAGTTGGAGCCTGGATCCCTGCGCGCCAGGAAGCCTCCTGCTAACGGCTGCAAGGCTGGTTTCCCGCCCGGAAAGACTCATTATTGCTAAGTTGTGATTGGTTTATGCTGATTTGGTGACGCTGTACAAGTTCTCAATAAATAGCCCTGCCTCAGTTTGAGGCGACGGAGAACTCGCTCGCTCGCATTCAGTGAGTGCACTTCAACAACCGACTGCAGTCTGATTTATTTTGGCCTCCTTCTGCTGCACCTTTTACTTTTCTTACTGCCTATCGCTATCCTCTTCAGCCCTTCAACTATTCCTAAAACTCCTCACGACCTTCAAGCAACCCTCATAACCAGTGGGAGCAGGCTCTCCAGCGACTGGTTATCCCGACACTTCACCAAAGTGTTACTTCCCTGTCACTTATGGAAGATCACTTTCCTATGTGACGAAATGGTTTTTAAAGTTTGTATGGATGGTTTCGTTGTTTTAGTTTGTTGAATTGATTTTTGTTGTTGTTGTTGTTCTCTGTGTCTGATTTTATTTTTACCATGTGCACCTTTTCAATGGGTTTTTGCTGTGAAGCGGCCTATACATTTGTCTGGCTGACGAATAAATACTTGCAGAAAAATAAAATTCTTCATGTCCCCTTACTAGCTTCTTCTACCCCTAAGCTGGAGCCAGCAAAGTGTTTGCTTCCTCTGGTGGAGGACAGGATGAGGCAGTCAGTCACTTACCTGGATACTTCTGACAATTTTAGATTTCCATAGGTTCCATGCTGCATAAGAAGCAACAGATGGCACTCAGCTGCCATGCTCATGCAACAGGAATACCCCACTGCCTCCTCCCCACTGCAGCTCCACTTCAACTGAGGGTCAGGGAAGATCCTAAATCTGTTCCAGGGGGTTGGAGAGACCCTCCAAAGCAGATTTGGGAAGGTGTGGAGGGGGCTGCAAGGGGGCAGGGAGGAAGAATTGCTAAAAGTGGCCTCCCTCCCCATTCCACCAACAGACGTCGTCTGTCAGCAAGTGGGACAGAGGGTGGGTACCACCCTGGTTTTAATGCTGTTTTGCCATTGCCGCTGTAATTTCTGTGTGCTGTTTTTATCTGCATTGCTTTTTTTGTGATGCGTAGGCTGCCAAGACCAGGTTTTTGAAGGGCAGCTTTAACTCCTTCATACAAATAAATTGGACTGAAATTAGATTCATCAGCAAATCTGCCAGACTCAAAATAGTCTGATTTCTAAACGCTTTAAGCAACAAATATGTTTTCTCGGTTTGTATGACAGCTCACATCAGCATCACCGCCAACTCAAGAAACCTACCTTATCCAGTACATCATAGGACTTATTGAGCAGAGCCCTCCAGAATTTTGCTGTTTGCGTGCCAGCATTTTTTTCCACTGATTGTGCCACAGCATTGATGTAGCAAAGAACTTCTTCCAACAATCTGGATAAACAACAACAGTGAGTTACTGACCACCGTGGCAAATACAATCTCTTCATTTGGAGGAAGGAAATTCAGCTGGGGCTTTTGCTGTTTCAGCTCCCCTTATAGGAGAAAGGCAACAGAACTGAATTATGGTGGTTACTTATATATACAATGAAAACCAAAGGACAGTCACAGCATTTTTTTTCTTTAAATTTCCAGTCCTTCATGGAGAAAGAGAAAAAGTTGAACATTATGTTTTTTAAAATGTATTCGCTACTCAACTTTAAAATAAAATTCCCATTTTAATTCTTCTCCTAACTGTGGCACAAGATTCATTCCATGTTCCATTACCCAACCAACTATAGTTTCAGGTCATTTAGTAGATGCATATATGGGCCTGGGAAAGGAGGAGGCCTAGAGGGAGTAATGTTAACAGTATCACAGCCAAAAACTCACTTAAGAGTTGCCTACTTTTATACATCTGAGGTTATATTTGCACTCAAAGGGAAAACAAAATGTACCTTTGCTCAAAGACCTTTAACTCCTCAGCGTCTTCACATTCAACTACCTAGGTGATAAAGAAGGGAGGAAAATTATTAACATTCTAGTGGAAATAAAACAGACCTGCTGCACAAGCCATTATAGTGAGGTGCCCTTTGAGCTATTTCACATTATGTACAGCTGATAAAATCAGAGGGGAAGACCACTGGGCCAGAATCAAGGAATGAGTCCTGCTAGCAGAAACCTGTGCAAGGATGTCTCCTCTCTGCATGCTCCCCAAATTGGTCAGGGTGTGTGTTGGCAGAACCTCCAGAACAGCTTGTTGGGGGGGGGGGGGAGACAGGGGATTGTTCCATTTAGCAAGCTGAAATGCAATGGAACAACTGCCATAGTGCTACATTGAATTCTTCCCCACTGTATGTGCCTTGCTTGGGTTCCTGACCTCCCTTCCCAAAACACCCAGCCAGAAACCCACGATTATTGTAGTATTCTCTTTATGTAAGCAGTCCTTGCTTATAGCCAAAGCATAACTAGTTTCACAGAAAATTATACTGATTACATGCAAATCCACAACTGGAAAAGGAACCACAGAAAGCCCTCGAAAGATCTGCGTGCCTTACCATTTTCACAAAATTGTGTGAAGCCAGGAGCTGCGACATGAAGGAGATGGACAGGAATTTGAAGTGCCTCAGCTGTTTGCCAGAGTGAGACTCCACATCAAAGAGCTCCGTTTCCTGCCTCTGTGGTTTTTTCTTAGGGAGCCTCGATTTCTTTTGCCCAGGGTCCTCTGTGAAAGTATCCATCAAATAGCATTGATTTTCCAAAACAAGAAAATGAGTTTTAACATCCCTATAAATTCTAGATTAAAAGGTCTCACTAGGAGGCAGGGCATAGAGTGTTACACTTTTTTGGGGGGGGAGGGAAAGATGCGCAACTTGAAAAGCTGTTTTGCAATATGAATTAATTCTGAAAATTGAGGTACGTATGTTTTATTTGCTTAATCCTTATCTGGGTGCACACTGGGACAGTGAGGGTTCTTTGTAAAGTACAGGGTGGTGGCGGCAGTATGAGCAGACAGGGCTTTGGATGTGGTGGATGACAGAGTCCATCTCACCACTACATAGGATTGCGCTGTGAGTTTATGATTATGAACAGTGTCAGTAGGAATACTTGCATCTGGTTTCAATCCAGTGGTTCTGCCCAACTGGATTGTATTTAGGCAAGAGGCGTGGAAGGTGTCCCGTCTCTTCCCCCCCGCCCCTGCAATTACCTTCTTTGTTCTCTGGCAGCTTCGTTAAATAGCCCAGGACTTTCATCAAACTCTGTAACTGTTGGATTACACTAAATTCACAGCATACGGAAATCCAGAATTCTGTATCGGTCTCCAAAACAGCGTCCTGTATAAGTAAGAAGATTTGGGGTGGGAGAAGATTAGTAAAGGAGAAACTTGCATTATTTCAAGAAAAGAATTAGCCACGCACACCACACTTTCGCTAAAAAAAAACTACACAGTATATACGACACAAAAACATAACCCTTCTACAGTAACAATGTCAGCAAAAGCATCAATAGCATATCAACAAAACTGGCTGATAATTCCCCCCCCCCCCCAGTTCTGAAGGCCTGCTCTGAACAGCAGAGTTGCACAATGTCTAAAAGAAAGCAGGGCTGAGCTGCTGCCAGATTTCTATTGGCAAGGAGTTCCACAGGGGAGATACTGTCACACTAAAGGCTTGGCACAAGGTACTGCCCCTTCAGACGATCAAGGTTTTAAACAAAGAATGCGCAACAGAAGACTTACCTTCTCCCCATTGGCTACTGCAGCCACAGATTTTGTCACATGCTGTTCGAACAACAACACGAGAAGAATCCAGAGAAACCGCTCCCCTCCCAAAGTGCTTATCAGCTGCTCTAGGATTGGGAGGCGCCGGTGCTCAGGCACGTGAGGCAAAGCATCCACAAACACACGGATTATTTTAACCACCACCCCTTCCACATTCCCTGCAGTTTCTGAAGAACCGCCATCCTCCTCGGCCTACAAAGGAAACATTTAAAGAATTAACATGTTGTACGTGCAAACTGCTACCTGAACAGCATTTTCCTGTAGGCCGTAGAAAAACCAGGCCTTCCCCAAACACAAAGGAAAACCTCAAGTTGCAATTGCAGCAGGAATACTTCAATATATGATCGTGTTCAAAAAGACCTGGAGTAGGGATTGTCCATTTTAAAAAGGCATCAGTGCGATTGTGTGCGCTAATGGCAAGGTCCTGGAGGCAAGAAGCCAGTAACAGACAGGAAGTCAGGCCTGATCCAAGACTTGAATACCCGGGTGGTACACTTGACTGTACAGGGGTAGCCAACTTTGTGCCCTCCAGATCAGTTGGACTACAATTCCCATCATACCCGACCACTCACAACACCCAGAGGGCACCACATTGACTAACCCTAATGTTTATCTTGCACTGGAAAAATACAGAACCTTCAGAGAGGACTTGCAGGGCAAAAGGCTCAGTACAATTTCAAGGCAGAATATGGTTTTCTAGTAACAGTTATTTTATGAGTTCCACTTTTGCAAGATGTTTGGATTAGGTTAGACTAGGTAGCCACTTAAAGACATCAAGAGTGAATCACTGGAAAGAAAGTTCTAGTTTAAACACGAAAATGTGTTGGTTTCCTGAAGTTACTTGCCCTGTGCCACTTAATCACCACTATCCTTTTTATCAAGAATAATCTACACTCTGGCTGCACAGTTCCTCCATTCTTGTACCATGTACAATAATTGTACCATGTAAAATTTTATTCTGGGTTCACTACCATAGAAAACTTAAACACTAAAATTACACTCAGCACCATTTTTTTTTTTACTGATTCTATTGAAAATGGGTTGGGGAGTCTATATCAAATATGGAAAACTGCACTAAATAAATTTCAATGGAAGGTTAGCCAGCAAGGTATTTCTTAAGGTATTTCAGTGATCCATTCCCAGATTTGAAATAGCTTACCTGTATAAGAGCAGGAATGACCATCTTCACTGTCTTATTAATCACTTGGAAACTGTAAGCATCATCCAGCCGCATGACATTTGCTCCCATGAAGGTAAAAATGGGCATGATGTTGTGCAGCACTTTACCCTGGAGAAGAGAAATCAGTCACTCATACAACACATTAGAACAGGGGTCAGCAAACTTTTTCAGCAGGGGGACGGTCCACTGTCCCTCAGACCTTGTGGGAGGGCAGGACTATATTTTGAAAAAAATAAATAAATGAACGAATTCCTATGCCCCACAAATAATCCAGAGATGCATTTTAAATAAAAGCGCACATTCTACTCATGTAAAAACATACTGATTCCCGGACCGTCTGTGGGCCGGATTTGGAAGGCGATTGGGCCGGATCCGGCCCCCGGGCCTTAGTTTGCCTACCCATGAATTAGAATTGGTTTTTTTCAAGTATTCAATCCTGCAATGCACTTTTGTTTTGCAGTTTAAAATGGTGGGAATCTTAGGTGAGAGAGACATGCAGTGGCTCCCGGTACCAGTCACCACATGAACGGAGAGAAAGGTTCACATAGTTTACTGCTGCAGAAGATAAGGCTAAGTAAGCCAGTTATGGATGTAGCCATATACAGTACAGTTTGTAGGCTTTCACAGATGCAGATATATACAAGTACAAAGTATCAGTTGCTCCAAATAAACCCCAGCAACTCAAGACGTAACAAGAAACAGACTCCGACTCACAGCAACAAACCCTACTGAGCTGACATACATTAATCACAGATATAGTCAGGGCACTAGGCTATTAGCATAGCAACTAGACCAACTGACCTTGCACCTGCGATTAGCTCATCCATGGGGTGATTTATGCTCATGAAGGAAATTAACCCCTTCTCATGAATTTTTCTACTGAAAAATTAAGTGAGTGGTTCCAAATGGCTTTATGAGAACTGGCCACCTTTTCCTTCCACTTTTTCCACCTTTTCCTTCATTTGCACAACCCATCATACTCTAACCCCATAGCAAGACAGTGAACCTATCTTAGCAGCAAAAGTCTCTGCATTTCTTCCCCCCCCCTTTTTTTAAAAAAAACACCATAGGTGCTGCTGGGTAAACACAGAGATATGTGGCATAGAGATGGGCCCTCCATCTACCAATACAAGGCTTACTGAGTTTCTTGCTGCTGTAAGAGGACAGCATTTCTTATGAAGCAGAAGAAAGCAAAAGTAGCTCTTCAACACTGCATCGTTAGGAGGCAAGTGCCATTCAGAACAGAGAAGTGACAGGTTTGTGTCCAGAAACAAAAACAGTGGTTCTGGGAGAATTCAGGGATGGATGGAGTACGGGGGTAGAGGAGAGTGAGGTTTGGGGAGGCCAGAGTGGTCCAAAGAAGGCTGTGACAATGACATCGGATTTGAGAAGGGACTTGAAGGAGGCAACTTGAAAAGCAAAAATGGGAAGCTGTTTCAAGCATAGGAATGGATCAGGAGAGATCAGATTTAGAATCAATGCACAAAGGAACACCAGAAGACTATCTTTTAAAAAAGGGGGGGTGAGAGTCTTGCTTCTTAGAAACCAATTTCAATTCCATTCCCTGGTAACAGCCATGAGAAGGAGGAGGAAAAAGGCAGGGCCTCTACTCACAGGAAACATTCCTGCAGCTGCACCCAGCAAGAGCAAAGCATGGTGATGGGTCTGAGGCATCTCTGAAACCCGGATGCACTGGACTACCAGCTCGACATTGAACTTCTCTTCATCAAGGATACCTTGAAAAGCAAAGCAAAGATTGAAAGCACAGCCAGGCTTAATTCAATATTAGAAACAAGCTTTGTTATATTCATATGCCAATTTATGATGTTTTCGTACTAAACAACTATTTTTTAAAGGCCTAAGTGTATATAAAGCCTGGGGCAAGCTTTCATACATGGGATCCATGTATGAAACTAAAGGTCTAAAACGTTTTCTTTACCTGCTTTTATCCTGGTACCATCCGGTGACAGTTTCTGACAAATGTTCAACAGACCACCAAGTACTAGCTGCTTTGTGTATTCCAGATTTTCATGTTCTGCAGAAGGTTCCAGGCACCTGGTAATTCAGAAAGACAGTTAAAAAGCAATGCTGGAGAAAAACTGTATTCGTAGGGTAGCGATCAGAAGGTGGCTATTTGGCAACTGCTGAATCACCAGGTACTTATACAGTCATACCTCTGGTTGCGAACGGGATCTGTTCCGGAGCCCCGTTCGCAACATGAGCAGCATGCAACCTGAAGCGCTGCATGTGTGCGACGCGATTTGGCGCTTCTGCACATGCGCAAAGCATGATTCGGCGTTTCTGCGCATGCGCGAACCCGGAAGTAACCCGTTCTGGTACTTCCAGGTTCGGCACATTCGTAACCTGTGACGAACGCAACACTCAGCGTTCGTATCTAGAGGTATGACTGTACTGGTTTGGGACACATCCATGACAGAGGGAGAGGTAGAGAATCTCCATCAGGTCCCTTTATTTTTCTGACCAGTCTCCACAGGGGGATGGCATGTGGGGATGCTCTGGTGCTATGAGGCCCCCACATGTAAGGGCTGGATGGTCCCCCCTTATGGTTCTGCCACCCTCTGAAGTAAAACATCATTACCTAGCCAGCAAGCTGAAGAGAGTAGGTATCAGTGCTTGAGGATGTTTGAGCTTCTTCTTGTGTTGCAGCAATTCCAGGATAAGTGTGACTCTGTGCCAGTTCATACTGCTTTCTTCTTGTCCACATTCCTGGTCCTGAACTTTTCTGAAGGATGGAGAAAAAGAAGAGATTCACTTCCATTTATAAAAGCTTAGCCCATCAATTTTAAAAGAAACTGTTTCTCTGAATGAAAGCCCATACAAAATACAATAATGGTCCATAAAGAAGAACTAGTACACCCAAGCGAAACTTCTTTGTAATCAAGACTGGACTGGGTGCCTGCATGATACAAAAGTGTTCACAGGATCTAAAAATCGTTAATCAGTCCTATTAGGTTGGGGACACTACAGTGAAGGTTCTGCCCAGATCCCCATCAATTATCACCTTACTAAATCAATCTAAGTGAGCAATGTCAATAATCTCAAAAATTATATGGGCCACACATGGGAAGAAAGGCAACTGGACAATCTTGCCGGTTAAATGTACAGTCGTACCTTGGTTTTTGAACAGAATGTGTTCCGGAAGTCCGTTCGACTTCCAAAACCTTTGGGAACCAAAGCAGCTACCGATTGGCTGGAGGAGTGTCCTGCAGCCAATCGGAAGTCGCGGAAGCCATGCAGGATGTTCGGCTTCTGAGGCAAAGTTCATAAACTGGAACACCTTCTTCCAGGTTTGTGATGTTCGAGTTCCGCGTTCTTCCTGGTCATCAATTCAGCCCCCCTCCCCAATAGATAAATACAAGGGAATGACTAAATGTTTAAAATTTTACAAATTAATGTCTTGTGTGAATGATTTGCCCTGCTCTGCAATATCCCAGGATATATGTGCTATTTTTCAGCTTTAGGACTGTCACACTTGCATGGAGTTAGCATCAGCTGCTTTGATGAGGCTATTTGGATCGGAGAGGCAAGACACAGAGCAGCCTCAGCATCAATGCAAGGACCATCTCAATGAGTAGGATCTCCTTCAATCTTGGCCCAAGGTCCCCAATCCTGCTGAGATTTGGGAGGCACCTACTGCCTGTTTCCAGAAACAAGAGAAGACATTTTTGTTCCGATGGGCTTTCCTTGCTAGATAAATGGATCATTGCCATGAGTGTTTATTTTGTTTTAGTTTAGCTGTTTTTTTTGCTGCTTTTATTGCACACTGCCTTGAGATAACTGTGTGGAAGGTGATTAATAAATTATTCTTAATATTAATAATGTTAATTCATGAATGCACAGAGATTTGCAAATGGCTTCTACGTGTTCTATTGCCTTGTACCTCTGCTGCTGCATCTTCTGCCTTCTTGTCTGGTGAACAGTAGTCACATTCTTAGTTTTCGGTAAAGGTTCCAATTCCACACTAACTTGCTCAGCATCAACTGAAATCTAAACATTTTACAAGGAAGAAATATTTGGATGATTTTATAGAGACATGGTATCCCTTCATCACATACTCAACAGAACACAAAGTACAGTGGCATCCACCGGACTCACACTTACAACTTTAGAATAATGTTACCCTGTAAGACTTTGCATTTTGGGGAAGGGAGGCAGGTACTTGTTATAGAGGTGGGGAATATATTTTTATGTTCTTTTTGAAAATTAGTTAAAAGCATGTTTTTAAAAAAGAAAAGAAAAAAGATTTGCTCTTTGAGCACAAATCAAAGACAACCAAGGAACTCCATACTTATATGGAAACAGCAACTTTTGTTAAATACATTTATATTTATTTGCTTTGAAAGGAGAAACTGCTATGAAAAACTTCCCCGCAATATTATTTTTTACTTTACAATGACACATATGCACACACTCAAATATATAAGACTTTTTCTGGACTATTGTTCTAATAACTGTTCCATGCTTTTAATCTCATAATTTAGCACTCATGCATTAGTTAGTTTTCATGGAGCACCAAGTTGAGAGCAACACAATATGGAATTTATAAAGTGTAAACACAACCTTCCTATCATGATTGTATATAGACTAATTCCAAATAGCAATAGGATACTGTACTTGCATTATCCCAAGAGATTAAGACCACCTTACCCCTTTAAAAACACTGCCGATTGTCTGTGCACAAAGTGGATTTTTGCAGTTTAGCAGTAAATCAAACAAAACTCCCAATATCTTTTGCTGAACCTTCCCATCTGGCAATGCGGCAAAGAATGGTTTTGTAATCTAGAAATGACAAAAAGAGCATAATTTGTGTAAAAACGTTCTTTTGTATGCATTTTGCTCACATCCTGAAAGAAAAGAATCAGTGCTATTCCTGCTTTACAGATGTGGGTACGTTTTGTTGGTAAATGGGGGTGGGTGAAGAGGAACTTTCCCTTTGTTAAAGGTTCGACATACTGAATTCCACTGGGAAGAACTACAGGGACTCTCAATCTGCCCTCTCTCACCTGCCCAAGAGCTCTAATCTGGAAAGTCAATCCTTTGTAGACTTCCTGTGAGACGTGCAGAGCTTTGATGAACAAATCCAGACAGTGCTGATTTGTGCAAAGGAGGGCAGCCGAATGCTCATTGTACTTCCCAAGGATGAGATGCAGAAGAAGAGCTTCATCTTTTAACATCCCCTCCGATCCCTTAAGAGCTTTCTCCAATAATCGATCCAGGACAGGCAGCAGGTGAGAAAGCACTACCTGAAAGTAGAAAAGGTGTTCAAGATCAACTCTCTCTTTAACAAGCATGCAGAAATATATATTTTACATTCATAGGGCATAGAGTCGTGCAAAATATTCACAGATCACCAACCCTTTTGGGCCCATGAAAACATATTCAAAATGAAGAAACTGCCATGGACACCTCTTCACCCACCCCACTCAACCTATTATATTGGCTACAATAGAATGTTTCTTTCAAGGCTTATTTCAGCAGGTGGAGGTGACCCTGTGGCCATAAGAGAAGTCTCTGAGTTCACATATGGGCCCAGGGGTGCCATGCTGGTGACCCCAGATGCAGACTCTTAAGAGAAAAGTTCAGAAGTGGGTCAAGGTTGGCTGATCCCAAAGGATAACATCCCAAAGAATAACATGTGTTATTCCCTTGCTACATATGCTTCAGTTTGGCATATTTGGCGAACTGTTGGGAAAAGTAGAAGCACACACACAGAGCCTAATTTACATACTTTGGATTTTAATTTGCAATGTAAAGGGCACCTCCAAAGGAGCATCACAGTTTACCATACAGTGATTTGAGGTAGTTATACAGCAGTTGCTGGAACAGACAGAACAAATCTTAGCTACATCTTAGTTTAATATGCAAAATTAGCATTTACAGTCAAACCCCGGTTGTTGAACGCAATCCGTTCCGGAAGCCCGTTCAGCTTCTGAAACGTTCGACAACTGAGGTGCAGCTTCCGATTGGTTGCAAGAGCTTCCTGCACTCAAGCGGAAGCCGTGTCGGACATTAGCTCCCGAAAAACATTCGAAAACCGGAGCATTTACTTCTGGGTTTTCGGCATTAGGGAGCCAAAACGTTCGAAAATGGAGCCATTTGGGAACCGAGGTTTGACTGTAGCTGAAATGTGCACGTCTAAATTGGCTTTGTGGAACAAAATAATCTAAGGCATGGTTTAGTTTAGGAACAGCAAGGTCCCACTCCGCAACAAAATGCTTCCAGATGGGCAAGCACATTTTCAAAAGCTTGACATAATGAGTTCCACACACCTTGCCGTTGACTTCATGAAGAATTTTCATCAGGTTCCTTGCAACGTATGAAGGACATTTGGTGGTTTGCACACACTTAAGTAATGCTTCCAGTGCTTCTGACAACTTCTGCTGCTGCGTCTTTTGCTTGTGTTGAGTTTGTTGTACTTCAAACAAATTATGAAGGCACTAAATTATAAAACAAAAAGGGGGGGGGGAGGAATTCAGGAGCTATTCAGCACAATAGCTGTATAATCAGTATCATCCAACACGGTTCTGAGTAGTCTGGACACCAGCCACTTTGCCCCCAAATTGAATGTTTGAGACTGGGAAGCACTTTTCCCAAGATCACTTCAGCGTCAGATGCTACTGAGCAGATGGAATGGTGATAGAGAAGTATACTGTTGTAGCTGACAATGCTGCCACAGATTAAGACTGCCAATGGGCTCACACCAGCCCAGTCAGTCGCTATGTGTCTTCTGTCATCTGCACCCTAGATGCCTACTTTGCCATTTCATCATCCTCAGTTCCTCAGGATACCAGTGAGCTGATTTGGGTCAGCAACGAGATGAAGCTCATTGGGGGCTCAGACACGAGACCTCTGTAGTGCCTCTGTAGGAATGCTGGATAAAAGCATAAAACTCCCCAATGAGAAAGTCAGACACTACCCACATTATTTGGACAATCAAAGCTTGGCTTAACAAGCTGAGACATGTACCATCTTTCTGAACCCTCAATGCAATCCCTTTACTCCCATTTTACTGCTCCCTTCATGTGAAGAAGTGAGGAAGCTCCTGTTAACCATTGTTCCCACTTCTTAAGCACAAAGTGGAAGCCAACTTTAAAACAACACTTCTTATTCTAGCTGTTTGGAAGCCAATAACCGAAGTTTCCTATTTTGGATGCAACAGTCATCCATGGCTAGCTGCAGCTTCCTGGCTTGACTCTCAAAGCAGAGGCAAGGGCCCCAAATGTGGATGCAAAAAACCTCACACACGTCTCATCTTGTTAAGCTGACATTTGATCATTCAAATGTGGCTACTGCCATCTATAACCTTCTCTAACCAACGCAGGAGAAAGGATGGCTCTAGAGAGGAAGTTGGGTGGTGCCTCCAAGTCAAACCCTTGTCCGAGGTTTTCTTGAAAAACTTGTCTCCTGAAGATGGCAAGATCATCCAGTGCCGGAATTACTGGGAGACAAACAAGTATGGCGAATGTCCGATTCAAAACAGGTAACACAGTATTTTGCCCCCGAGGCTTACCTGGATTACGTAATTTTGGTGAGATATTATCTCCTCAGCTTTCTGCACTAAATTATGAATGACATGATGAAATGCAGATTCTTTTATTCCACTTAAGGAATGAAGGCATTTCAGAGCGGCTCTTCGGACTTCGCTCACAGGACTTCCCAAATTGATCAGCAAAGCTATGATCACTAGAAAGAGAGAAAAAGAAACAGTTAAAAAAAATGATGGTTAACAACTGTTAAAACAACAACTTGCTAACAAACTTGCCATTGCAATTATAGATCTCATTTGTCTAGCCAATTGCTGCATTTCAGAAACATTCTACCCCATTCTTTCTGTGAGCATCCTGATGAACGGTTGTAAATAAATAACCTAAATAAAGTAAATAGGTAAGTAACACAAGGGTGTTGGCCTTTGTTCAGGATTTCGCAGTCAGCACGTTTCCTGAATTAAGTGCACAGGCTAGGTTTGCATGAAGGTCCTTGCAGATAATCGTCCTCCACAGACTAATTTACATCTCCTTGTCTATACCCACCTTCCAGGTTCTCTCTGTTTCTATGTGCCATGTTTGTCCCCCTAAATCACCTACCTAACAGGAATGACGGTAGCCTTACAATTTTCAAAAGGTCTTCTCTCATGACATGTCGGGGAGGGGGGGGGGAAGTCTTGCAAAATATGACAAAAAGACCAGTGTGCAGTACCTGGGGAGTCTGCTGATGTCAGCTGTCTTTTCCTCTGCACAGACTGCGATGCAAGCATGGCGCACCCGATGTACAAAGCCCGAGTCTGTTGCACGGCATCCATCACAACGTTCAGCTGATTTGAGAGGTTGTAACTGTACGTCCATAAGACTGAGAGGAATCTGAATTCATGCTCTGGATCTTTCAAATGTACCTTCAAATTTAAAAAGGAAAGTCCTGAATGTGCGCAGGTGTGCGCACACACATCAGTCGTTTGTTGCTGTTTTCTGGTTTTGACAGGGCAAACGCCTATATTTCATTTTACTGGAACTAACACAGTAAAATTTCGACCAAATGAGCATTTTAAATAAATGTATTAAAAGCGCATGAATTAGGCTAAAAACCAGAAAAAGGTTCTAAGATACAGGTATATGGATTTAAATCGGCTGGCAGGATGTGGGTGGTGGAGGAAGGGACAAGGTACCTGAAACAGAAGTTTCATCATTGCACGAAAATGATCAGCATAGATTCCCTCACTAGCTCCACGGACCAGAATGTCAAAGAGCTCCAACAGCAGGTGTAAGTAGTTTTTGCTCGTTTCACTTAAAGTTTCAGGGTTCCACCACAACTCATCTGTATGAATGCACAGAAACAGGGAGCAAAGACTGATCAGAACAGAACAAGGCTTTCTGCAGGCCACAAATCTAGCACTGGTCAACATTCCACGACCCACATTCTTTACAAAACAATGTGCAGTGCTGCAACGAGCATAGCAATTACAACAGGACTTTTTAAAAAAGTATCGTTTTTGGAACCGAAAATTCACCTTTCAAAAAGGAATCGGGAGGCAGCAGGCCTTGAATAAAGCTTCTGAGCCAAACGACGAGCAAGACAGAATCTTCTACATCCACAGATTCTCCGGCATTTAACTTTTGTATATATGTTGTTAATGCCTCCAAGTGCAGGTCACTGTCAGATGTGAAATCGCAGAGAAATGCCTGAAAAGGAAAACACAGCTCTTTATATGTTCTCCCTCTGCCTTCATTTTTTTTTTTTAAAAAAGAGCAATGCATACCACAAAGACCTGTCTTTAAATTCAGAAGCCCCAAATGAATGTTGCCATTCAAAATAAACCTTGAGTTAATTCTCCTAAAAACATAACAATGCATGTTTGGGGATGGCAATCCCTAGTGAAGGAGGGGGTGGGCTGGAATACTAGTCCCCAAGAGACTGCATCTGAAAAACCATAGGCTTTCTTGGGGTGCTAACAGCTGCACTTGATCTATGCTTTGCTTCACCCATGCCCACTACGACTGGTGCCTGACCTGGCCTTATGTAAAGCATGTGAAGCTCACCCATGCCTTCCATTTGCTTTAACCATTTCTATTCCTGTCTGGCACCCTGGTTCCAATTCCACTGTGTGCTTCTCTCCCTGAACATGCAACATCTGACATTCAGGAAAGGACCTCGGTATGCTCCTCTAGCCTACAATTTCCCCTTCCCATTTTTGCTAGGCATAGGTCTTCCTTCTCAAGGAGCATCTTGCCAAAACCTGGTTGTTTTAGATTAGTTTCAAGCACCAGTGCAAGTGTAGAGCTGTACTGGAAAGAAAGCAAAAATACTTCTGATTGAAAGCTGAAGTGATACAGATAAGTCTTAGTGAAGCTGCCTACTACTATGCAACAGATTTTAAAAGTATCTACCGCAGAACAAGGGACGCGGGTGGCACTGTGGGTTAAACCACAGAGCCTAGGGCTTGCTGATCAGAAGGTCAGCGGTTCGAATCCCCGCGATGGGGTGAGCTCCCGTTGCTCGGTCTCAGCTCCTGCCCACCTAACAGTTCGAAAGCATGTCAAAAGTGCAAATAGATAAATAGGTACCGCTCCGGCGGGAAGGTAAACGGCGTTTCCGTGCGCTGCTCTGGTTCGCCAGAAGCGACTTTGTCATGCTGGCCACATGACCCAGAGGCTGTATGCCGGCTCCCTCAGCCAGTAACATGAGATGAGCGCCCCAACCCCAGAGTCGGAAACGACTGGACCTAATGGTCAGGGGTCCCTTTACCTTTACCGCAGAACAAACATCCCTTCTGTTTCCTGCCTAACTCTCAGTTTCTTTCAGTCAAGCTTACAAACTCAGGAGTCCTCACCTCCTCATGGTAAGTGTCTTCAAATTTTTGTACTTTTCTCCTCAAAAGATCGAAGACCTTCAAAGCCAGTGGCAAACGGCACTCTTCTGCTTGTGAACTACTGCGGCAGGACTGGACAAGAACAGAGCTGATAATGTGAGCGGTTATCTTCTGTAGCCCTGAATAAGACTCCTCAGCAATACTGATGAGACCTTCCACCTTGAAAGGGAATTAAAACACAGGTAAATATATATATATTGTAACATTAGTTCTTTAGAAAGAAGATTGGCCAATATCTGCATTTTGGCTTCTCTGTGTATTTCCCCTATCCACACGCCATATACAGAACCTGGTTTTAACATATAAAATGAGCTACGGGTGGGAAGGTGTTGTAAGAGCATAAAAAGAGCCTGCTGGATCAGGCCAGTGTCCCATCTAGTCCAGCATCCTGTTCTCACAGATGCCTGTGGGAAACCTGCAAGCAGGACCTAAGCACTCTCCTCTCTTGAGGTTCCTAGCTACTGGTGTTCAGAAGCATTACTGTCTCCGACTACGGACGTGAATATGTCTAAGTCTCTTTTAAAAGTCCTCCAAGTTGGTAGCCATCACTCATATCATGGCATTAGTAACCACTCTCCGGAACATTCTCTCTTGGGTAGTTCATGAGGCAAACAGTGATAAGTATTTAAAGCCTCTTTAAAAGGTATCTGTTTACACAAGTTTCCCTGGAATGCAACTCTTAATTTTTAACACGTCTTTGTACACTGCTCAATGTTATTTGTGAGATACAACTGGCATTTTGCTTTTTTAGGAAATATTACTGAACGTTTTTTGTTGCTTTTATTTTTATAGAAACTGCTTAGAGCTTTTAAAAGAGGAGGTTGTTTTAATTTTTTAAAATAAATAAAAGGCCCGAGGGACCATGGGGTGTTGCTGCTGGTCAGAGCAGACCATATCAGGGACAATAATTTTGCTCAAGGGAGCTTCGTATATGCTTGTTCTGCATATTTCCTTCAATGTGCGGCAGTGCAAATTGTGCAAAGTAAGCATTCCGTGTCCATCATTCAATCTGGGTTTCAATAACTACAGTTTGCATCTTTCCGATCTATGAGTCGCTTTATTGTGCTAATGCCCGTAATCATGCATCTTTTTAATCTATTGGTCATACAACTTAAATAACAGCTTTTTATTTAAAAGAATGTTGTCAATTATACACATACCATTTGTAAAGTGAAGGAAGAATCCTCTGAATTTAGGTTCTCTGACAAGAGGCTGATCAGTTTTGCATTAGATGCACCTATCACGTCTTCTGACTTAACTACCTTTTTGAAAGCTATTTTACCAAAAAGCAAAAAATAGCATTAACATATCAGACACAACATCAAAAACAGTATGGTCAAAGACTGCCTAAATTCTACAAACCTTTGCCTTCAGCATAGTCTTCTTCGCTTCATGTTCAAAAATGCAACGTCACTAATGTTTTTCTAAAGTCATATCAACTGTACATTTATCCCTGCCTTTTTTTTTACTGTAAGAAGTTATTCCACATTGCCAAAGCCATTCTTCTTTGTATCACACACTCTTTAAAAATAAAATTTTATATTCCCTGAATGCAGAAAATGCATTCATTTTGTAAATTGAATTGTAAATTTTGTTTGACTACAACCTAAGTTTTTACTGATAAAATGTTTCTGAACAATAAAAAATAACTAAACCAAAAACACCCTGCTTCTTTTTGAGCCACATTTTTTCAGGCATTTTTAAAAGAAAAATCTAAACTTTGTTATCTTACTGTGAATAATGCTACCAAAAACCTGTGTCACTTATTTTAGGAACCAATCTTTTTTTATTTTTAACGGCTTACCTTCTGGCCAGCCTTTCAGCAAAGGATGTAGGGAGCAAAGGCCAGAATCTGCTACACAAAGTGCCACTTTCCATTCGGCAGAGTTAGAATCACTGCTGGTTATGACTATAAATGGCAGCACCTTTAGGACTAATTGGTTTAAGAGCTCTTTATTCTCTTTAAGAATCTCTTCTTTGATTAAAAGGTATATTGCAGCCTCCAGGATCTTGCACCTAGCACACACATAGAAGGAAGAACAATGGGTACTTTTAGATCACATCTCCAAAATCAAGTTTTGCAACACAGTTCCCCTTCCTAAAATATTTCAATATTGGCATGCTATTTAATATGATGGAAGCTGATGACTGCATTGCTGAAGAACATATACTAGCAGAGCTCATTAACACAAGTTTTGAATTGTTTGGAGAAACATTATGCTCTAGAACACAAATCCCAGTCCCTTGTATTATATGCTTGAAGATATGGAAGTTGCTATATATTTAACTCTTTGTTTTATTGCTAGGAAGCCTGCCACTGCCTCTTCTTGAGTAACTGAATCCTTGGCTTCAATCCACTGGAAGAAAGGGGGAGGTGATGTTTGTCAATTCCCCAGTGCCACCTGCCACACTATGCTGGAGTTTCCCTCTGAAGAACATGCTGCAGAGGGAAGGGGGAAACCAGCAAATGCCAGTAGAAGTCTCTGTCGGATGGGAACCACATAATTCATATTCCTTTAACACACAATGGTTCCAGAATAAAGTAAGTAACAATATGCCACTAAATCAGCAAAGTGTATTGTATAACCTGATCTCCAGACAAGAAATTAAATGAAATTTGTAAATAACTAAAATTCTGAGAAGGTATGAAGAGACCCTTAGCAAAGGTTTCCTTTAAAGAATCCAAAAGGGAATTGTAAAAATGAACACTTACCATTTTTCATCCTTTGAGAGGTCAGCTCTTTCAAAAAGACACAACAGACTGAAGCCAATTTGTTCATTAAAAGTCTTTGAATTAAGCAACCAGGTCTAGGAAAAAGGAACCAGTATATATATATTTTTTAAAAAAAACATATGCATGGACAAAAACTAGAAGCAA
The DNA here is from genome assembly GCF_009819535.1 of Lacerta agilis. Lineage (NCBI taxonomy): Eukaryota > Metazoa > Chordata > Lepidosauria > Squamata > Lacertidae > Lacerta > Lacerta agilis. The sequence goes on from NC_046314.1 coordinate 74,443,918, forward strand.
TTGTGTAGTTCTAAAGCAAAATTTCAAGTTTACTAAAAAAATATTTTCAAGAAGTGCATTTGAAGGGAAAAACCTAGGGATTTCTAGATTGCTCTGTGAATATTGTTATTAAACTCCTCTCTTTCAAGGGAGAGAGAAAAGGAAATCTCTTGAATTTTCATGTTAATTTAGTGGCAAGACAGAACACTGGTCTCCACTAAAACTAAGTGAACAAAGCCATAACATGTTTAGAGGATATCTACACCTACAACCTGCAATAATTATCTAAACACTTTTAACTCCTGAGCATAAGAACTGTCTATGTTCGCTCTCAAATGCACTGTGATAGGATTGCAACCTAAGAATAAGCAATGAAACTTAGAACTATCAAACATACATTAGCATGATATTTATCTTACTGCATGGCCGATACCTAACAAAGAATGTTTTTCCAGAAACGGATGCCATCGTAAGTCAAGCAATCACAACTGATAACAAATACCAAGGATTTCTGGGCCCTTGAAGATATGAAGGCCTACCTTCAATGTACCAAGAGATGACATAATCACATCTAGATTATCATCCTTAAGTCGTGCTAAAATTGCTTCTTCTATAAAGGAGTCGTCAAAGCCTTCCTGAAAAGAGGGGAAGGGTGAGAAATCATCATACAATTCAATTACATTCAAAAGACATGGACTAATACTTTCAGTAAAACGCCAATTCCAGTTCAGAAGCAGACACAATATTATTTAGATAATTACACATTACTTATGACAGTAAGCTGCAAGACAGATGGTCTATAGAATCACAGTTGTAGAATTCATATGGCAACAGACGGTGTCTAATGACATAATCACAAACTATAATTAGCCAAAGGTTTTTCTGTATTCCCATGATCAGCCTCACAGTGTTGACTGTACATCATGCTCAACACACAATAATCAGAAAGAGTAAAGCATAGTAGAAACTCCGCCCCTCTCCAAAATACTAGGCCCAGGAGGAGTGGGGAGAGAACAGTTGACTGCTGGTGTTCAGAGGCTAAATTAGGAAGTAGCTCACATGTTGTAAAACAGTAACAAAAGAAGGAAGAAGTTTGACTGGGGAAGAGCTATAACTCAGTAGTAGAGCATCTGCTTTGCATACAGAGGGTCTCAGGTTCAATCCCTGGCATCTCCTGGTATGTCTTCAGAAGATGCTGCCTGAAACCTGAATAGACAATACTGAGCTGGATGGACCAATAGTCCGACACAGCATAAAGCAGCTTCTTATGTTCTCATCACCCATCCCAGTAGTTGTTGACAATGATGGGTTGGATCCAGGCTTGCACTCAGAGGAGGAAGGTAGGATGGGAGAATGAATGTCAATGACCCCTCCTTCCTAATGCAGCGCCAAGTAGATTCCCTTCAGGGGTTGGGGGAACCTATGGAGCAGTAGGACAGGTGGCACAGGTGGCTTCAGGAGAAAGGGGAGATCAGTGAAAATTGCCTCCCACAGAACTGGAGGATGGCTGGCCATCTGTCATGGGTGCTTTAGCTGAGATTCCTGCATTGCAGGGGCTTGGACTAGATGACCCTTCAGGTCATCTACAATTCTTTGAGTCTATGAATTTCCTCAAGCTCCCCTTGCATCATAGCTCCTTCTGTGAAGGAATAGTGCCCTTTTGTTTGTGAAATGGACACTCTGGATCCAATTAAGCCAGTTTCACCTTTTTACTGACAGAGATTTGACTGTCCCCTATTGTTAACAGAGATGTAAATACTGTCAATGAGATGTAAATACTGGGAATTTACCTTTGGTTACTGTAAAGGTACATTTTTCTGTTGCCACCTGCACAGTGCTTGCTAAATCAGTTAAGATCCTAATTTTTAAAAGTGTAACAAAAGGCAAAAAGGCAAACAAACCTTTGATGCTTGAATGATTTCTTTCAATTGCTGAACAGCCAGAACTCTGACCGCTGGCTGCGGATGATTCAGGCTAAGCAACAGAGACGTATCGGAATCTTCTAGAAACTAGGGATACAAATGAAGATTACTTGAGCTGCAATACTATACGCACTTAACAACAAGTAAGGCCCACTGAACTCAATGGGATCTACTTCTGTGTAGACATACAAAGGATTGAGTGGTTACTGTGTTAGCAATGTATATATTATCTATATATATAAAAATGTAAAAGGTAGGTGTTTGTGACCGATCAATAGGCTCCATAACTGCTTGACCGCTTCCGTTCCAATTTGGACACAATGTTCCATGGCCATATGGGAGTTTGTACATGTTTACATTGTGCAGATGGCACACCTTTCACAGGTAAAAACGTGATTTTGTGCAAAAAATAGCGCCCTCCAGTGGAAGTTAAGCAGTACAGCACACCCATCTCCACCCCCTACTCCTCCTCTTCTGACGTCCCTACCACCATCCAATGGAGAGGCAGGCCACCCGCAAATGCTGCTACTGACTGCGCCGGCGGGTACAGAGGCATGCCAGACGGAAACACCGTTTTTGCCATTTGCAGCGCCGCCTTGACCGGGTGGAGAGGGAGGTCGGCCGCAAACGCTGCTTCCGATATTTGCGACATCACCTCGACCTGCTCGAGAGCCAGGCCGGCCGCAAACACCGATTCGCACGTTTGTGACGCCGCCACCACCGGCTAGAGCCAGGCCGGCCGGAAACAGCACAACCTCGACCGGCTGGAGAGCCAGGCTGGCCACAAACGCCGATGTCGCCCTTTCTGCATTTGAGGCGCTGCCTCTACCGGCTAAAGAGCCAGGCCAGCCCCAAACGGCACTTTTGCTGACTCCTGGGCTCCGCCTCCAAACCCAGGCCAAGATGAAAACATCCCTACCACAACGTCTATTGCACAAAAAACTTCCAAGGTAAGATGGAAGATGTCACACGCATCTTCCACAACTTCCCACCATACATACGTCCCCACTACCCCCCCCCCCCATGAAGACAAAAATGAGTGGGAAAACAGAAAAGACCGAACCTGAACTTAAACGCAAAAGCCTGTGGAAAGACATACAAATTCTCTTTTATACTGTATCTTCCTTTCCCATTTCACTAAATCAGCCACAGCAACGCGTGGCCGGGTCAGCTAGTTCATAATAATTCTGAAAATGCCTTGATTTCATCAATACTGATAAGATGCCATAACAATGCAGTCATCTTTCATTTTACAAAGAAATTTTTTACCACACTCGCTGACTATAATGCTGGTACAGAAACACATTAAAAAAGAAGCAATCTCAAGGAGGATCTTTCACTTACCTGATATTTACCACCACTCATGGAAAGAGAAATAAACTGGTGGAAGAGATCCTGCTCCTCCTGATTTCTAACATCTTTCAGATACTCCTCCAGTACCAAATCTAGTGTTGCAGAATATCTGCCACAGGAAGAAGAAGAAGAAGAAGTTGTTTTCCAGAGAGCATTTTAGGGCAGTCTATTCTCCTGAGTTTCAGGGAAGGTAAAAAATATTTTCAAGCTATTATAAAGACATCGGGCAGTATTCAACCAACTTGGTCCCTCAGCATAAGGACTTTGGGCTGCCAACAGAACTACCTCTCCCTCTCTTCTGCTCCAGGGGTTCCCCTAGTCACCCAAAGCAAATTGGGGAATGCTGTGGGATGTGTGTAGCAGGGAAATCCTTGTGCTAATGGAACGAGTACATTGGATACCATCTATTATCCTGTACTAAACACTTAATATAGGGCAATAAGCTATATACATCTAAAACACTGAAGAGATGTTTACTGTAAACTAATCTGTTATCAAGCTATTAAGTCCCTAATACTATTAGAGCCTTAGAAAGTACCCAGTGGCTGCACCTAGGCTTTTAAATTCTCTCCCAAAGGAGCATTGCTTTGCATCCACCTTGAAGCCTTATGCACAGGGTAGCTAAAACCTTTCTGTTGAGGAGAGATTTGGGGCAATGAACCTCCCCCTAACATTTGGGAGAGTGCACAAGGGCATAACATAAAATGTAAAGTACCTACACATTTAGGTTACAAACTCAAGGCTCATGTATACTTGCCATGCCCCATTGCCCCATGAAAGCAGCAACCAGTCTGGTGCTCCCTCCAGATGTTGGACCAATCATCCCTGACTGTTGGCCCCACTGGCTAGGGATGATGGGAGTTGTAAAGTCCAAGAACATCTGGAGGGGAGCACGTTGACCTTCACTGTCCTATGACCCCAGAATACTGACAACAGACATACTGATTTTAACAGGTAACAAATCTTTCTCCACTTACTTTCTTTCAAACAGCCTGATTAGAGGAAGCAGCTGCTTATTCATCTCAGCCATTTTGCCAGGATCAGAGTCACTCTCTACACCATACGAGATATACCCTTCCAGAAATTTACTGAAGCATCAAGAAAATGAATAAATTATCACCTTACAGAAATATAACAAGCCATTTACATTTTGACAGTTCTCAATTCATTTCAAAAGCTAGTAATTAGATTTTATTTCCCTTGTGAGCTTCTTCGTTTTAATAGCAAGCCTACATTCAAAGGAATTTTCTCTCTCAGTGCCAAACCTGAATGCACTATACAGTTATTTTTATTCACAAAAATGCAATGGAACTTAAAATATGAATATGTTTTCGTTTTCCAAGTTATGGATCTCTGCTTGTGTCTAGAATAGGCAACTGATATATTCTAGAAAGTCACATTGCAAGATGAAAATGAGTCAAAATCTACCTGATGCTCTCCAGATCACCAAGGACAAGAAATAAACTCACTCAACAGGAGAGGGTAGCTTACCAGGCCAATAAACGATCCAAATCTTTTTCTAAAGGTATATTTGTAACTATAGCTTCTAGATGTTTTATGGTGGTTTCATAACCAACCAAGTCAGATTTCTCTTCCATTTCTGAAAAAGGTAGATAGGATAAATACATGGTAACTAATTTTTTTTTAAAGAAAGAAATACATTTACATTGAAAAGTTCCCTATGCTTAAACTGTACTGGAGCACAAATAAAATTCTGAAGTACAGCAGAATGTAATATTTTCTGTCCTATGTTGGTTCCATGATCCTGTAAGAAATATCCTGTTTCGCAGTGATGGCCAAACTTGGCCCTCCAGCTTTTTTGGGACTACAACCCCCATCATCCCTAGCTAACAGGACCAGTGGTCAGGGATGATGGGAATTGTAGTCCCAAAACAGCTGGAGGGCCAAGTTTGGCCATCACTGCAAGGCTGCCTGACCCCAAAATAATTATGCTTCTAAGGGGAAACCAAACACCTGAGCTCCTGTATCTCATTTACAAAAGCAACCACCAGGGATCAATTAACATACCTGTCTTTCCATAAATAACTGATTGAACTAGGTGTGGCAAGATGTAATGCAGAATTGGACTGACATCGTGAGCTGCTGAAATTTCATGAAGGATGGCAATCACATTGGGAACATTACACAGATAGGTAAACGGCCTGCACAAAAAGAAAAGAAAAGACCAAGAGCAATCATAAACATGTGTGCACTCTTAACAGTTTGATGAGATTTAAGCTGTCAGCCACTTGTTATTAAGGTGACTAAGCTGTGGACTCAGGGGAGCTGGTTATCTTTGAAGAGCCAGGAAATTAGCTGCTCTTATTCTTCTGCACATGGTAGGAAGCATTCACTTAAACTGGACTGCTCCAATCGGCTTGCAGTTGCCGCTTCTTTGTAAAATCCTGGGAGATACGCAACAGCATGCAAGCAGCCTGGCCGCTTGCTGGTAGGTAGTCCCATTTTACTGTCCTGCTCTTGCCAGTTCTTACAACTTTGCTTACCAGCTGGGCAATGCTATTCTAGCCACTCCTCTTAACTACTTGATCAGTGCATCTTGTATGCTGGGGCCTCCTGGAAACAGAGAGCTCAACTTACTTTTTCCCAAGACCTTCCTCCTTCTGACTCTGTAGCAGGATGATGAGGCAGCCTAAACCCTCTTTGATAAGAGAGGGCGTTTTGGTCAAAGTCTTGCTGATTTGCAATGCCAAGGAATGAACCAGAGACCCTTCCATTGTCATCTTCACAGCCAACTGGCTTATGATCATGTAGGTTGCTGCTCTGTAATCCACCAAGGTCGACTTCAAACCCTAGTGTGAGAAAAGCAATCCAAAATATTTTTGACAATTTGACAGAGAAATGGGGCAGGTCTTTGGGAGGAGTATTTAACAGAGTATTTTGGAAGACTCGCATCTATAAAAACTTTAATGCCTTACTCCATAAATTAAATAATAACCTCTTCGCAAACAAGGCAGCTCCTGCTTCTGAAAAGCAATCCAAGAACTGGGCTATTGCCAATAAATACAGTAAAATTTCTCACTACCAGTGGCTACAACACTGAACTTGATTTAACACTGAAGTCCCATTGGTGACTTGGAAACACCAGAGACCAGGATTATAAACAGCCTTGTGCTCTCATGTGATAACAACACACCCACCCCAATATATAATACTGTACAATTCAAATACAGGTGGGAAAATTAACAGATGAGAGAATGTGAGAGACAGAATCATTAAGTATCATTTTCATAAAATGCTGGTGCATCTGGAAACCATGACAACATCAAGAGGCTTTCCCTTCAAAGCCAACATTCAACATGCGGCTAGTTAAAAAAAGGAAGTCTCTGTTTATCTACTGCAAAATACATTCCCACAAACCAACAACTGTATAGTGAAAGAGCAAAAGTAATCACTTCAGGAAAAACTGTACCTTTTGGATATAAGGAAGCAGCTTGGAAACTAGAGAGTCTGTTATACTTGCTGCAGCCCCAAGAGCAGACACAATTGTAGAGGCATAAAAAGTAAACAGGACTCTCAATTGTGATAAGTTCCCTGGATACAGTGAAAAGGCCTAGAGAGAGACGTGAGAAGTGTATTTAGGATAATGATAAAACAAAGGCAAAAACAACGCTTGTATGTCATCATTTGCTTTCCATATTGATTGAGAAAGGTTGGGCTAGCTCACATACTTACCAGACAGAGATCCTGGAGAAGTCACACATGTTTTAACTGACATTCCGGCATTGCAGGGGGTGGACTAGGTGACCCCTGGGATTCCTTACCACCCTCAAGCACATGTACCGGACCCCTAGTTGGTAAGCATGCAAATGGACCCCAGGAAATTCCAATTGCCTAACAAGATAATGTTTTATTTCCCATTGAGGAATGCTAAACTCCTATTTAAAAGAAGGCATTCACCAGGGAAATACCTCTCATTAGAATAAAAATAAATAAATCATGAAGGATCAGCTAATGGATCCAATAATTTTATAGTGTAATATTTAGTAAACAAAGCCATTGTTCAGGTCTGACCAGCATAAGTGGGCTGCAACACAATAACTGCTATTTAGCATTTCTAAACTATTTCCCTTTCCTTTCAGTGTTTCACTGAAGTGGTATTTAAACAGATGTGGAGAACATCAAATTGACACTGCCCTGGAACAGCACACCAACCTTTAAAGATTTTGTAACTAGACTGCATATGAAATCCATGAAACCCAGGTCTCTGTAGCAGTGTGTGATCAAAGTTCCCCTTGCAAGAGGGACTCCTGGTTTCTGCAATTGAGGCAAAAAAGAAAGGATCAGAAGAGAAAGACAAAAAATTGTTTAATTAAAATTCAGACAGAAACTATAGAAAACAACAAGTAGTTCCCATTATCATAAATTCAAGGCACTCTACATCATAGAGAATAATCCTGTATCTAGTTACATGAATCTATGTACAGTACCACTGATGCCTATGGTATTTGTGAACATGCCACTAGTTATATGTGTTCAGCCATGTGGCTAAACCTATAATAATAATAATAATAATAATAATAATAATAATAATAATAATAATATTTATATGCTACTCATTTGACAGGATTGCCTCAGCCACTCTGGGCGGCTATGCATCAAGGAACTCCTGGCAGTGTTGCTGGACCAATCACTTTCATTCTAAACTACCACAAAAGTGTGTTGTGATCATCAGTTTTTTTGGGGGGGAGAGGTGTGTGATTATGTAAGCTGTTCTGAGCTCCTTGGAGGAAAGATGGGGAAATGTATTATAAATTAATATGAGGTTTACTCCATGCAATTCAATAGGAATTATTTTCAAGTAATTTTGTACAAGACTGCAGCCTACACTTCCCAGAAGACATACATGAAACTGTGTTGCTAGTGACAAATAAGTACCGGTAAATCATTGGAAGACTGAACAGGCATAATAAAAATCCTGGTTTATTCCGTTTAATGTCTTGAAAGGTATAGCCAACAATATGGAAAAAGCAAAACTTAAAAAGCAGTGAAAGTATACAGCAGAGATAGGGAATCTGTGGCACTAGGGGTGTTGTTGGACTACAACTCCCATAATCCCAGACCAACAAACATGCTGACTGGGACATCAGATGTCATATTTCATTCATATTTCATTTCATTTGAAGTCCAATAATATCTGAAGGGCCACAGCTTCCCAGTCCTTGGCATACAGAGAAAAATGAACATAGTTGAAAGGGAACTTGTAATTATGGGGCCAAAAAAGCAAGACATTCAATTTAGTAAGTAAGTCGACTCTGACCAGGCCCACAGCCAACATGCAAAGAAGGCAGATACACAAAGGTATGAGCTCCCCATGAAGTTCCAAGTGTCAAAACCACTGACAAGCTGATGCTGCAGACAACCAGGGATAATAACAGTATTAGAAATGCAACCACATATATTCATCTTTTGCTACTTCACCTGAATCGGATACAGCCAATGCCACCTTTGAGTTGGGTCACTAATTTTCAGAAGCTGGATAACTCGCACAAACAACTTTGTCTCATGATAGGGCAATACACAGCCAATCAAACTGTCCTGGTTGTACAGATGAATATGAAACCTAACAAACAAACACATAACACAACCACATGATTAAACATAGGAGTTTCTGTGCCAAATACATTTACTTCACAATAGCTCCTACCAATCACAGTATTGCCTGTCTAGTATGGAGCAGTGCTTGATACTGGACTAATGCTATAACCTCTGTTCCCTGAATTGCCCTGGAATGTTGCCCTCATGGGACAACGCTTGTTGTAACTGTCCTGAAGATGTGGGCAGTTTACTATAAACAAGGTTTAGAGGTGCATGAATGAATTACCTGTGAATCAGCCACTCCAGGCACTTCTGCGCTGGTTTGAGCATGAAGTAAGGAGACAAGTGAATCAGGAACAATGAAATATTTTCATCCAGCTGCTGGTTTACTGCCTTTGTTTGGACACTGCGTTCCAAACCTTTGGACTTTTGACTGAAAAGTGTCGGCTGAAAAATCTCAAAGGAAGGATCAATCCCCATCAGCTCATCTAGCCCAGTGCATCCTAGGAAAGATATTGGAATACTTTCAGTACTTCACACAGTTTTTATGAGCCTGTCCAGTCAGTGACAAATCATTCTATGCAGAGGATCCCTGGCGATGGAAGCCACATGGGGCAAATGCACACATACAGCTGCAAATTCACATTGGCCAGAATCATAAACCAGGTGTTACTTTCTCCACGCAGATGCACTGTAGAGCCATTCAGTATGGAGTAATTTACTGATATCTGTACAGGCTCAAGGTACAAACAACACAATTGTATTTATTATAATTATATTCTTCTTTATAAGCGAGCTTGGTTTCTACTACATGACATTTTTCTTTTAATCACCCCAGAACCAACTAAATTGCAATCTCTCACAAGATTAATGCAACACAAGTTTCTTGTAGGTTTCTCCTTACACAGTGCAAAAATGGGCAACCATATTGGCTGCAAGTAGCAAGGATTTAAGGCTGTTGCTTATATTGGGTGTGTGTGCTGGGGATAGGCGTTCACTATAGTGTCAGATGTAACAGGAGTGTAATACAGAATACCCTAATTTGTTATTAAACATACAACCTGAATTAAACAGCTATCAAAATAATGTTTATTTATTTTCTTCTCACAATTGCAAGGTTTTCTTTCTCAGGCAACATACTTTTGAACAAGAAAGAGCTAGGAGAATTCACCCTTTCTACACAACAGTTTATGAACTGTTTATGAATTATCAGCCAAGGTTAAATGTAAAGAAATTCCTGCTTATAATCATGAGTTGAATATGAAATTCACCAAAACAATCTTACTTCATTTGGAGCAGCAGAAAACAGATGACCCTTTATGGTAAATTGACAATTAACCTTGTTCAGAGTCTACAAATGATTCATATTCTGTGCTGAGCAGACATATGGTCTTTCACAGAGTCCAAACTGAAAGGAGCATTTCTGATTTCATGCTCTTTTTTGGAGAAACGATGCCTGACCACAGTTTCTGATAACTCCAAAACTTAAGCCAGCATGAGAGACAATATCTTCTTCCTCCGTAAGTAAAGACAGTTAGCAGTAACCACAAATTTTGGCTGGTTGCATAGGCCAGCTGAATTTATTGACCCATCAGGCACAATACAAAACTGTGTTCTTAAGCCCCTCACTTACCTATTGCAAAAAATGTCTCCCTGTCAATATTGGCAGCTTCCTTACAATCAAACAGTAGTGATGCTACTTCACTTCGAGACAAGAGACTGGGGTCATTCTGAGGGAGCGCAAGGCGCTTCAGCTGGTGAGCGAGGGATGTCATTTTTTAACCCTGTGGGGAGGGAAATCAAAGGTTTTAACAGATCTAGGAAGTATTAGATAAACCAAAATCTATCAAAAGAATCTCTAGTTTTGTACCAATTTGCTATTAGCAAAATCATAAGTAGATTGCACCAATTTTGGCTGGTGCTAAAAACCACCATAAAATCTACATTAATAGCTAGCTACACAACAACAACAACAACAACAACAACAACAGTGAAGCAGCATAGGAGTTAAGAACACCTGTCATGAATTGAAGTTGTCAAAATATTCAAACCTTGGCTCAGTCATTAACTCACTGGGTGGTTTCAGCAAGACACTAACTCTCCATTTCAGTCACCTCACCCTGTTTCCATATTTGTAATAAAGGCACTTCCAACTTACCTTGCAGCATTGTTGCAAATATTACTGAGATAATGGTCAAGGTTAGCCAATAATGCTAAACCAGGTACATGGAAACTGTGGCCCTTCTGATGTTTCTTAGACTACAACGCCCATCATCCCTGATCATCAGCCATGCTGGCTGCAGCTGATGGCACGGGGCCTCCCAACAACATATTCTCTATCCTTATTTCCATGCACATTGCCACTAAGTATGAACTCATACATACATGTTCATCGGTCATACGCACATGAGATTATTATCATGAGGGAAATGCCACAGAGGAACATAATTACTGTACAATACTTTAAAATGGAGACAGCACAGAAGTCTATCTTCCTCCCTGAGTGAGAAAACATCACTTGATGGATAGTTACGCATGAACTGTTTATGAACCTCCCCATCCTGCACTTACATGGAATCAAGTCCTATTGAACACCATCTAACTGAACCTAGCAGTTCTTAATTCAAGTTAAACAAGCATAGGACCAGGCTATACCTTCCACCACAGTCTGTGGTGTGCACACCTTTTCCGATCTAACACCGTGGCTAAGCTCTGTACATGACCTACAGTATAAGGTATTGGACCCCTGGACAGTTAAGTCCAGTCAAAGGCGACTATGGGGTTGCGGCGCTCATCTCGCTTTCAGGCTGAGGGAGCTGGCATTTGTCCACAGACAGCTTTCTGGGTCATGAGGCTAGCATGACTAAACCGCTTCTGGTGCAATGGAACCCTGTGACGGAAACCAGAGCGCAGGGAAACGCCGTTTACCTTCCAGCTGCAGCAGTACCTATTTATCTACTTGCACTGGCATGCTTTTGAACTTGGCAGGAGCTGGGACAGAGCAACGGGAGCTCACCCCATCGTGGGGATTTGAACCACTGACCTTCTGATCAGCAAGCCCAAGAGACTCAGTGGTTTAGACCACAGCACCACCCATGCCCCTTACATGACCTATAACCATTAAAAGGACACGCTCTCTGTCCATATGTACATTGTAACCTTCTCCCCAACCCCTTCTTCCTATGCTATGAAGCCAGAGTTGGGGCTTGAGAAAGAATCTTCTTGAAAGCTCTCGAGAAAGATGGGCTGCAAAGGAAAAACTGGCCGTGACAAACGGCAGATACTAAGAGCACAGCAAAATGCAAATGAATGACAAATATTCCATAGTCAAAACAAAAAATAAAAAATTCCTTCCAGCAGCACCTTAGAGACCAACTATGTTTGTTCTTGGTATGAGCTTTCGTGTGCATGCACACTTCTTCAGATATATTCCATAGTCAGTCATGAAAGTGGGTCTGCAGTTAATACAATGAATCCTGACTCAGTCGTAACTCTTCAGCAGCTGATCAAATGTTGCAGTGCTGCATGAGCAGGTGAGCCTCGAAAGGCAATGCGAGATCTGGGAAGAAAGGAGCTCAACTCTTAACGGTGACTGAATCCGCCGCCTGTTCCGATAGAGCTTCGCGCTGAGAAAAGGCGAGATCTCGAGCGGAAAGGACTAACCTGGGACGCTGCCGGTTCCCACCCTGCTTCTTTTTCTTTTTCCTCCACGTGGGAAGGTCCACCAGGTGTTTCACCTATGACCCGGAAGCCAGAGCGGCGGACGCGTGCTTCCGCTTCCGTTGTTAGATGGTAATGGCAAGGGTAACGGAGCCGGCGTCTTTCCCTTCCTCCCACCCGGTCTTTGCTCTCTGCTGCCCCCGCGAGGCCTTGGGCTGCCACGTGGCCGACTGACGCTGGGAGGAATTGAACAAAGGGCTGCGCAATGAATTCAGCTTTGGGGACTCCGCTTGTTTGTTTATTTATTTATTGCCCATAGTTAACGTGAAATCTGAAAGGCAACATTGGTATATCGTTTTCATTTGGCAGAGGAACTTTTGTGTGTGTGTGTGTGTGTTTGAAACCTCTCATTTGCTTCAGTTGGTAAAACCTATGAGTTGCTGGGCTCAGCCCACCTCCGTGCTTTGTCTATTGCCATTTTTATTATTTTTGCTGCCATAAAGGGGTGGGGTTTTTTTTTGAGGAAGGGAGAAAAAAACCACTTGAAGGGCCGGATTAGGCCCCGGAACAGGGGACTAGCCATCCTTGAACTAGGGAATAAGCTCCACTGAACTGTAGGACATAGTTTAGTAAAGACCCACAGGATTGCAGGATTGCCAGATTAAACTCAAAGAAACGGGAAAACTGTGTAGATTTGGTTTTCTCCACACACAGAGAGAGAGATCCCCATAACAGCTACGTATCTGTTCCCCTCCCGCCCATGAGCACACATGCAGGTCACTGCATTAGGCAATTATAGAAAATGGCAGGCCTATGCACACTTCTTGCTTCCACATCCAATTTCTCGCCCCCAGCATTTGCTCCCCGACCAAATGGAATAAGGGGGTGGGGGTGGATATGGGAATCAGATGCCTCCCATTCCCCATAACAGTGTGTGAACTCATTCATGCTTGAACTGGGGGAGAGGAGGAAAGAGGGCTCTTTACACCTTATGGAGATTCTTCCATCTCATTCACTCAACCCACATAGGGAAAGATTGGATCCTATGTTTGCACAGTACTTCAAGGAAGGAGGCATTATTAAAATACAAATTAAACTTGTGTGCCATCTTTCACAGGAAGGATGAGAATCATTGAATCCCCAGGCACAGATGTTGGCTTGTATTGCTGCAATGATTTAGAGGGTAATTCACACTGTGCCTCCCACTTGTTTTAACCTTGGGATTACCCCATAAATCATTTTGCATGCTGTGACGCCAACAACACAGCACATCAACAATCCTCCTAACAACACATCTATATTACTGCACATCTTTTTCTGAATAGAACAAGGCCGCAGCCCAATCATTTTAAATGTAATTTACTGTGAAAATGCATGGCTTGTAAATTTAAGAGACACAGGTGACACATTTTCTGTGTTCAGTGAAGAAATTCTAGATGAAGGAAATGGCAGGCGCTGGATAACAGGAAAAAGTGATAAATGAGAGAGCAGAGATTCCTAGGTGACGATTTCACCAGAATGAAGGTGTAATGGAAGGCAGGATACTGCAATGGACAGAAGACAAGCCCACATATTATGCCCACATTAAGTGGTTGTATCATGTGTCCATGAGTGACATTCCAGCATTCTCCACAACATTGCTAATGATAATGGAAACATAAGAAAGTGCCCTGTGCCATTTTTTCCCCTTTAGTCCATTATGGCCCACTCTGACTGGCAGCAGCTACCATTTCAGGCAGATAACTTTTCCCATTACTGGACGCTTGCTCCTTTTAACTAGAGATAGCACGGATTAAACCTGTATGCAAAGCATGTACTCTGCCACTGAGCTGTGGTTCCTCTCCAAATCCTAGGATACAGGATCCTAGGATCACAGACCACTTCACTGGTGCTCCTAAAAATACTGCTGTGTGTGGTCTGTTCATCGCTAGAGAGGCAGACAGAGAGGGGCAAGTGTTTAACCAGTGCTCCCCCCCCCTAAAAATGTTTAGGGGTACTCTCGTTTTCCTACTCACATTGAAATACTGCCCCTCAATGAGGCCAAACTTAGATTCACAAAATGTTTAGGGGTATGCGTACCCCTGCGTCCCGCCAGAAAAAAAGCACTGGGTTCAACAACATATATTCCATGCTATACTACTAGTTAATGCTGAAATGTGTTTTTAACTGCTAAGTTCTCCCGCTGGTGAATCTAGGCATCTGTGGGTCAGTTCTGTTTTCTACCTCCACAGATTTCCCCTTCTAGCTGCATCCCAGTGATATAGTAAATATCACTTCAGAGAGGCTCCCAGTCCTCAAGGGTCCCTCCTTCGAGCACATATGGGGCTGCATTGGAAAGTAAGCCCCGAAAACGCCTCAGGGTAGAATTCAACACAGTGCAAAGTTCCATTTTCTCCTTGCACAGTGAAACATCCTGCCCCTCTCCTCCTGGCCTGTGTCCCCTAAATCTGCTCTAGGGGTTCCCCCTATCATCTGAAGCAGATCTGGGGATGACTCAAGGAGGAGAGAAAGTCCCATTGGGTAAGTAGAAGTCTTCCCACTTGGCATCATTATTTAGTTGAATACAGCCCTCAGTGAACAACCTTTGGGATACTATCCTGCAGAAATTATTTGAATGTACTGTATTTAAATGAGAGATTGCTATAGACAAAGCCAACAAATTGTTTTTTTTTTTTTTATAAGATTTTATTATTTTCTATTAAGACAAAGGGAAAACATAACATAAACAACAACATTCACAATATAAAAATACAAAATACAATACATAAACACAACACAAAAACATAATCCAACAATCACAATAAAAAGAAACATATACAAACCTTTAAACTAACATTTATCCTCTTACTTTGTTACTATCTTCTCTATTTTGAGGGACTTCCCCCATTCCCTCCACTGTCTTCAAAATCATATATATCTTCAAGGTAGCTTTGTATCTTGTTCTATTCACATTAACTCAATTTTTAATACACTTTACTTTGCTTAATCATATCTTAACTTTAACACCAAATCTTAACACAATTCCTAACAATTAAATTTTTCACACAAAAATATCTTACCAACAATTTTATCTAACATATATCTACTAAAGCCGCTATTCTATTTAATTCTGCTCAAATATTCAATTTTACTGTTTTGACTAAATAATCCTTAAATTTCTTCCAATCCCTTGACACCTTCTCCTCCCTCTGGTCCCGGATTCTGGCGGTCAGCTCTGCGAGTTCCATATATTCCATCATCTTCATCTGCCATTCTTCCACCGTTGGTATCTCTTCGCCTTTCCATGTTCTTGCCAATAAGATTCTAGCTGCTGTTGTGGCATACATAAAAAACACTCTATCCTGACTGGGTATCTCTTCATTGGTTATGCTCAGGAGAAATGCCTCTGGTTTCTTACAAAAGGTAACCTTCATTACCTTCTTCAACTCATTGTAAATCTTATCCCAGAAAGCATTTACCGCTGGGCACAGCCACCACATATGATAAAAGGTACCTTTCGCATGTTTACATTTCCAACATACATCTGACATTTTGGTATTCATCTTAGCTATCTTAACTGGTGTCAAGTACCATCTATAAACCATTTTCATTATGTTTTCTCTTAAACTATGACAAGCAGTAAATTTGATACCTTTTTGCCACAATCTCTCCCAGTCATCCATCATGATATTATGTCCTATATCTTTCGCCCAATCTATCATTGATGATTTAACCAGTTCATCTTTCGTATGCCACTCTAGCAAAAGATTATACATTTTGGAAAGGTTCTTAAAGTTCGATTCTATCAGTTCTGTTTCCAGTTTTGATTTTTCTACTTGAAAACCAACTTTTTTGTCCATCTTAAATGTTTCAAATACCTGATGATAGTGCAGCCAGTCGGGGACCTGGCTTTTCACCTGATCATAGCTTTTTAGCTTAAAAGAGTCCCCTTCCTGCTGCAATATGTCCATATATCTTAACCAGTTTGCAGACATGTTCGGTCTCTTGTAGGCCTTGGCCTCCACTGGAGAGATCCATCTAGGGGTCTTTCTCTCTAACAAGTCTTTATATCTAGACCAAACCTGGTATAAGGATTTTCTAACTATATGAGACTTAAAAGTTCTGTGGATCTTAGCCTTGTCATACCAAAGGTATGCATGCCAACCGAACATATTATCATACCCTTCCAAGTCCAATACATCAACATTCTCTAGTTTAAACCAGTCCTTTAACCAGCAAAAGGCCGCTGCTTCGAAGTAAAGTCTTAAGTCCGGCAGGGCAAAGCCTCCTCTCTCTTTAGAGTCTGTTAAGATCTTAAACTTAATTCTTGGCTTTTTGCCCTGCCATATGAACTTTGATAAGTCCTTTTGCCATTTCTTAAAGCAATCCAGTTTGTCCAAAATTGGTATGGCTTGGAATAAAAACAGCATCCTTGGTAGGACATTCATTTTTATCACGGCAATTCTTCCCATTAACGACAGTTTCAATCTTGTCCATATTTCCATGTCTTTCTTTATTTCCGTCCACAGTTTTTCGTAATTGTCCTTATACAGGTTCAAATTCTTGGTTGTGAGGTTGATACCTAGATATTTTACTGTTTTGACAAAATTGAGGCCAGTGCCTTCCTGTATTCTTTGAATTTGTTCTGCACTCATATTTTTTCCTAAAACTTTGGTTTTCTGCTTATTTAACTTGAAACCAGCTACAAGTCCAAATTGTTCGATTATTCCCAAAGCTCTGGGGACACTGCTTTCCGGTTCTTGCAGGGATAACATCAAATCGTCTGCGAAGGCGCGTAGTTTTGAGAGTAACTAGTTTTTCCTCTGGGACCTTTTGCAATCCATTCTTTTCCAGAAATCGGTCAATTTCTGCTTCATCTATCTTCTCCTCCTTGTACAGTTGCTTGTAAAATCTTTGAAAACACCATCTGATTTCCTCAGGTTTCTCCACGTTTTTTCCGTTTACTACCAAGGTATTGATGACATTTACCTTTTGTCTTTTCTTCAATTGCCAAGCTAGTAATTTTCCACATTTATTAGCCGATTCAAATGTTCTTTGCTTCATCATTTTCACTTTCCATTCGATGTCCTGATTCATTATATTAGCATATTGGGATTGCAAGTATTTAATTTCTTTTTGGATTTTGACACATCTGGGATGTCCTCTTAATTCTTTTTCCTTTTCTTTGATTGATTTCAACAATCTCTCCATCTCTGCATTTTGTTGTCTCTTCTTTTTTGCTTTTTCACTAATGAGAAATCCTCTCATTACAGCTTTACTTGCATCCCAAGCAATTCTTTTCTCCACTTCGGAGCTCCAATTTATCTGAAAATATTCTTTCATCTTTTTCACCGCTCTTTCCACTAGCTTGGTGTCTCTCATCAAAGCGTCATCCATTCTCCATCTAAAAGAGTCCTTGGAAATCATTTTTAAATTTAACTGTACAGGGTTATGGTCTGAAAGAGTTTTAGGGCCAATTTCTGCCTTTTGTATTTTTAGAGCCAATTCATTCGAAACCCAAATATAATCTATCCTCGACCATGACTGCTGAGGTTCGCTGAAGTATGTTGCCTCTGTATCTGTGGGATTTTTTAGTCTCCAAGAGTCCACCAAATTCAGATTATCCACCATTTCAAAAAAAGTCTTTGGGAGTTTCCCATCGTTCGTTAATTTAGTTCTTTGAGATCTGTCCATTAATGTGGAAACTGCACCATTAAAATCTCCAAGGCAAACTAATTTATAATCCAAATAATCCAACAGCAAATCATATATTTTCTTATAAAAAATTGACTTTCCATCATTTGGTGCATAGAGTCCCAGAATCAAGAATTTTTCGCCTTGTATGTTAATTTCAATTGCGATGTATCTCCCTTCTTCATCTTTAAAAAGCTGTCTTGGGCTATATTTCTCCTTTGCGTATATCACTACTCCTCTCTTCTTGGCCTTATCCGATGATATAAACTCTTGGCCTAGTTTTTTATTCTGTAGTAATCTTCTGTGACGTCGGGCTATGTGGGTTTCCTGTAAGCATATTATATCCAGATTCTTCTTTTCTATGCTGTAGAACACTCTGCGTCTCTTTGGTCTCTGATTCAATCCCCGGACATTCCATGTCATTAACTTGAGCGCCATTTTCCTTTCTCTAGTCTTCTCCTCCAGTTGCTTCTCCTTTCTTGTCTTCCTCTGGATCCTTGCCTGGGCTGGGTAGGCTTGGTGGTGGTCCCGGCGGTGGTGGAAATACCTCTGGAAACCTGTAGAATTGTGCTGGGTCGAGTGGTGTGCCTTTAAATTGTTCCAGGTGCTTGTCCAAAAACTTCTGCTTCTCCGCCAGGGACCTTATTCTTATCTTTTTTCCTTCAAACGTAAATGCCAGGCCTTCTGGAAATTCCCAACTGAAGGGAATTTTCCTTTTTCTAAGCTCAGTTACCAAATCGTTGTAGGGAACTCTTTTGTCAAGGAAAAATCTGGGGATATCCTTATAAAAAATTACTTTATTCTGCTCAACCACCAGGTTGTTTCTATAATGCAAGTCCAGAAAATAGTCTCTGTCGTGTCGATCGTGTAGCACAATCAAACAGTCACTGACTGTTTTGCTGCTTTTCTTTCCTCTGGAGCCTCTTGGACCAAATCTGAAGGCCTTCACTATGCGCGCTGAGACGTTGATTTCTTCTATCTCCCAAAATCCTGAGAATAACTTCACTATGTAGTCTTTTAGGTCTTCCCCTTCCAGTTCTGGAAGATTTCTTAGGCGGATGTTGCCCTCTCTTTGATGTAGTTGCAGAAACGCGAGAGACTCTTCAACAGACCTCTGTCGTGATCCAATACTCTCTATCTGTTCCAAATCTAAATTATCCAATTTTTCCTCCACCTTTTTTATTTTTTCCTTGACCACTTTAATTTCCTCTGAGTCCTTTTTCAAGGTGGTCACCTCTTGCCCAATCCTATTAATCTCTTCTCTGTTCTTCCTTACGTTCTCCTCAATTTGTCCAATGGATTTTTCTAGGGTCTGCGTAGAATTTTTAATGTCAGCTTTTATATCAGCTTGTAATTTTTCTATTGCTGAATTCACTGCTGTATTTCCTGATGAAACTTGATCTTGTGTTTGCTTCAACCCGTCAGTCACGCTTTTCAATCCTGCTGCAATTTCTGCAACACTAACAACTAATTTCTCCATTTGTTCCTGTAGAGTTAGGGAAACAGAGCCTTTTCTTTTTTCAGAGCCAGTTCCTTTAGATCTAGTTTCCATTCCCTGTGGGCTCTGCAGCTGTAATCTCAAGGTCACTCCAGTTTCTGTAGTAACAATCTCAGACATTCACAGCAGAAGGCCAACAGTCCCAAAAGTAAACACCAGGTGGCCAGCAGCTCAGTCCTGAGAACAAAGAGGCTGCTGAGCCAGGAGCCCACACCAGTCCCGAAAATCCAACTTTTGGGCAAAGGGTTTTAATTTTCCAAAATATAAGTTCCTTAAAGCCAAGAAGGGCCCATTTTCATGTAGCCCAAGTCAGTCACAGTTCCTAACTTGCAGTTACCACCAAAGTCCACAAAGTAACTTGTATCTGGTTACAAAAAAGTCAGAATGTCTCCACTGGTAAACAGTCACTGAAACACCAACAAAGGAAAAAAATGGCAACAATGTATCACAGCCCGCTACTGACCCGGAATCCTAATCCAGAGGGTGAGGGGCATCTTCTTTTGCCATATCAACTGTTTTTAAGTCTTTAAACATCCTTTAAACAACTTTTAATCAACTTTTAAAAAGTTCGCAAAACTTTTCCGTTAGTCGCGGCTTTGATCTTTTAGCGCTACCAAGCTCGCGCAAACAGTTTAAAGGGAACAGGCTTCCTTTTGCAGTTCCTCTGCAAGCAGTGCTCTTAAAACTTGTAAAAATAATCCAATTCTTTAACTTACAGAGTTTCTTTGGAAGTTTCTATGCAGGAAGTGCCGGGTGCTCGAGTCTGGCGGGATCGCTGCTTTGATCCTCCGCAGGCAGACGCTTCTTCAGTCCCGTGCCGGCGCTCCGCTCGCCCGATTTTCCCCCTTACGAGGGTCAATCGGGAACGGAGACGGCACGTCTGGGACCCACGAAGCTCAGGTCCACGGGACGCTCTTCCCGTGGCTTTAAGGGACCCGTGGCGCAGGCACAGAAGTCCCTAAAGCCTGGCGGAGGACGGAGCCGTCGGACTCCCGTCCGCCATTGACCGGCACCTAACCGGAAGTCAGACAAAGCCAACAAATTGATTCCAGTTTTGGTCACATGGTCAAAGGGTGGTGTAATTTACTGGCATCAACTTCTCAGACTGATTAGGCTAGAGCTGTCAACCTTCCTTTTTTTGCATTGGGAAATGGTGCTGGAATAAGGGAATTTCCCGCAAAAAAGGGAAAGTTGACAGCTATTGATTAGGCCCTGATTGGACTCACTAGATCGGGGGTTGGGAATCTATGGTCCTTGGGCCAAACTTGGCGCACCACACCTCATTTGGCCTATGGAGCCATTTCCCCCGAAACAAACACACCTGACGACTTATTTCTTGTAAGCTGTGGGACAGGTAGAGATGTGGCTGCAGAAAGCAGGATGGAATTAATAGAATCACAGAATTATAGAGTGGGAAGAAACCCCGAGGGACATCTAAGTCCAGCTAAAGTGCAGATCGTTCAGTTCTGCTTGGAAGGTTCTGCCAACCTCTCAAAGCAGGTTTGTTAGGATGGGGGAAAGATAAAGGTTCCTCACTCTTGCTTTAGATCCAGCTTGTTTTCCTTGGGGCAGGGGGACATTTATTTATTTACTTTTTATTTCATGAAAATTATATCCATCACTTTACAAAAAAGATAAAACTGTAAAATAAGGCAATAATTACAATACGTTAAAACACACAGGAAGTTAAAATGCTGAAACAGATTGCGATTCATATCAGCATCGTGGTTGTCTTCAAGATTCATAGCTGCTGTCTTGAGCCAGCCCCTCTTCTGGACAAGGATACCAGGGCTGAGGGAGAGAACCTTTTTGTGGCCAGCTGGTGCTTCTGATAAAGATGCCAGGTATGGGCACGGCATCCTTTGGAACAGGTAGTGTGAAGTCTAGGTGGGGTTGGGGTTGGGAAGCCTTGGGCAGGATGGGTTCAGTAGGGATGTCAATGTGATGAGTCAGCTACTGTCCAGTCTGCTAAATTTTTGTGCTGTAGAGATTGAGTCTAAAGCAGTGTTGAAGAGTGTGGCACATATTTCAAAATACAGTGGTACCTCTGGTTACGTACTTAATTCGTTCCGGAGGTCCGTTCTTAACCTGAAACTGTTCTTAATCTGAAGCACCACTTTAGCTAATGGGACCTCCCGCTGCCGCTGCACCACCAGAGCACGATTTCTGTTCTTATCCTGAAGCAAAGTTCTTAACCTGAAGCATTATTTATGGGTTAGCGGAGTTTGTAACCTGAAGCGTATGTAACCCAAAGTACCACTGTAGTGAAAGCACTGGGAGAGAGAGGGAGAGAGAGATTTTACTAACTATATATTTTAGACTTCAAAGTGGCACTAGAAATCCAGTTTTTTTGCCCTTTGCTTATTATTCTGGAAATTTCACGAGCTAATGTGAAATAGAAATGCAGCTGAGTACACATGACTGTCTGAAAGCTTGTAATAGGTTATTCTAAACCCCAAGTCCTGCCCTCCCTTTCTCTACCTCTCTGCTCCACACTCCCTCCCCTTGCATTCCCTTTGCAGAACCATTTTTAAAATCCTGGATGTGTCGCACCATTTTTTCCAACCTTATGCCAGCACTATTTGTAGTTTTCCACCTGTCACCGTGTGTATTACATTGTAAGCCTGGATGGTGTTTCTTCAGTTCTTGTGCCTTAACAGACAAGGAGAAAGATTCACAGATCATTTGGGGGTAACCTTTTTAAATTTAATAAGACTGCCAGAATAAGGCAGCAATGCTAAATGTGTTTGCATGAAAATTAGCTACATTTAAATAAAAATGATTATTTCAAAGCGTATGTTTACAATTTAGGGTGTTGGTCGCCTGTGAATAATTAAATAAAAATGATTATTTCAAAGAGTATGTTTACAATTTAGGGTGTTGGTCGCCTGTGAATAATTCCCCCACATGGTTGTTGTTTTTAATACAAATCACGTTTATTTCCAAGCTTTTCTATGTAGAAATTAACATTTCAAAATACATTACTAATTGGTGACCAATCTAATTTTATTGTAGAGGCATGCTGTTTTCTGAACTTCCCATATTTTCAAACTAAGACTTTTCCTGATACCTAGCATCTGTATTGCTGTGAGTTTGGGGGGTGGGTAGGCTGTAAACCTGGATCCGACAAGGATTTGATTGCTGGAATAGCCAGGCAAGTTTCTTTGTAATGGCCTATGTATGAGTCATTAAGGTAACTAAGGAAGTGGTTCTGTGCTAGAAAACAAATGGGTGGCACCCCTCTCTCAGCTGTCTGTTAGACAAAGGCTAGAGTTGAGGTGTGTGAGCTAGAAGGTAGAAGGTAGAAGCAAGGAAGCAGGCTGGGAAGCCAAGGAGTCAGAGCCATATTTGATTTCTGCTTGAATCCAAGGGGAACTGCCTTCCTAAATCCATCGCTGTTGAGTGGAGAAACTCCAGAGGTTCAGAGACTGTATCTCTAAGCATCCTCTCTCCTTTTGAATCTCTCTCTCCTGAAGTTCCTTAGAAAAAGGACAATAGGGCATGGCAGACCTGTTGTCTTTTTTCTAAGATTGAAAATACACAAGTCTATTTTATCCACTTTTTAAGGCAGGGGGGATTGTTCTGCCTGTTGAAATCTGGCTTGCGAGCATCAAAGGAGGGACTTGGAAAAAGAGGGGAGGGGGATGGATGTGGGAGGCAGTACAGAGACACGTGACAAGGCAAGGGGATAAGAGGCAGAATCGGAATCAGCCTTCGCATGAGCCAGGGTTCCTTTCAGAGAATCACAGCAGCAGTCCAGGGGCAGAAAGAAAGACAGGAAGAAAGTGAAGGCAAGCTCTTAACCTGCAACCTGAAAACTTCCCTCTCTCACACACCAGCAAGACTTTCCTGCAGAAGAAAGAAAATAAAAGAAGACAGAATTGCCTGCCTGCCTGCCTGCAAGATCATTTTCTTTTTGAGAACTTCTTATTAAGAGCCAAGAAACCTCTGCAGGTGTGAAAAGCAATCTGATTCTTAAAACAACATGACAACCCAAATAGACACTAGCATACATTATAACTATGAGTATGAAGAGGACGAGTATATGAACCAAGAGGAAGAATGGGACAGGGACATGCTCCTGGACCCTGCATGGGAGAAACAGCAAAGAAAGGTCAGGAAAGATTCTTTACTTATTCACCGGATTTACAGTATATCCCATCTTTCTTCCAAGGAACTAGGGGTGGTGTACATGACTCTTCCCCTTCCCAATTATATACTCACAACAACCCTGTGAGGTAGGTTAAACTGAGAAATGTAAACTGGTCCCCAGAGACACCAAACAGGTGAAGTTTCATCTTCACTTGCTCAAGGAGCCTGTACACTTTTGTGCATGTACTGTTCATTGTGTGATGAGGGATAGCTTAGTTGGTAGAGCATGAGACTCTTAATCTCAGGGTTGTGGGTTTGAGCCCCATGTTGGGCAAAAGATTCCTGCGTTGAAGGGCATGGGACTAGACGATCCTTGTGGTCCCTTCCAACTCTACACTTTGATTATATGATTCTATTCCATGGTGTTGTTTTAAATTGCAGCCGTCAGGAAGGGGTGCTCAGGATTGGCACTGTGGATGGTGCCTGGAGAAGAATTTGCTGTGGGAGGGAAGCTACAATTGGTGACAATAACAGCAGAATCACAAACTTGAGAATGCCTACTGTAGCATTGTTTAAATGAAATGAAATAAAGGGAGGAATTCAATGTCACGCTAAGGTGATAGTTCCACCAGGGCAAGCATTTTGGCTTGCCTGATGGAATGACACCCCCCCCAACGCGTGTGTGCTGTTTGGGGAGGGGTTCGAGGTCCCTCCCTGTCCCCAAGCCAGTTTCAGGGGGCACGCAGGAGAAAAGGAGGAAAGTTCCATTGTACAAGCAGAATTCCTTGTGCAGGCTTCCCCCGATGAAACTCATGAGTTGGATCCAAACAGATAGAAGAAAAGAGACTTATTAAACACAATTACACATTTAATGTAAAAAGTAGTACAGGTATTCCCAACCTGGCACCCTTCAAATGCTTTGGGCTACAGCTCCCATTAGCACCTGATGGGAGTTGTAGTCCAAAACATTTGGACAGTGCCACGTTGGGAAAGACTGATGTGGGGTTTTTGTTTGTTTGTTTTTAATTTGATTTATATCTTATCTTTCATACAAGGAGATCAAAGCAGAATACATGGTTCTCACCAGCCCCTTTTTATCCTCATAACAACCCTGCGAGGTGGGTTAGGCTGTGAGATAGTGACTGGCCCACAGTCACCCAGACAACTTCATGGCTGAGTTGAAATTTGAACCTGGGTCTTTCAGTCCTAGCCTTGTAATCTATTGTACAGCTCACTTGACTGTAATTTCCCAGGAAGTTCTCCTGCACAAACCCCATGGAAATAAATGAAAACATCACAAGAGCAAAGAAGTAGCTCTTGTTTAGCTACTTTTTCAGGATTTGAATGGAAGAATTTACTTGTGGATAATTCCCCTTCCCCCAATTTTGTTTGAAAACGCTTTCGGCTACAAAAAATACTTTCAGCATTTTTTAACTCATCCATTGCCTTCCATGATGTTGACCATTTCCTAACATGAATTTGAGCCAGATTTTATTTTTTTGGAACGTTTCTATACACCCCTACTTCCTTCAACAAAACAACAATATAGATAACAAATTGATTTAAAGGTAATACAAAATGCAGTGAAGGAGGATGAGGAGTTTGGATTTGATATCCCGCTTTTATCACTACCCTAAGGAGTATCAAAGCGGCTAACAATCTCCTTTCCCTTCCTCCCCCACAACAAACACCCTGTGAGGTGAGTGAGGCTGAGAGACTTAAGAGAAGTGTGACTAGCCCAAGGTCACCCAGCAGCTGCATGCGGAGGAGCGGGGAAGCGAACCCGGTTCACCAGATTACAAGTCCACTGCTCTTAACCACTACACTACACTGAAATGCCAGCAAAAGGCAACCATCGCCAGAGAAAGGAAAATAAATAATAATATTTGAAAAGAACAAGGCAGGTGCAGGAACTATACACATTAAAATTCCTGAGTAAATAAAAGTGTCTTAACCTGATGCTAAAAGGATGGCTAAGCCAGCACCAGACGTATCTCTCTAGGGAGGGCATTCCAAAGCCAGGGTCCTACCTGCCCCATTGATCTTTCAAGAGACAATCTTTGAATTTACATGCTTCCAGTCAAAGACTAAAAATATCCGGATAAGGCTAGCAAGTTGATGTGATGTAAAATGTTTTCAAAAACAGTATGACAAATTTGTTGTGAAATCTATTGGTTCCTTATAGGAATGAGAAATTATTATAATCTGGACTAATCAAGGGTTTGTTCTGATTAAACAGTTGATTTGCAGCAATAAAACTTCTCAACCAAATGGTCTTCTCACCTGAAACTGAAGGTTGTGTGGCCACATAAAAGAAAATAAATGACAAGTTTTTTGAAACTTTTGCTTCAGACTTTGAATACAAACATTTATTGGCCCACAATAAAGTTTGCCATGCCTAAATAAATTTCCCATTTGTTTCAGTACTGTGAAGCATGGCTGATTTTCTTTGGATTGCAACCTTATCTACTTGGATTCCCAGCAGAATAATTTAGACTTGCTTATTATTTTGATTTTCTGAAAATGAAGCATGGATTTTTAAAAACACACACACAACCTACTTGTGTGATCCAAAAGAATTTCAATAGCATGAAAAGATGCTATTGACCCAAGGGAACATGTCAATTACTTTTATAATCCTAATGTTTTATGAAAACATTGTGGTTTTTAACACCAATAATTAGACAATATTTCAGGATGCAGTTGAAGAAGCCACCCATTAATTTCAATGGAACTTATTCTAGGTTTGCCATACATCTGGAATATCCTGGACATACATGGAATACTGTATCTGAACTGTCCTGGGAGAATTTGGTTAAATGTCTGGGAAAATTCGGACGTATGGCAACTGATGTCGGCAGTGTTGTTTTTGCCGATTTTCCTTTTTAAAAAAAGCTTTAAAATGCCCAATTTCTTTGTGATTTTGCAAAAAAACCACACACACCTCAACAACTTTTCTGTCCTGATTTTTGAAATATGGCAACCCTATCTTGGCAAGCCCCACAGATGTAAATGGAGGCTGTGCAGCAGTAGTGCTAGCAGTTTGCAACCATTATTACTTTCCATTGTCCTGAACCTTTGAAACAAATGTTAAATGGATGCACATGTCTATAAATAGTATCTGATAGAAGGCATTCTTTTTTCCATGGCTTGGAGATCAGTCTGAACAACATCCTCTCTCAGTAGGATTGATGGATTTGAAAAGTTCTGAGGGTGTCAGACTCTTCTCCATACTGTAGTGCTAAAATAAGCTCCACAAAGTACATTCCAGATGTCCGTATATACCAGTGTTTTTCAACCTTTTTTTGGCAAAGGCACACTTGTTTCATGAAAAAAAATCACGAGGCACACCACCATTAGAAAATGTTAAAAAAATTAACTCTGTGCCTATATTGACTATATATAAAGTAATTTTTCAATTTTTCCCACGGCACACCAGGCAACATCTCGCGGCACACTAGTGTGCCACGGAACAGTGGTTGAAAAACACTGGTATATACGATGAGAAGACTGTAGCTGCCTGGTTGTTGAGCTTTGTTCAAACGAGTAATATAATATTGAACGGTGATCTTCAAGCAAGCCTGGCAGTTGGCTAGCATACATGTTCTATGAGACAATCTTGGAACAGGACAAAAATAAATGCCATTGTTTCTATTGTGGGCTGCACTCTCCAGACTTGCCATTTCAGGATATGCATGGTATGAGATCTGTCAACAGTTGCTGGTTACACATGATGACGTCCTTAGGATTACAATGGACGTGACGCCTAATTATAACTCCATCTCATAGAGTCTCATGGTCTGCAATAATTCAGACCCTGTGCTGGGGAATTCTCGGTTTCAAAGTTTTCTATAAATGTGGAGTGCACATGCAGGGCGCTGCATAGGGTGTCAGGCGAGTAGGTGGGAAACAGAAGGAAACTAAAGTTAAGAATGATGGCAGATTTAATAAAACCATCCCTGTATATGAAAGACATTGTTTAATGTATAAAACAGATTAATGAAAATGAGATCAATTAAAGTTAGATTCAGCTACTCTTTAATATAGTGATTTATTTTAATCCATCCATAGGGTTGATTCACACCACCACCACCTTATCATGTGACAGAATATGTTTACTGGGAACTGCAAGTGCAAATCAACACAGTTCCAAATGTGCATTCAGCTGCATTGTCTGCACTAAAGATGCTAGTGTGGCCACTTAGACATTGCAATTTTTAATATATATTTTTTTGCAAAGGATGCAGATTTGCACAGTATTGCATGTACTAATTTATATGGGTGAAATCCAGTAGTGCCTGTATGTAAGTGGATTGAACTTTTGTTGCACGACAGGCCTTCTCCGCCTCCTCCTTGCAGCTTCCAACCACCTGCAGAATCTTGTCCAGAGTAGATTTGGTGAGCACAAGAGGCTATCAGGGGAAGAAGAGGAAGGGGAAGTTCTAGTGTGCAAGCAGAAGTCCACCCAAAGGGTGTATTTGCAACTGAGCGGTAGTTTTTCATCCTCCTTGTAAGCAGTCCTCTTTTCAAGCAGGCACACTTGCCCTGGTACATCCACCAGTAAGGGTTTAGGGTCCCCTTGGTTACAAGATCACTATCCCTTCTGCAAAGCTTCTGTCAGCAGCAGATGCCTGAATCTGATCCTTTTCCAGGGAATTCCAGTTGTGCTTGTAGTGCTATGGCTTCTGAGCATTGGGAATGCATAGAATAGTCTATTAATAGTTTACAAACACACTGAGAGTTTATGTGTTTGGACCTCTTTTTTGCATAAACGGAGCCACAGGCTACTTTCTAGTGCAGAGGTCCCATACTTTTCTGGGCCTTCAAACACATTTGGAAATCTAAAAAAGAGTGGGCATCGCAAAATACTCATTTCACAGAAGGAAAAGTGACAATGCTCAGAACCCCCAAGCTACAAGCAAAACACCTACCGGTACATACACCCCAAAACAGACAGCAAAACCAAGACACTAAAAAAAAAAAAACCAGGAAGTTCATGATGCTGAATGAAGGTGCACTGGGTAGAATCTTTGTGACAGATTAAAAATAGAAAGTAGAAATTAGGCACAAGCATTACTAGATCCTGTGTGAATGATAAAATGTCCTCATGTATACACGTAGTCTGTTTGCAGATCTGAAAAGGAATTGAGTTTTTTCTTTTCTTTTTGCTCTCTAAATTCTAATAAAGCATCACACCTGTGGATTCTGTAGTATGGGGAAAAAAACAGAATAAGCAAAGCATTCCTGATATGTTAAGTCAATATTGTATTTCGTTTTACCGTCCTTCTCTGTAGATTGTTTGTATTTTTCTGGCACTTTTCCTTTACAATCCAACCTGTTAAAAAAAGTCATTATTAGACCAGACAATATGTTTCTAACAGAACAGCCCTGCACAACTTGTGATCCAGGCACATGTTGTTGCCTGCTAGGGGCTAGATAAGCCTCTTCTTTTGCTGCCTGGGTGCTAAAGGAGATGGCTTGACAAGCCCCTGGGAGGAATAAAGGTAAAGGGACCCCTGACCATTAGGTCCAGTCGTATCCGACTCTGGGGTTGCAGCGCTCATCCTGCGTTACTGGCCGAGGGAGCCAGCGTACAGCTTCCGGGTCATGTGGCCAGCATGACAAAGCCGCTTCTGGTGAACCAGAGCAGCGCACGGAAACGCTGTTTACCTTCCCGCTGGAGCGGTATCTATTTATCTACTTGCACTTGGACGTGCTTTCAAACTGCTAGGTTGGCAGGAGTTGGGACCGAGCAATGGGAGCTCACCCCGTCGCTGGGATTTGAACCGCTGACCTTCTGATCAGCAAGCCCTAGGCTCTGTGGTTTAACCCACAGCGCCACCCGCTTGGTTATTTGGGCTGCGTTACTGGTTGTGCTAGCAAGCATTGGAGGGACATAAGCCATACTCATTGTTTGGTGGTGAAAACAGAGGGGATCTTAGCCCTCAAGTCAAAGCTGCGAGACCTCAGGCCCAGGGCTGAATGTGGGTCTGCAATCTTCTTTATCTGGCCCTCAGGATATTTAATAGGCCACATCCCCTCACCAAGCCACACTCCTTTCTGGCCCTGCTCCAAACCCTCTTGGGGTGTCCCCCCTCCTTGGTTGGTGGAATATATCCTATGATAATGCATTTTGCTTGCCCTATTGGAGAGATGTGTATGCCTTTGTACAGCTCTGACATTTGACTGCATCTTATCTTACTCTAGAACGTAAGAGCTGTACCTGTTGTTCTGGCATGCATGCGGCCCCTAAAAGGTTTCTCACAAGGGAATGTGGCCCTTAGCCTGAAAAAAATAAGAAAATAAACTTAAAACTGTTGTGGTATATCCCAGTGTTTTTCAACCACTGTTCCGCGGCACACTAGTGTGCCGCAAGATGTTGCCTGGTGTGCCGTGGGAAAAATTGAAAAATTCAAGAGAATTACTTTATATATAGTCAATATAGGCACAGAGTTAATTTTTTTAACATTTTCTAATGGTGGTGTGCCTCGTGATTTTTTCATGAAACAAGTGTGCCTTTGCCCAAAAAAGGTTGAAAAACACTGGTATATCCTGATCACCTAGAAAGGTTTTGGCTTTTCCTGTGCCTTCTGTTGGCACCACACTTTTAAAGATGTGCTCAGGTGTGTTTAGCTTGAATGGGGGGGGGGTGTCCTTGTGAGACTAAGTGCAGAAATTGAGTTTTACTTGTATTTGCTTGTATTTGCTTGCAGCATGGTTGCTGCTACATAGACTTCCAAGTTCCACCTGGTGTTTCGCTTCCATCTGATACCCTTCTCTGCTTCTATGTGTTGAGCAGCGAGGGAGGGGCATTTGTTCTGTCTAATTAATGCAATACCTTTTCAAATCCTAAAGGATTAAAAATGTGCAGGGCACAGTGCTAGATGCTGGCCACAGCTTGATCGCTAAGACCTGAGCATATTTTGAATAGTTGTGCAATGACTATTAATAGAATAGATTAGTCAGAGACAGCAGCTCATGCTCCCAGTTCCAGCACATGGAAACAGAATAAAGGGATAGCTCAGTTGGTAGAGTATGAAGGTCTTAATCTCAGGGTTGTGGGTTTGAGCCCCACGTTGGACAAAAGATTCCTGCATTGCAGGGGGATGAACTAGATGACTCTTGTGGTCCCTTCCAACTCTACAATTCTATGATTCTATGAAAGGCTCAAGAAAGACGACTTTCAGTCGTTCAGTCGTGTCCGACTCTTCGTGACCCCATGGACCAGAGCACACCAGGCACACCTATCCTTCACTGCCTCTCGCAGTTTGGCCAAACTCATGCCAGTCGCTTCGAGAACACTGTCCAACCATCTCATCCTCTGTCGTCCCCTTCTCCTTGTGCCCTCCATCTTTCCCAATATCAGGGTCTTTTCCAGGGAGTCTTCTCTTCTCATGAGGTGGCCAAAGTACTGGAGCCTCAACTTCAGGATCTGTCCTTCTAGTGAGCACTCAGGGCTGATTTCTTTGAGAATGGATAGGTTTGATCTTCTTGCAGTCCATGGGACTCTCAAGAGTCTCCTCCAGCACCATAATTCAAAAGCATCAATTCTTCGGCGATGAAAGGCAATGAAATTTCCTCAGTTCTGCACATTTGGCTTGTTGGGCCTTTTTGGAATTTCATTTCCCATGTTTCCAGAAATTTTTTTAAAGTCCTCATGAAAACTCCTCAGCATTTTAGTGTGTGTGTCCCCCCCCCCATTACACATCCCTCCCAGGTAATTTATCCAAATGTAATACATTTGTGTATGTCATTTTTGCTAATACATGCACAATATTTGGGGGTCTGCCCTGCTTTGAATAGCAGCACTGATTCTTATGGCACTCAGTGACTGAAATTATCACTTGATAGCCTGCTCGATTGGGAGCCGCCCAGAGTGGCTGGGGAAACTCAGTCAGATGGGCGGGGTATAAATAAAAAATTATTATTACTCTTTTCAAACTCCCATCACAGAATCAGCTTGCAATGCATTGCCCCTCCTACTCTCCCTCCTGGTAAGCAATAGTGACCCACCTTCCAGAAAGCTAGAATTGCGGCTCTGCCCCACCAGGCAAACCACTTCTGTTCCACCATGTTGTGACTTTTTGAGGTCCCTCCATGGAAGAAGACCCTGCCCATTATAAGCATATCACCACATCATCGGGCATCTGTTGGCCTACTTTAAGGCCACTTCACATGCCACAAATTTAGGCTCAAATTCTATGCATGCTTTCTTTGCGTTAAGCCCCAACGAAATCCATGGGACTTAATTCCAACTAGACATTTATAGGATTGTTGTGCTGCTAATGTGTACACCACATGTAATCTATAGCAGTGTTTCCCAACCTTGTGCCTCCAGCTGTTTTTGGACTACAACTCCCATCATCCCTAGCTAGCAAGACCAGTGGTCAGGGATGGTGGGAATTGTAGTCCGAAAACAGCTGGAGGCCCAAGGTTGGAAAACACTGATCTATAGGATGTACCGTAACAGGTGAGGCATATAATGTGCGTTGATTTCATGTGTGTGCTAAGAGGGCAATACAAGGTATCCAATGGAGACACACAGCATAATGTGTGATGCGATGCTTAATATGTACATAAGAATGGTAAAATACCATAAATGGCCTTGCCATTAATACCGGTAAATACGCTAGACATATCTTTCATGCTTTTGTCAACAGCAAAGGTAAACATTCTGGAATGTCAGTATCTTCACTTAAGCTGTCCTTTGAAACTAAGTTTGAATTATTATTATTTTTAATCGAAGGCTCTAACATTTCCTGTTAATAGCTGTTTACCATCTTTTCTTAACACTCTTAATCTGTGATTGCAGACATTTACAGCATGGTGCAATTCCCACCTACGGAAAGCAGGCACGCAGATCGAGAACATTGAAGAGGATTTCAGGAATGGCCTTAAACTGATGTTGCTCTTGGAGGTCATTTCAGGTTAGTTTTAGAAGGCAGCAAATGATATGTATCTTGTCAAAACGTATTTCGCCATCGCCTTAGAGGCAGGTGAATCTGTTTCCTTTTAGTTTCTCCCAGTTTCTCATTTCCCCGAGTATTAAATTCAGTTCTTCACATTTCCACATCAGTTTATGGCATGTGCATGTGTGTTTTTAAAAGTTGCCATGAAAACTCACCAGTATTTTACTGTGAATTTCTCATCATATACCCATTGCTTAATGCACTTTTTGCCTAAGACACACATTTTAGCAAAGTGTCAGGGACTGGGCAGATGAGGAGCATTGGTGGACACTTCCACCCCAAGGGACTTCCGGGCAGGAGGAAGATGATGATAGTATGGACCCAAGTTCTTGGTGGTAGCGAACAGGACACACTCTAGAAGCAGCAGCAAAGAGCTGAGAAATAATGGAGGATGAGGAGCAGGAGAAAGCTAGCAGATGTTCTAGACCTGAGCAGAGACAGGACTCAGAAATGAGAGAAACAGCACAGCAGCCAGTGGACACTACGTCACTTGAAAGCCTGGTAGAACCTCCTCCTCCTCCGAGGATCAGGTGATTCCTTCACATTTTAGAGCAGAAGGCCAAACAGAGACAGAAAGATTCCATTGCCTGCCATCGTAGGCAGTAAGGAGGGGTTTGGAAGCTAGGAAGTACCCCAAGGGGGTGGATGGAGCAGGCACTCTGAGCAACATCTTGAGAATGAGGGGAGCATAATTCATTGTCTCTCTGTGTATTCTGTTGATTTAAATAAAATAACTGGAGGAAGCTCTCTACATCTCTGATTTCACTAGGCAGCTAGCCTGTGAGTTGTGAGCAACTTTCCCATATGTCATGCATTTTTATGTTATTTTCACCAATATATGTGTTTTGTGCTTGTGTACGTTAGTATATGCATTTTTGTACATGTTACTTGGCTGGAGAAGAATAGATTTTTTTAAAGAGTCTGTCTGATACTATACTGGTACTATGAACTGAAAGAGTAATTTAAACTAAAGATGCTGTTGAGTATTAGTTTCGTTCCTATTTTTTTAGCTTTGTTTTGTTTATATGCATATGTCTATTGTGTGTGTGGAGAGATAGACAGGCAAAGAGTTGGCCCATTTTTATTTAACTATTTCATATAATGGCAAAAATTAAAAGACAAAAAATGGCTTTAAAAGCTGCATACCTGGATTATTATTTTTTTTACAAAGGGGCAGGATAAATTAATGGAGAATAAGGCTATCAAAGGTTGCTACTCATTTTGAGTATATCTTATCTACACAGGACTGTCTTACCTACAGGACTGTGAATATCAGTTGCCAGTGAGCCTTGGCTTGTGGGCTTCAAATAGCCATCTAGTTGGCTACCATGGGAACAGAATGCTGAACTAGATGGGGCTTGGGCATGATCCAGCAGAGCTCTGTTCTTATGCCTTGGAGCACAGTGATAGGATGAGCTGTGAAAACACTCCCAAACACTGAAGTGCTAACAAAAAATAAGCTGAAAAGGGAGCACACAGTTTATTTGACATATTTTGGACAGATAAAACAATTTGGCCTGGGGATTTTTGCTCCTATACAAAAAAATCTCCAAAGTGATTCGCTTTTATACTTGCCTTTAGGGAGGGAGAATGGGCTCTGGAGATAAGACAGACCTGTAATGCGGGTTGGTGTATGGTTTTAGATAGTTTACAGCTAAAGCATGCTGCCTTCACTAGTCTAGTCGCTAGCCTGTGCCTGGAGCCACATGTCATTGTCAATAAATATATCTGATTTGCTTCCCTGCAGGAGAAAGACTTCCAAAGCCAGACAGAGGAAAGATGCGTTTCCATAAAATTGCAAATGTCAACAAAGCCCTGGATTTTATAGCTAGCAAAGGTGTCAAACTTGTCTCGATTGGTGCAGAAGGTATGTAGAAGATAGCAACAACAAGGCTTGGCTTTCAGCCATGATTTATTACAGTTCTAAGAGCTGGTTTGATTCAGTATATGGCAAAGGGCATTTTGGAACACTCATTTCTGTCTTCTCTCAAACTGTCACCACTCCATGTTAGACTGACTATTTTACACCTTATCAGCCAAGGTTGTGAATTTAATACGTTTCAACTAAAAGAAAACTCACAGCATAGCCTCTGCATTAGTTATAATTTCCTCTCTGTGATCAATTGCATAAAACTAGATGTTGGAAAGAAAAAGGTAGGAAAACACAGAGTTTGGGCTTAAGTTAGCTTTAAATGTGATGTAGATCATGTAACAACCAGGACTTTTCCTGTGAGGCATTTTGTGAACTGGGCCATCAGCTCACGGTTCAGTTGTGCGCTTATTAATGTTTCATACATAGGCAAAGAGCTCTGGTTTAAACAACAGGCAGCTGCATAGAACATTCTGTGAATAAATTTGGGATTAGTTGTGGTATTTTTAAATATGCCTGGAACCATGTTTAATTCAGGTCTTGGAGTTTGGTCATTTAGGGAACATGAATCAGTGGGCACCATTGAGAAAGGAATGCCGAGATGAAATAAAAATTGGGAAACAAACCTAAAAGGGAGATGGTCTGCTGTGGATGGGA
Source organism: Lacerta agilis (assembly GCF_009819535.1). Taxonomy (NCBI): domain Eukaryota; kingdom Metazoa; phylum Chordata; class Lepidosauria; order Squamata; family Lacertidae; genus Lacerta; species Lacerta agilis. The sequence goes on from NC_046314.1 coordinate 74,479,147, forward strand.
AAGAGCAATGAAGGTGGAAATAAAGATTTAGATGGACCCACCATATAAACTCAACCAGGAAACCAGGACCCATACATTCTGTGTGTGCATGTGTGCACATTTGTGTTTTCCAAATTTGTTTCTTTTATCAACAACATCTTTGGATGTTTTTTTCTGATATAAACATATTCATGTTCAGTTCATTCAATACAGTTATGATTAGTTTCTATACCTTGGATATAACTATTTGCAGAAGTAAAGAATTTCTGTGAAAGTTGTGAGAGAAGAGCATTATTAAAAATGAATTATGGGCATTTCAAGGAGTGAACAAGACCATGGAACCAACAGAAGCAATTCTCTGCTGCTGTCAGTGGTGGAGCTTCATGCTCCGGCACTGGGGGGGGGCGGAGAACAGGCGGGGGCAGGGCTGGCACGCATCCTGGGCATGTGGCACGCCGCCTGTGGGGGTGTGGCACCCAGCGCTGATGGGGGGAGCAGCCGCGATGGCACTCCACCGGGATCACGCTGCTGGGGGCGGTGCACTCCCCCCGCGCTCCTCTTCCTTTGCCAGTGGCTGCTGTGTCCTTTAATAACATGTTATGTGAGACTGGTTTAAGACATCTTCAAAAGGAAAAATTTGGAAGCAGTTGCTGAGAAATAAACACGTATGATTAAAGTCACAAAACTTAAATTATAGCAGGCATGTACTCTGTGACCACAGCATATTGCTTAAAATTTCAATTCTGTTTCATACCAGAAATTGTAGATGGCAATGTGAAAATGACCCTGGGCATGATCTGGACAATCATCCTTCGTTTTGCAATTCAAGATATTTCAGTAGAAGGTAAGATTGCTCCACAGTACTGCCCTATGGCAAGGGGAAGCTCTCATCAGAAACAGAGGATTTTATTTTTTTAAAAATGTGAACTTAAATTGCAACTGTTTATTGATGGGGAGGGTAAAAGAACTAACTACTTTGAAGCATCGGATCTGTGTTCTCTTTATATCCAGCGTCACCACCCATTCAAAAACATTAAGACTTGTGTGATACAACCCTGGAACAGTTTCACTTCAGAATGAAGGTAGGGGGTTTCATGATGGAATACCTCCTCAATACATACATTTTGTCCATAAAGAAAGTTAGAACATCAGTATTTAAAGCTAGAGCATCTGCACTAAAAGCCTTCTTCCTGGTATGCTACCTTTTAATGGAACATTCCAGTCTTTACATGATGGAGGATTCAGTCATGCAGTCTCAACCTACACTCTGAAGTAGTACAGTCCAAGGAGGGATGTATCATGTGATTCTTTAGAAGACATATAGAACATTATATGGCAATTTGGTGTGACTGATTCTATTAATACCTTCATGTTCTGCATTAACTTGTCATGCTAATATCCTACCGCCCTGGGGAGCTGCATTTCCTTGCAGGGAAACTTTTGGGGGCCATGTTCCAGTGAAGGGAGGGTCAGAGACAAAGTTCATTTTTATTTATTTATTTATTTATTTTTCACGAAAAAAATTACACCACTGTATTGTATGAAGCACCTCTAAGTGGTTTACAAAAGAATAAAATTTAATCAGACATTTAAAATATTGATTAAAACGTATTTAAAAATTCCAAAGATGGTTATAATCAACAGTAGATTAAAAATAAATAAAACACGTATAACTTCTGCATGTTGGCAGAACAATGAATGTGGCTGTACAAAAATTAGAGGTTTCTATACCTACACACATTTTTATGTTGTGAACTGCCCTGAGATCTATGAGTGAAGGGCAGTATAAAAATAAATAGATAGATAGATAGATAGATAGATAGATAGATAGATAGATAGATAAAATCTCCATTCAGACAAACTAGAAGCATTAACAGTTCTAGGGCACCTCTGAAACATAAGAATTTGGTATGTAGCTCAGCCAGTCAGATAGTTTGACAATGCCTGGAATGGGCTTTCTATTTTCTAATGGATGACTGGCCATCTTGTAAGCATAATGAGTCATAGGAAGCATCAGCTGCACATGAAAAGGAATGTTCACAAGGGACACTGATAAAATCCTAAGAAACCTTTTGCATTTGGTTGAGATTTACATTCACTAAAACAGAAAAGCACTTGCTGTTGGGCAGTCGAACCTTGCAAGTATGTGTTTTGATCAAATTAAACAATTTAAAAGTGTCAATTGTTTGGAAAAAGTAGGATATTTTGTACTATGTAAGCATTAGGTGTTGAAATCAGAAAGTTATTTCTTGAATGATTTCTGTTGCAGACTCTTACAACGTTTTAAAGATTTATTTTTGCCTCTTAGCAACAAGTTTATATATATATATAAAAGAACAACTTATAAAACATTTGAATGAAGAACTCGGGCAGCTGTAGATTCATTACCAACTATGCACTGTTTGCCTGAGCAAACAGATGTCCTTCATTATGCAGTACAATATGTAACAAATTAACTATTTCCTCCACCTCATTTGTTGATTTAGAGAATAATTGTTCTTGACAAATTTATTTTACCTTGATTGTACTGTAGCAATTAAACCATACAGTGGAAAAGAAATCTATCAAGCATTTCTGATCTATCCTCTCTGAATATGAATTATGCTTTTGCAGGTTTCAAGAGAGAACATTGATCAGTAAATATTAGAAGGCACAAACCTAGAGGCTTGACGGTTTGGTGCTTAAAGTCACCACTCCACTAAAATCTCATTCCCAAAGCACCATAGAAGGGGGATGTCTGTGCATCCAGTATATATTCAGCCCTAGAAAACTGTGTTGAGCTAATGAAGACAAATATAAATATCAGAATAATAAATCATGGATACTTACATGATGAGGGAAGTCTCCCTGAATTTACGTGATCAGAATCTCTCAGTCTTCCCCCCAAGCATTACTTGTTCATAGAAATACACCACAATGTTTCGAAACAGAGATTTGGTTATATCAAACACAAAACAGTCAGGTGTCAATCTGTGTTCAAACAACTCATGCAGGGGTGATATAAGAGTTCAAGTCCATATCTGTGAATGTGCTGGCTCCACCCCACCCTGCCCTTCGTGCATGGAATGGCAAGGTCAGAAGGGGATTTCTAAGCACAAGATTCCCAGTCTTGGAGAGGCTTCTAAACAGTTTCAACAAAACACACTTAAAAACCACCATAAAGTGATCTTGACCCAAAGCTGCATTACCTCCCTCATACATCTCCTTTCCAGAGACATCTGCCAAAGAAGGACTACTGCTGTGGTGCCAGAGGAAAACAGCACCGTACAGAAATGTGAACATTCAGAACTTCCATCTGAGGTAACAGTTGATACTTTAGAGTTAGGAGAACATTGCTAGCCGTTTTGTGCCTGAGGTATGCCATCCGTTTCAACGAAAGGGCAGGTTCTTAACTTGCAGGGGTGGCGTGATGGTTATTCCTCTCCATGTTTCCCACGTTACTCTGGCCATTAAGACAGCAAGACCATTGTTGGGAGGGGCCAACTATGTGTTCACTCACATGCCAGCACTCCATATTGTAACATAAAGGGACCCCTGACTGTTAGGTCCAGTCGCAGACGACTCTGGGGTTGCGGTGCTCATCTCGCTTTATTGGCTGAGGGAGCTTCCAGGTCATGTGGCCAGCATGACTAAGCCGCTTTGGCGAACCAGAGCAGCACATGGAAACACCATTTACCTTCCCGCCGGAGCAGTACCTATTTATCTACTGGCACTTTGACGTGCTTTCAAACTGCTAGGTTGGCAGGAGCTGGGACCAAGCAACAGGAGCAAACCCCGTCGCGGGGATTCAAACTGCCGACCATCTGATTGGCAAGCCCTAGGCTCTGTGGTTTAGACCACAGCGCCACCCGCATCCCCTTATATTGTAACATAGGGTGGAGCCAAATGGAACTGGCAGCCATTTGTAAGAATCAACCCCAAGGCTCTCTGCGTATTTCTTTCTTATCATGGCCCCCGTCGGCATGAAATGAATATATGTGGATTCTCGTGAATTAATTAGCATTGTCAGCATGAACTTAATGGCAATGCTTCCATCAACACTGGAACTAAGATTCCCACCGGAGGCTCATTACAGTTGCAGAGGTACCATAGCATAAACAGGATAAAATGGGGGCATTTATGGAACGATTAATGAATATTTTCCCCCTCCAGTGCTTGCTTTGTAACAGTATAATCCTATGTATGTTTACCCAGAAGCAAGTCCCAGTGTGTTCAGTGGGGTTTTCTCCCGGGTAAATCTCCATAGGATTGGCAACTTAAATTTTGTTGTTGTTGTTGTACTTTAATACAATAGTTACTTAATTAGGTTGGGTATGCAAGCTTTCAAACTTCACAGAACTCCTGATGAGATAGAATGGAAATGCAGCAAAATTCTGGCTACAGAGAGAGCAAATTAAGATTCAAGGGACTGAAAAACCTGCATTGCTTGTACAGTGGTACCTCTGGTTACATACTTAATTCGTTCCGGAGGTCCGTTCTTAACCTGAAACTGTTCTTAACCTGAAGCACCACTTTAGCTAATGGGACCTCCCGCTGCTGCTGCGCCACCAGAGCACGATTTCTGTTCTTATCCTGAAGCAAAGTTCTTAACCTGAAGCGTTATTTCTGGGTTAGCGGAGTATGTAACCTGAAGTGTATGTAACCCGAGGTGCCACTGCAATAGACAATTAACAGAGCAGAAAACATATGCATTATGGATAACAAACTATTTACAAAGTGGATTTCAGGTGACTGAAAATATTTTCATTTTATCAAATATCCAGCATTTTTAGTTAAGTTTTTACAGACAGTTGTAATGAATAGATTTCAGTGTTGATTTTAAACTGTATTGTGTTTCAAAAGCAATGAATGCTTGTATACACCATTCACTCCAATCCTTCAAGTTACCATTACGTACCAAGAAGAAGTGTCAGTATTCTGTTCTCTTATTGCTGGTTTAATCTTTTAGCATTGGTATAGTTTTCTGAGCCACCTTAAGAGTACCATATACATCTAAAGACAGACAAATTGCAGGGTAAAAGCAACAGTCCATTCAGCCAAGTGTCTTACTACTACCAATTAGAGCTTCTTGCCAAAGTTAAACACATATCCATTCATCATTCGTAATGCATCCAATTTATCTAGGTTCCTTCCTACACAGAAGTGGCTACTGTTTAGGAAACTGGTCTGCTATAATATGAGGTTGTACTAAGGCATATTTAGAGTAGACCCATTAAAATCAATGGAGTGTATCTAACTAAGTTCTACTCTACCCATTGAAATGAATGGACCTAAGTTAGTCATATCTACAGTGAGTCTGTGCTGAATATCTTAGTCTGATACATCCCAGAGCCCCAAAATAGATGTGAAATGTCATTCAAAATAAACGGGTGTTTTCACTATGCGTCAAAAGCAGAATAAACCCCATTTGATTACCAGATTCACAAATTCATGCTTTGATCTTCTCAATGTGCTTTTGAGCATTAAATGAGGTTTTGCAAAACAAAACACAGCAAGTGCTGCAATTGTAGCAAATTTGACGATGACATAATTACTGGGTACATTGTGTAGCTTCTGCATGTTTTCAGACCTTCAGCTGCTAGGACCAGTTGTCATTATTTCCTTAACATCTTTTCATTTTATTTTTGGTTGCTTGTTGTGAAGCTGGAAAGACGGCCTTGCCCTCTGTGCACTTATCCATAGACATCGACCTGATCTTATTGACTACTCCAAGCTATCTAAGGTCATCCATCTGGGTGAAAGAGCATGGTGATTTGCAGTGATTTGGCTCACTTCCTGCATGCTAAGCATGTCTCCTTAATGGTAAACTGGGGTATGTTTAATAACACCAAGTGGCTTTCCTTCCTGGCTCCTGCCCAACAAATATAGATGAGGCAATACATGATCCTAAGTCAGGCTGTGTACACATTACCATTTACTCTGGCCCCAGTGTTCTCCCACTGCTGGTGTTGGAAGCCGAATACACATTACGTCAGCTACAATCCATATGCATCCTGTAGATTTTAAAGAAATACTGCTGTTTTATCTTTCCCCCCTCAAACTAACTTCCATCCGTTTTGAAAATGCAAGTTGTAGTTAAGATAAGGTGTGTACAGTTCAGACAACCATTGTGCATGCACAGATGAGAACTTCTTTGAATGGTTTTTTGTGGGGAGGGGTTGCAGGCACGGGGAATAAAATCATTTAATGTGCATTGGGTGAAGACATCTCCTCCCTCAGTTGTATACAGCAAGTGTGACTTGAAACGCAGGGCAGGATGAGGGAACCTTGCTGCGTTTCAAGCTGCTTACGTGTATATAGTGTCAGTACACCAGTGATTCTCAAATGTGCGCCATGACGGGAGCTGAAGTATGCCATGCAAATATACCACCATTTGGAGGCATGTGCCAATTTATACCTCTCTTTTCACAGGAAAGCCCAGTGCAAACTCACTCTCCACTCACTCTCCACCCTCTTAAAGTCCCACTAAAGTGGGTCTTTAATCACAGCTGAAAATTTGCTGGACTGTGTGTATGAAACACGTTTAAAGTTACTTTGTAAGGAGCTGCAGTAATCAACAGGGCCGGCCCAGCCATTAAGCAGGGTGAGGCCACTGCCCTCTGCTGGCTTTGGGAAATTGGCGAGATCTTACCCAAAATCAGTACTGATGCCAGAGGTGGTAGTGCAGGCGCGGCAGTGAAAGGTATGGTGGTGTTGGTGGCGGCAGGGTGGGGCAGCACTTCCCATTTTGCCTCCAGCAGTAAAATGGGACACACCACCTCTGATGATCAATAACAACATATTTCTTTATTTATTCAATCAATCTATATACCACCCTTTATCCGAAGATCCCAGGGTGGTTAACATATTAACCATGCGTTGAACACAACAGATGCTTGCTTTCTGTTTTACTCTTTTGTTTTTTGAACCTCTTGACAAACGTTTTGTTGTGACCTTTTTGAGTGTGTTGTGTGGTTTTACTTCCTGCATGTGGTTTTGTGGTTTTACTTCCTAGCTTTCGTGTTGCACCAGGAATAAGGACCTTGCCATTAAAATTCTTCAACATTGGTTGGCATGGCTGGTTTTCCTTACGACACTTTAACTGTGTATCTCTGCAGGAGATCTGCAGCTTTGAATATTCTATCAAGAGCAGTGACTGTGATAGATATGTTGGAAACACTGGTCTGATTCACACATTACACTAAACCATAGTTTAAAACTATGGATGAACTTGAACAAGCTATGTGCTTGTGCACACTGCTCAAAAGTTCCTTTGCTTCTTCTGCGCCATGAATGAAACAAGCCAGAGTCTGTGTTGTTGTGCCACCCGAACCAAGGCTTGTGCTTTGTTTTTGCCAAACAAATCTCAAGGAGTAACCAAAGTTTGTTCTTGGCTTACCTTATTTGTTTTAAACTATGGTCTAATGTGATGTGTGAATGGGTCATTGTGACTTTAACAAGCAAAGCTCTGAGTAACAATCCAATTCAAAGCCCAGTTAAACTGAATATTGTGCAATTCTATACATGTTTATTCAGAAGTAAATTGCATTGACTTCAATGGTATGAATGAATGAATATGAATATATATGTATATGCACACACATACACTACCTTTTCATCAAAAGGGACCCTCAAAGTGGTTTTGAACTGGTTTGGTTTGAAATCCACCAAACAGTAAACCATACGATCATTAAAGCAAAATGGGTACATAGGATTGCAAACCAAATGTGTGACTTTCTTCTGAGTAAACAAAAAGTAGCAGGCTGTTGATATTTATGTAGGATTTGCTTTGAAAATACAGTTGGAAGTCTGTGGCAACTTTTAAAAAGTTATTTGCTGCCTTTCAGTAAAAAAAAAACAAAAAACCCAACACTCTCAAATGTTCTGTCCTTTGGTTCTGATTGTATAATGATTCATAGATTTATTCATGATTAATTATAATTTGTGGTCTTCTTTTGTGCAGGATGACCCACTGCGGAATATAAATCTTGCCATGGAAGTTGCTGAAAAGCATTTGGATATCCCGAAGATGTTGGACGCAGAAGGTGGGAGCTAACATCCTTTTAAGAAGCAGTGGACTGAGTAACCTTTCAACATCTTTTGTTTCCATACATGAATTTAAAAGGATAGCTTTTCACATAGTTGTCTATGAAACAGTTCTTCAGTTGTCTGGTCCTATATATACTGGTGCATGCAAAATATATTTTGATTTAACTAATATCCGCATCACAGGCTATGAGTGGTTTTCCTCAGCACATAGTTTGGGAAGTCAAACCAGGCATTTCTGAACTTTGTCCTTCAGTCTCATCCGCTCTTGGCAACACAACACCCTGACACGGCTGAGTACTGTGTTGGATCCACCTCTGAAGTCCCCTATTAGACAGCTGGATCTGGGAGCCACCATTTTCATTTCCCACAATGCTCCCCCACTATAGGAAATTGTGAGAAATTTAAATAGCAGCTCCAAATTGCTTGATTTAAATAGCAGCTTTAAGCTGCCAGATCCAATTCAATAGTTATTATGATTTATGCTTCCTCTTATTACCATGTGTTTGCTGGTGCTCAGAAGGTAAAGTTCTGAGCTTAATTTTTGCTCTTTGCCTTCCATGATATTTTGGAGCTTTCCTCCCAGTCTGATCTTATATGACTATTTTGGGAACTTTTTAGAGGATTAAATTTGCTCCTGGAGAACATGCACCAGTAGTTTTCAATGCTTCCTTAAAAATGCACCAGCATGTTCTGTTTAGTTTCATAGTATATAGTATAGATCTCCTATGTATAATAGAACCTACATTTTTATTGCTATTTGTAGTTGTGTCAATACTGAGAAATCTCCCTGATGCGGTAATAAAACACAATAGCATTGACATTTGGATATGTATTCCAGGAAGCTGAAATTTTATAATAAAGAAAAAGAACAGTGCAAGTGCTACTAAGAGAGCACTTCAAAATGTGCTATCTCATTTTTAATAATTAATAATTTAATAATTACATAACACTGTGAAGATACTAAGCACAAGGGAAGACCCTTGTCAGGTGGAAAGTTGTGAAAATCAATATATGCAGTGTGTATATACATTTCGAGATGTGCTTCATTTGAACCTCATGCATGATGGTTGACTCATGCAAACATTACTCATTTAAGCCATCTTGCTGTACTGTATAGGTAAAGATAGCTGCCTTGAACCAGGGATTGTTCCAATGAGCAGTGATTATGTTTCCTTGCAAACATTATTCATAAAAGCAGTGGAATTGTTCCAAATCCCCTCTGTGCCCCAGGATCTCAGTTTGAGTTTCAATATTTTGCCTTTCCAGCCGGCATGTATTAACATAGCAGATGATTAATTTCAGATTGTTGAAGCCTGGCAGACCAGCACCTGCCTTGCATACAGAAAGCAAAGCAGGATGGCAGCAGTTTTTCACTCCTTGTGTTTGTTTTGTTTCTTCTTCCCTTGCAGATATTGTGAACACCCCCAAGCCTGATGAGAGAGCTATCATGACTTATGTTTCCTGCTTCTACCATGCTTTTGCTGGAGCAGAGCAGGTATTCATCATCTGTCCCCTTCAGACTGCAGTTCTGAATGTTGCTCTGTGTGTTTCAGGTTTCCATTGGGTTTATCATTTGCAGTTTCTTTGTTCTGTAATTAACATGGACAAATATATGATAAGTGAGCGTGCCCGGTCTGTGTGTTCTAATCAGAATTTGCTTTTGACTCTGTTGGCATTACAGGCACTGCAGTAATCTTTAGTTCCTATTACATAAATAAATATAACTGCACTGAGCATTCAATCCATTTTAGAATGGCTGCATTTCCTTACCAAAACCCTTTATAATGAGAAGCAATATTATCGGACCTAAAATGATAGTTTTCAGGGAAGTGAACAAAATATTATTCCACCTGCTCTAATAGGGTCTTATGAGAGGGTCCAGCTCCATACAGATGTTTTGTATGGCAGTATTTTTCAAACTGTGGTCAAGTCTGCTCCATAACAGCAGATGGGGCTCTGCCTCATCAACCTCCATTTCCTCTCTGACATCTCCCACCAGCCTGCCCTCTTTTATACAACCAATTCAGAGGATGACACTGGCTGTCAGCTTCTTCCTTCTCAGCCTTATCTGTGTACAGTGCTTTATTCTAAAAAAAAAAAAAAAGTTTAGGGGTACTCTCATTTTCCTACTCATATTGAAATACTGCCCCTCAAAGAGGCCAAACTTAGATTCACAAAATGTTTAGGGGTCTGTGTACCCCCAGGAAAAAAGCACTGCCTGTGTACAACTCAGCAAGGATGAGGATGGAGACGAAAACTAGAATTTGTTGGCTCTGCCTATCATTGGCTCTACCTCTACCTACTGCTGGCTTCCCTCTGCTCCACCCCACCTGGCCCAATGGACAACAGCCACTACTATGTTCCAGGAAACCTTGGGGTCCCTTTCTTTCTTTCTTTCTTTTTTATGTATTTTTATTATATATTTTCTTGATTTACAAAAGTATGTGCAATGTCTCTCTCTCGTATTTTTTCCCATGTAACATTTTTACAGGTCATTTTCATTTGTTGAGACATTAGGAAGAAAAGGGGGAAAGAGGTGGAGGGGGGAAGATGGGTGGGGGTGGGGTGGGGTGATGATGTTTCTATTTTACTTAATATATGTAGGGTTTGGTGTCAGCGTTGCTTGTGCAGGTTCTCTGCTGTTCACTTGTGTTAATTTGGTGGTGAGAGAGGTTGGGGTTGGCCTAGGGTGTGGTTGTTCATTTGTGGTTGGCTGTGGTGGTCTTTGTTTTCATGTGTGAGTGGGTTGTATGTGTGTTTTTGATCAGGTTAGCCATATTGATTTGTATGCTGTTGGTGGGTTTTTGTCATTGTTTTGTTGGGCTTTGTGTGTGATAAAGGGGAGCCATACCAGGGTGAAGACGTCTTCTATTTGTCCCCATGGTTGGAGTCCCTTTCGAAGCTTATGAGGGCTTCTTAAATGATAAAAGCTGTGATGGCAAACAAGCTTCCCTGAAAGACTGTTTGCCCCTTGCTGCAAAATGTCTCACAAATGTGTAGCAATAAGGGAGTGTTTGGCACCACCCCTACACATTTGAGTACAAACACACATACAGGCTGAGAGCCTCAATGGCCTCTGTTACCTCTGGAGGCTTCACTCTGGGCAAAAATACCTGACTAGCTTCCCTGTAGCTATGGCAGTGACTGACGTCCAGAATCCTCTGAAATGTGCAGGGTTCCCTGGCATATGTGCAGGAGCTATTTGGCAGACAATTTAGACAGGAAATGAATTCCCTAAACAAAAACATTTTGAAAAACTGATTAAAAGACCACTTGGATTTAAAGGATACTGCACTATTGAAATCAGTATGGACTGGGGTTGCCAAATTGATGCTATCCCAGTCTTAATATTCTTAAAAGCAACTTGACACCTAGAAAGTAAGTAGGTGAAGTTCTTACAACACTTTATACCAGGAAAAAACTCATATTTTGCCTGCAAACGTCTATTAAATGGCAGAAAAACAGGTTGATTCCCCCCCCTTAAATGGTAGGGACAACTGAAGGAATAAACTCAAATGTAGCTACTTAAAGTATTGTTCTGTATGGTATTGAATGATGTGTCTATTTGTAAAAAAGATGGAAGGTAACAACACTATAGCAATGAAATCACTTTTGAAGGCTTGAATTGAAATGGTGAGCATTTAGGAAGAACTTTGCTCCACATGAAATAAACCTCTATTACAGTCATGGTATGGGGAACTGTGAAACAGGACAGTTGACCCTCACTGGTGAAGGTAAGATGGTAATAAATGTTAGCCTCAATGTATTTTGGCTTCGCGATGGCATCGCTCTGTCCCATTTAATTGGTTATGTGGTATCGGCATGAAGTCTGACCAGATGAAGGGCATCCTGATTTGGCTTCTGATATTATCAGGCAGCCAAATCAGATTGACATTTGATGACATCATATCATCAGGCTGCCTAAGTGATCCCTGACTAGGGTTTCCTCAGGAAGAAGCTGTTTTTAAAAGAAAACAAAACAAAATAAAATAAAACACTAAAGTTGCAGATTCGAACTGGGAGAGAGCAGCTTAAAACTACACAAAAAGTTTAAAAGTGGGCCATCGTTAACACCCCCCCCCCATATGTCCCTTCTATTCTGAAATTTTCCTAGGTAAAAATTTGGAGCTGTGCTCCAAATTTTGGTTAAAAAATAAAATAAATTAGTCATTATTTTTTGCACCCCCTCCCTTACATTTCATTATTTTTCTGACAGTGCCCAGATGGTAGCATCATTAGAGTTACCTTGAGTTAGCATCATCTTGTCAGACTATACACAGCATGCTGAGCCAACATGTCATCTATATCAACTTTGACACAGATGAAAACCAGAATAGCCCTTACAGAAAATGAGTAATTCATCAAATATATTGCAGTGTCGTTGTGGGTAATGACTCCACAAGTTCCCCACAAGTCTTTTGCTAAAGTTTGATAAATTAGTTAAAAAGCAAGTTAATATAAAGGGTGTGTGTGTGTGGAGAGTCCTTAGGCACCTTTAAGATTAATAAATTCACAGTGCAAGCCTATGTAAGAAATAAGTCCCAATGAGTTAAATGAGTTTACTCCAAGGAAAATGTGTATAAGTTGAAGGTTACAATAGTAAACACAGCTACTAGAGAGTAAGTTATCACAGGCATCTGGTTGGCCACTGTAAGAACAGGATGCTGGACCTGATCCAGCAGAGCTTGCCTTATGTTAACCCTCATTGAAACCAATACAACATTTCTGGCTGAAGCCCTTTCAGTGGACATGCCCACACTTTACTTTTCAGAAGCCAATATTCTTTAGTTTGTGTCAGTCTAAGAATGCAATGATATATCCACACTGTTTATGTTCTGTGTTTTTCAGGCGGAAACAGCGGCTAATCGGATTTGTAAGGTACTTGCTGTGAACCAAGAAAATGAAAAGTTGATGGAAGAATATGAAAGGCTAGCAAGTGAGGTAAAGGAAACCGACACAATAGTGAAATAATTATTCTGATAATAAAGCATGGATGGGCTTGAATAAGCAATTTAATAAGAACATTTACCCAAAGCTGTTATCTACTTCTGAGGCTCTTTTTTATTCAAACATAGTCATTAAATGAGGAGAGGAAAGCTCCATTTCATTTAACATGATACGTATTTTAATTGAAAATATATTTGCTGCCTTTTTGTCCAGTGTTGTAAAGTGCATGTTCTTGATGTTAAATGCAGTGGAGATTTCCTATGCTCGCAGCTTAATTTGGACTAGAAATCCTTCCTTGATTGCAGCTTCCATATACACTTGCTACCGCATCGTGAATGATCTTTAGGATTTCAGCCACTCACACTGTTGATTCATAAATTATAATAATTTGCAGATACAGACTACGAGGCTAGGTTTGGCTTTGGTCTCTAGCCCAAACAGAGAGGGAGTTCTTGCAGTCATGGGGAAGTGATATAGGCAAGACAGCCTTTACTTCTTGCCTCAGGTAGTGATGGGATCCCAAGCAATCCCAGCTCACATAGAGTTCTCAGGGAAGTGATACCCCTTGGGCATCACTTCTGAGAGGCCACAGCTAGATCTGTGGAGGGACTGAGAGGCAGATCAAAATGAAGCAGTATTTAGTCTGCTCCAGCATGTCCTGTCCACTGGCCAGCCAGCACCACACTGTTCGAGGATCAAGACCACTAGGAGAAAATGGCCTGGTTTGTTAATTTCTGTTACCTTTTCCTGCTTCAGAGAAGGCTTCACACTGGCAGGAGATGGCGCTGAGTGGTTCCACAGTAGGAGGTGTCCCTAGAGGTGTCCTGTGTCACAGGAGCAGAATGCTGCTCTGCCAAGCTGCTTGGTCCTTCCTCTGAATCCAGCTATCCAGTCCCTAGACTACCGGTCTCGTCTCTGGGATCCCAGTTCCACTCACCTACATTTTGCTAGGATGCTCAGCTGCCTGAGTTCTTCCCATTCCTCATGAGCCAACCAATCCCTCTGAGACACCTCAATAGGATTCATGACAGCATGATAAAACATAGTTTAAAGCAGGCTTCCTCAACCTCGGCTCTCCAGATGTTTTTGGCCTACAACTCCCATGATCCCTAGCTAGCAGGACCAGTGGTCAGGGATGATGGGAATTGTAGTCTCAAAACATCTGGAGGGCCAAGGTTGAGAAGCCTGGTTTAAAGTAATCTGTGGATAAACACACACAAGTGCTTTGCTCTTCTCCTGCTCCTGACTGTTCCATACATGGAGGAAACAAGCCAGAAATGAGCTAGAGTCTGACTTGTTGTGTTGCGTGGAACCTGGCATGGGGTTTGTTCCTCTCCGTGCAGACAATAGGTGGAAGCCAAGATTGGCTCAACTGCAGCTAAAGGTAGCCCCAGCCCTGCTAACAAGATTTCTTTCTGTTTCACGCATCAAGAAATCACTCTTCTTTGTCTGTTGGGTTTCAATAGTACTAATTTCAGAAGCTATGGGAGTACAGTATGTTTCCCTATAGCATGTAAAGAAGAAGAAGCCACTTCTAATTATCTTTTTTATTGTTTGTTTGTAATTTTATGTACGTGCAAAACAGCTTTTAGAATGGATTCGTCGCACAACTCCTTGGCTGGAAAACAGGACCCCAGAGAATACTATGGCGGCTATGCAGAAGAAGTTAGAGGACTTCAGAGATTATCGCCGTAAACACAAGCCTCCCAAAGTCCAAGAAAAATGTCAGCTGGAGATCAATTTCAATACTTTGCAGACAAAACTGAGGATCAGCAATAGGCCAGCTTTCATGCCATCAGAAGGGAAGATGGTTTCCGTAAGTAAAGGGGCCTATGAATCTTCCCTGTTGGTTCTAGAATGGTTCATTAAGCCTGGAAACAGCATGTGCATGGTGCTTTACAGAGTTAAGATAGCCATAAAGATAGGGGATTGACCCAAGCATATTGCAATCCAAATTTTTACACTGGGAATTATAGTAGAGTCAAGGGAGATGCTGATTATATGCACAGAAGACCCGGAAATCTTGACACATACAACTTTAAACCATTAAAGGTGTTGTTTGCATTCCTTTCCTAGGACATTGCTAGCGCTTGGCAAAGACTCGAGCAGGCAGAGAAGGGCTACGAGGAATGGCTGCTGAATGAAATTCGAAGGCTTGAGCGACTCGAACATTTGGCTGCCAAATTTAGGCAAAAGGCTTCTTCACATGAAACCTGGGCTTATGGTAAGCTTGAAGCCTATTGTTAGCTACAATATCCACCCAATTTCGCGCCCTCTTGTTATGAGGGCTGTACGGAATTCCCAGTTTTGAAAGCTTGATGCTTCTGAATACAATTTCTTAGAGAAGGGAGGGTGCGGCTGCCTTCAGGCTCTGGTTGGTGGGTTTTGTAGAAGCAGCTGCTTGCCCACTGTGGGGAAAATGATGCTGGATTAGATGGATTGCTGGTCTGATTCAGCAGGCCTTCTTGTTTGTTTGTTTGTTTGTTTCTTCATTGCATTTATATACCACCATTTTCTCCAAGGAGCTCAAGGTGGCATACATGGTTCTCTCCCTTCTCTCTCAATTAATCCACATTAACGACTCTGTGAGGTAGGTTAGGCTGAGAGGTAGTGACTGGCCCCAGGACACCCAGTGAGTTCTGTGGCCAAGTGGGAATTAGAACCCTGGTCTTCCAGGTCCTAGTCCAACACTCTAACCACTACACAACACTGGCCTCTCTTTATGTTCTTTTATAGCCCTGCTGAGAAGGAATAAGTTTTACAATGTTTTAAAACTTTTTTTTGGTAGGAGGGGGCAAAAACACGGCTAAAAGGGCCAGAGAGATTTATATGGCCTCCATAGGCATTGAAAGAAACCTTTCAATTAAATATAATTTGTAAGTGCAACAAGAAGAAATCCCAGTTTTTAAAAAAATGTTATTATGTTATTATTCTCATTTTTAACCTGTGTGGAATATCTGCAACCCGGGAAGTTAAGAAACACCCAGAATTGGACAGATCTGGTTTTGGCTGATTTCCTCCTCACTCAACAGGTTCCTGGTGTCCCATCACACATTGTTCAGCTAACCCTTTGGAGAGGCTTTTCCATATAATGTGGGGGAGAGGACAGGAAAATGTCATACTATGAATGTTCTTATCCTGAAATAGTGTGCCTAAAATTCAGGCATTTTTACCTCTTCCCACTTTTTCCTAGACAGACAGTAACATTATCCAAAGCCCCCAGTTTTTCCATATACAGTGGTACCTCGACTTACGAATTTAATCCGTTCTGAATGCACATTCGTGGGTCGAAAAATTCGTAAGTCGAAAAAAGCGATTTCCCCATAGGAATGCATTGGGAACGAAAAATTCATAAGTCGAGTAAACCACATCTAAAATTCGTAAGTCGAGTAAACCCCATCTAAAACCGCCAACGGATGTCCATTCGTAAGTCGAAAAATTCGTATGTCGAGTAATTCGTAAGTCGAGGTACCAATGTACTGCATGTTCAAAGCAGTCCTAGAGAGCAAGAGCTATTTTATAAGTCTGCATAAAGGATGGAAGATGTTAAAAGGTGCTGGTGAGGCAACATTTCCATGTGTGTCTGGTCTGTGAAAACTTTTGACCTGTCAAGGGGGGTGGGGTGCAGCCTGCTAGGCATGTATTTGGTTTGATACTCCTCCTGATTTTTTTAGAAGGCAGAGAAACAGAAGGTTTATCAAGCACCTATTCAAACATGACTGTTGAGATGTGTTCAGTTGGATCATTCATAAGACATATAGGGATGGAGAAATCTATCAGTTTGAGTTTCTCTTAAGTTTCTTATTTCTCCTCCTCTTAGCTTTTCCACATTTCTGCATCAGCCTGTGATTTACTTATTTTTAACGAAAAGGCCCTCATGAAGATTTGCGTACAATTTCCCCTAAATTACACATTTTTACAAACCGATTTCCCCTATATAATGTATTTTTAATGCTATTTTCACCAATATATGCATTTTTTATACACACTTCCCCCTGATGTATACATTCTTTACACTTTATTTGGTTGTAAAACTGCATTGCAAACTTCAAAAAAGTGCAGATTTCCAAGGTCTGCTTCTCTGTGTACTTGAGCCATTAGCAATCAGCTTTCCTAATGAGAAACATAAATGGTTTCTTTCCTCCTGCCAGGCAAAGAGCAGATTCTGCAGCAAAAGGATTATGAAGCTGCGACTCTGACAGAGATCCGTGCTTTGTTGAGGAAACATGAGGCTTTTGAGAGTGACTTGGCTGCTCACCAGGACAGAGTGGAACAGATCGCTGCCATAGCCCAAGAGCTGAAGTATGTTCCATTTAGAGGCACGCAGCTGCTGACATTTACCCGATAAACTCTTTCCAATAAATTCGATAGTGTCATAGGTACAATGTAAGAATTCCACAGATAGCTTTGTAAGTGTTATTATCTTGGCCTGCTCATTGAAAACCTTTCTTATTTCTTCCCAAACTAAAAATAAAAGAACCTTTGTAGGGCAAAGGCTAATAACAAACCTTTTCTGTCCTCTTCCTCATCAGTAACTCTGATAGATGTGAGATGTCATTTCTGATTTTACATGTTTTGCTTGAGGGATGCTAAAGGGAGAAAGAGCCATACAGAACTTTGAAAGAGGTTTGTTGTTTTATGTGCGTGTAGCAATGTTAAATATAGATATACAAATTTAAAAATAATGTCTTGTTTGCAAAGGGATCCCTTGCTTTCAAATAGGTTTGTAGACATAATCAATGCCCTGGCACTCCCAAATATCTCTCTCTTATGTCATAGTCAAGCTTCCACAAATATAAAATGCCACTTGTGATGTGATATAGAGAGTTGTAAATTAATAAGGTCACCAGAAAAGCACAGAGAAGTATTCAACTTAGTTTTACTCAGAGTAAACCTATTTAAAATAATGACCATGACAATAGTAGGTCCATTAATTTAAAGTGGTTTGTTGTGAGCAAATCTAAGTTGAATACCACCTACAGTGTCCATCTGCAAACCTGGGTGCATGAATAATGGAGTTCTCTGATTAGGACATGTATTATTTTTTGTCTTGTTGATCATTAATACAAGCTATGCATATTAATTTTTATTTTTGTGTTCATTTGCTCTTTTTCATCCCTTGTTACACTTGTGTTATGCCCCATTGATTTCAACAAGAAACTTTTTTTTAACACATTCTGATTTCAAAGGTCATTGGGACTTAGAAAGGTTGAATTCACTTTTTTATTATTTTAAAAATGTCTGCATCAACTATTTCTCCAAGGAAACTCCAGGTGGTTGACTTGCAGATGGTAATAAACACAAAGTAAAGTAACCACAATCCCTAAAACATCCCAATGCATATTTAAATTTACTGTATAAATAAACAATATGCAATCTGCTTTAACCAGTTCCAGTAGCACAATAAGTCACATAGAACCAATGCAGAAAAAATGGCAGCGTTAGTCAAAGGCCTTTCACCAACTGCCTGAAGCAGTCTAGTGATGGGGCTGGTGAACTTCATGGTACAAGCTGACATCAGCTCCATGTCCCGAGGTCAGAGGATTTGGAAGAGGGCCCAAGATTATAAGATGGTGTGGGGAGAAAAATATAGGAAAAGACAGATCCTAAAATAGCCAGGTCCTAAACCATTAAGGGCTTTATAGCTTAAGACCAACACCTTGAATTGAGCCTGGAAACTAATTGGCAGCCCGTGCAAATCAAGTAGAACCATCACGGTGAATTCAAAACATCAAGCTCCTGGCTCCAACATTTTGCACTAATTGAAGATTTTTAACACTTTTCAAGGGAAATGGACCCATTACAGTTGTTTTGAATTGTGCCATGGTTCCTGTTATCATTCATTCGTTTATTCATTTCATCTGCATATAGACAGACAGACAAATAGTACTTGGGAAGAATAGCACAATTCATCAGAGTTAATTGTTGCTGCTGATTTCAGTGGGCCTTAATTTCAAGTAAGTGAATATGATTTTGCAACCAGAATTAGTGATTATTTCTCCATGTGCTAAATATCAGTGGCAAATCAGTCATTGCTACAAGAATTTAGTTCCACTTAAACTAGCCTTTTTATCATTTCCCAAAAGTGTTTTCACAGAATAGCAGATTAGAGATAATCCTCCTTCTCTGGAAATGGTTCTTAGAAAGATGGGTTGTCTAAGAAACTTGGGACATGATGTTGATTATAGCTTTTCAATTAGCTCTGCTGGTTACTGAATCAGGCCTTCGGAGAGATAATTATTCCCTTTCTGCTTTCTGGGTCGGCATGGCTCCATATTTTCTGGTCTTCATCTCTTGGCAGTGCAAGGTTGCTATTTTTGGAGAACAATTGGAGTGTGTGACCTTGAACTACACTGGTTACACTTCAGTGTCAGCTCAACCATTTTCTCTTAGCAGCTGAGAGCTGCTCAGAGCATAAAGGTTAAAGTTCTTAAAGGCTTGTTGACCGATGGGTGTCTGGCTACATCCTGCATGCATATGTGAGATGGACTGCTTCAACTGACAACCGCTATGGACTGCCAGAGTGTATAGTCCCAAAAATAGTAGACGGTGTGTGAGTGACAAGACTTCAGATGCTAACCCATTCAAAATTGTGAAGGGATGAAGCAGTGGATTCCCCATTTATAACCTAAAACAATTGAATACTAATACATTGAATACTAATAGCCAATTGACTCATAGTCCTAAACACTGCTTATTTGTTGTAAGGGTTTGCATATGCTCCCTTTGGAGTTTATCTCATATAGTACTTGATTACACATTTATCATATTCTGAATACTGCCAGGATATCTCTTTCCACTCACATAGAAATAAAATTATATTGGTCCAATGTTCTCATATAGAGAAGATAAGTGTTTGCTTTGACCCCTACCAGTAGTGTCTTCCATTAGTGTGTGTAACACAGATGAAATAGTGGCTTCTTTCATTTGATTAACGTTGCTGGGAACCAGTGACCTATTTTATCAAGTTCTGTCCCTTTAAGATGCCAATAATAATCAATGCAAGGCACAGTGGGTTGTATCCAATGCTATTTCTGTGTGAGCAGAATAGACTTCTGCTCATGCAATTGACTTTACACCCTCCCCCCTTCTGCAGCCCTCTGTGCACCCTCAAAATATGATCCAAGTGGCTGAGGAACCTCCCAGAGAAGGTTTTGGGGGGTTCACAGTTTTGGGGGAGTTGACAGAGGTAGGAGAGGAAGGGGCACAAGCAGAAGTCCAGCCAGTTTTTGTTTTTATTGTTTATTCACATGAAACTCTTTGCCCTGACTTAAAACTCACTTAAGAATTCCTCCTTTCAGGTGTAGGGAATCAAACACCCCTTTCCTTGTCTGGATTTTAAAGGGTGTTCTCCTATTAGATTAAATTTCAAATTGGTATGGATGTACTCACACCATAACAATGTCTGTGATAGATAATGGCATGCAGAGAGCATGCTGGTAGCAGCCAAAAGCTAAATGCAGCATATGATGAGCCAGTCATAAAAGTCAACTAGCTTGAGGATAAAGTGCATGTATTGGCTCTCACTAGAATCGCTCAGCTAATCTGGCAGAAAACTGGTCCAGATAAAGTCTTGTCTCAAAACTTCAGAAATCAGGGGTAGGATCCAAGGAACCACGAAACTCATTCCATGAGCTCCAGGGGCTTTAGACTCCCCCCACCCCACTTTCTTGAACGACAGACCTCCAAGGCAAACGGGTTTCAAAAGCGGTTTCAGCACTATTCTAGATGAGAGTTTACTGTGGAACTGGTGCTGTTCATGCTCACAAGTTTTTTTGCAATGTCCGCTGGACATTGATGTCATCATCGCAGTGTCAACCCATGCCAGGCTCCTCCCCACCCGCACTTGATGCAGTTTTCCCTACTGTGAAAAACCAGAAAAGTAAATGCAACATGTTATACATCTGCAGACGCTGCTTCTGTCGAAGCTTGTGGCAGGTGGTATGTCATGCCACCCTGGGTTTCTTTTGAGGAAAGGGCAGGGTATCAATCTAATAATTAGTACAGTGGTATCTTGGTTTGCAACCGTTTTGGATTACCACCACTTCAAACCCTGAAGTGTGTGTCCCCTTTTTTGGATTACAACCCATTTTTAAAAAAATTACAACCCTT
This sequence comes from Lacerta agilis, assembly GCF_009819535.1. Lineage (NCBI taxonomy): Eukaryota > Metazoa > Chordata > Lepidosauria > Squamata > Lacertidae > Lacerta > Lacerta agilis. The sequence continues at coordinate 74,500,213 of NC_046314.1, forward strand.
TTTTTGGGGGGGCCCATTGGCGAAAGCGTGCCTTGGGTTACAACCTGTTTTGATTTACAACCAGACCCCTGCGACGGATTATGGTTGTAAACCAAGGTATCACTGTAGTAGTAGTAGTAGTAAGAAGAAGAAGAAGAAGAATGTGTGGTCTCTACCACCACATTCCCTACTTTTGTTGGTTCTTAATGACTGTGGTCCTTTTCTTTTAGTGAGCTGGACTACCATGATGCTGCAAGTGTCAATGATCGGTGTCAGAAGATATGTGATCAGTGGGACAGGCTGGGAACACTCACTCAGAAGAGGAGAGAAGCATTGGAGGTAAACCTGACATCAAGGAGCAGCTCAGATTTTCCAGGCTGGCTGAGGGTTTTTTAACAGATTGTGGTAGACTACTGAGTGATGCAGAGTGAACATCTTCTATTGTGCTCCATTACCTTTAACTTCTTCTTTTTTGGTTGTGGATGTATGTGTAAAAAAAAAGAAAAAAAAGAAAAGGCTGACTTGCTTATAAAAGACTTGTTACTGCATTACTGCCAAAAGCAATTACGCAAGTGGATGATTGAGTTGAGGGGATGCTTCTAGCACCACCCTTTGGAAAGCTGGTGCATGGCAAGAGATATTTCTTTTTTACAATTTGCGACTGAGTTAGTTTAACTAACCTGTATCCCCCTGCCATTTCTGGATCACAAAGCCACTCATGATAATTTTCAGAGTACAATGAAAACATAGAATCAACACGCCTCGAAAATCAACTGCCTATTAGTACAGGAATGCAGGCAGCTGTCACCACTCAGTTGATAGAGCCCGAGAACATTAATATCAGGGTTGTAGGTTCGAGCCCCACATTGGGCAAAAGATCCCCATATTGCAGGGGGCTGGACTAGATGACCCGCATGGTACCTTCCGACACTAAAATTCAGTGATTCTATATACCGAGTCAGACAATTGGTGCATCTTGCTCTGTGTTCTCTGCGTTGACTGACAGTGGTTCTCTGGGTTTTCAGAAGAGGGCCATTTCCAGTCCGACCAGGAGATGCTGGGGATTGAACCTGGATCCGTTTGCATGCAAAGCAGAACATGTATTCTGCCGCTGAACTATGGCTCTTCCCAATCCTATATGCCCCTTGTGCTGGGGGAGTGGGGGAATGGCTGCCACATCCATGCCTACTCAGCATAGGAATGGAGGAGAAAGCACACAACACACAAGCTAAAAGAAAACCTTAAAAAGAAAGAGACATGCCTCCGGCACCTCTGGAAACAAAGCCAAGGCCACCAGTGAGGGGAAGGGCAAGTGACAATGCTGAGACGTGGAAGGAGTCAGTGAACTCAGAATGATGTGAACACGTTTCCAGTGCAAACCTCTGAATCACAGCACACACAGCAATGCCACAGCAGCCAAATCCAGAAGCACTGGTGGTGACACAGCCAGCAATGACCTCCCAAGTGCCTGTCCCCAGGAATCCCTTTTGCTTTCCTTTACCCATGCATAGTCGGAACTTCCTTTAACTTTGGTAGCGTTTTTTAAAGGGTTGCAGAGCCTATCCAAACTGTAAGCCAAAGTGAGTGTACGCTTCTAAAAGCCAGGCTCATTTTGTCCGTTTCTGTATGTTTACTTAACAGAGGACAGAGAAATTGTTGGAAACAATTGACCAGCTTCACCTGGAGTTTGCTAAGAGAGCTGCTCCGTTCAACAACTGGATGGAAGGTGCAATGGAAGACCTGCAAGACATGTTTATTGTTCATAGCATAGAGGAGATCCAGGTAATAATATTATTCATATTTTTCATTGTGAGCCTAGAGAAGTGAAGATGTTCCCTTTTCACTGTGCCTATACTATTGCACCCCTATTAAAAGACGCTTCAAATATTGCTTGTCCTTATTTGTGTGTTAGAAGAAGAGAAAAATCCCAAGTCGTGAATTTTATAAATGTGCAAAGGCTAGGCACATTCATCCTGACACGTGCATCTTCAGGATCTTATGGTGGTGATGGGGTGCAGATTGGCAAAAGCTACTATTTTATAATGACTAGACTGCCAGACTTGGATCGGGGGGGGGGGGTTGAATTCAGTCCTGCTCATTTCATTATTTCCCATGTTGCATAGATATATCCCCATCCTTCTCTGCCCAGGGGGAGGTCATCGTAACTGAGTGGAGGGACCATTTCCAAATTTGTAAATGCAGCACTTCTGCAATCAGGCAACCCTCAATATAATGTTTAGTACATGACGTCCTCTTTTCTTCTGTGCATGGAGCCAGCACAGACTGTGAGATCAGCACAGACCTAATCATCAGCTAAGTGTGCTATTTGGCTGCTATTTGGCTGGCCTTTCAGCATTTGGGAGAGAACTCCGTCTAATACCAGCTCCAGATTTTGGGGCCTCAGCTGGCCTCCCTCTCTGAATGAAACTGCATCCACTCTACATTTTTTCTCCCTTTGGCCTAATCCACACAAATACTCAGAGGGACACTGTGGGACACTGTTCCATCTCCTCATTCTTGCCACTGCTTGCATGCTCACAAGCAGCATGCAAGGAGGAAGAGGCTCTCGGGGCTCGCTGGGCCCTCTGCTGGGGTGTGGGGCTTGGCAGCTTCCTGACAAGGCCACCCCCATTACCAGTAATGGATATATGATCTTTTTTTTTTTAACTAATTGCTAGGGCTGTCTTTTTTTAGAGTTCTGGGTAGGCTAGTTAACCTTCCCTTGAAAATATTTTCTGCAGAACTTCTTAGTTTGAGATGAACAACTTAGAACAAACCATCATGGCCACAAGTAACTCCCTTAACTACTCCATACAGTAGTTTTCATGCACCAGCGTACTGATGTGCTAATTAAATGTTATGCACAAACGTGTTTCCCAGACATAGCCGGAATATGGGAACATCTAGATGTATCGCAGCGTCTTTGGTGATTTTCTCTAAAAAATAGCTCAACAACATGCTAATTTGCCAAATTTGGGCAAAACTAAGAAAATCTCAACTTTTTTGTCTGGATTTTCACTGTTTGAAATATGACAACCCTATTCAACATACAAGTGCTCCCAATTTCAGGGATTCTTAACACTTTCTCTGCCTGCTGTTTTGTTGTTGTTGTTGTTGTTGTTGTAGTTGTAGTTTCCCTATAATTATTTTCGCCTTGGAAGGTTCAGAACATGTGTTTTAAACAACTCTACCCAGAATCTCCTCCAAGCTGCTTTTCCTCTTACAAGGGGGAAATCAGGACTCTGTCACATGCATTTCTGTGTAACATGTAGTTAACCCCTCAGTGTTCAGCTCTGGGCCTCCCCTTGTCTGTCTCACCAATAATGATGAAGTGGTGGCTTTACATTGATTCTGTGGAATTTATCAGCTATGTAACCTTGCTTATATTTGCATACATATTGAGATGGGAGAGGGACTATGACACAGGGCCATATAGCTGGCAGTGCAACTGTATGTATCCTGTCATTTACTCCTCTGTTTCTGATTTCAGAGTTTGATCACTGCCCACGAACAGTTTAAGGCCACTTTACCTGAGGCAGATGGTGAAAGGCAAGCTATTGTATCAATCCATAATGAAGTGGAAAAAGTGATTAACAGCTACAGCCTCAGGATAAGTCCTAACAACCCTTACTCCACTGTCACTCTGGATGAGATCCGTACCAAATGGGATAAGGTACTGTAAACAGAAAAACAATTTAGTTTATAGTTAATGGAAGTGTAGTGAAAATGCGTCCTTTCCGGAATTTGACATTATTCTTAACACTTTACAAACGGTTCCATACAGGTGGGGTAATATCCCACCCTGAAAATGGAATATTGTACGTTTAGTGTTGGTCTGAAGCTAGTAAAAAGGATTGGCGTGGGTGTTATAGCTATGTATGAAGCTGTTTGCTCTTTTAAATAATTATGGGAGTCTGTTGTGGGGATGGCTTTGCAGGTAAGTTGGGACAGCAGTGAGACACACAGCCAGATTACGATTAGTGTTTCTAATATTGGTTTTGAGAACATTTCAGGAAAAGGGCTTGAAATGACAGGGAAGTATCGGAGCAGAGACTTAAAAAATACCCCAATACCGAATGAATAACACACTAAGGAAACTTTAAAAAGAAGGGAAAAATTAAAAGTAAGAATTCACAAAACAGCAGTGATAGTGAGAGAGGTTGTACTGCTGTCACTAAAAATATCGTAGATACAAGCCAATATTTGTTTGTGCCTGCATTTCACATGGTAATTGCAATATGCTAACAGCAGAAATACCGGTAACTTTTTTTCCCTTGAAGTAAAATATTACATTTGGGCTACTGAAGCAAAACGTGAAAAACAGACTTCTGGACTTGGATAACAGATGATAGAAGCATTTATTTAATTAAAAACTGACTGTGCTAAATGGTCCTCAACAATAGGCTGGCTGCCGCCACCACACCTACTATGGCTGCAGTTGAGGAACACTCTTGGTGCAAAGCATTCAGTGGGAGGAGTGAAAGTGATAACACAACGTGAAGCTGTCAGTTTAGGCAGCAGATCCCAGAAAACCCATTCCCGTTTTTCTCTGTATGACATTAAGAAAGAAACAAAGAGTGGAAAGGGCCATTCTTTCTTAAAACTACTTTCTTCATGTGTGAAAATATCTAAGGCTGTGGTTCCCAACGTGGGGCACACGTCCCACAGAGGGGCAATTCGATAATGAGTTATTAACCATTAATGGCCTTTTCGGCTTCCTCCCCATGCATAGGAGTTCACTTTTTGAATAATCAGAATTATATGTCACTGGGGGTGGGGGGCATCAGGATTTTAGAGACGCTTGGGTGGGGCATGGCCAAAGAAAGGTTGGGAAGCACTGATCTAAGTGTAGCACCAAGAGGATTTCAGGGTTGACATTGATACGGTTTTAGCGAGGTCAGCGATTTCAATACGATCAGCCACATGCATTTGCAGCCTCCTGCCCCCAATCCTCTTATGTTTCAGCATCTGACTTCCTACATACCAACTCAATTTTGCACATTGGCAGGTAAAACAGCTTGTCCCAGTAAGGGATCAATCACTGCAAGAGGAGCTGGCCCGCCAGCATGCAAATGAACGCCTGCGCCGCCAGTTTGCTGCTCAGGCCAATGTTATTGGACCCTGGATCCAAACCAAGATGGAGGTAATTCTGACTAAGATGTGCAGCTTTTAACTGTTTCCTTAGAGGTGTATGCAGAATGTCAAAGGCTCCATCACTCCACAGGCACTAAACTAACAAACAGTTACTTTATCTCGCTATCAGTTACAATCTTTTTACAATCTGCTATCTTTTTTTTTAAGTGCCAGAAAATATACAACAGAAAAATGGGATACTCCTTGTCAGGGGTGGGTGAGCCTGGCAATGTAAGTCACAGGGGCAAAGCAAGAAAACTGGGAGTTTGACAATGGCATTATGGAGAAAATATTGTACTCGAGGTACAGTGAAGGAGAGACTAGTGTGGTTGATGCGGGGCAATTTTGCTGCTGAGGAGCGCCTCCATAAGGAAAGGTCCATAGCCCAACTGAATGGTGAGGATACAGTTCCAAACATAGTTGTGGCTTCCCCAAAGAATTCTGGGAACTGTAGTTTGTTCAGGGTCCTGAAAGCTGTTAGGCAACCCCTTGTAGAGCTACAGTTACAATCACCCTTCTCAGGATTCTTTGAGGGAAACCATGCCTGTTTAAATGGTTTAAGAGTGCTTTAAATGCATGGTGTGGATGTGACCACGGAGACAGGATTGAAAGAAGGAGATCAAGAGGGATGTGACATGCAGAACAGAGACAATGACAAGATACATAAGAGAAGGTGTGGAGCGCAAACAGAAGCAGAAAGGTCTGCATATGTTTTACACACCGCTTGAAGTCATAACAGTGTTACGACTCATCCTCACAGTAAAAAAAAAGTGAACACTTTCATACCATCAAAGAGGGTGGTGCAGGTGGAGAAACGTTTTGGAATAGCTTTCTAAGTAGAGCATTCACAATTCAGGGTGTTTCCAGAGGAAGGGTTTTGCAAGTGTTCTGTGTTACAGATCTGTGGGTGATCTCCATGCTGATTGCTACTAGGGCGGATGAGCAGGACCATTACCACAGTGTCAGATCCTTCCTGGAGGCAAACCTTTCCACTCTTTGAGTTGGACAGTATGGTTTTCAGCTAATAGGAACTAGGCAGTAACCCATCTTCTGTAACAACCACAGGCGTCGCGATCAAGGGTGGGGCACCTGTGGCTCTCCAGTTGTTGTTGGACTCCAACTCCCATCAGCCCACCTAGCATGGCCTATGGCCCAATGACATCTGGAGGACTAAAATTTTCCCCACACACCTGAATATTATATACAGATACCTATCTATGCCAATGCACGAGTGTTCATACCTCTCTTTGTGAATTTTGTAAATTAAGTTTAATTACTGCGGCTTTAAAATATATTTACCATGAACAAATATATTTTGCAAACTAACATTTTTTCATCTCTCTCTCTCTCCCCCCCCCCTTTGGCAGGAAATTGCCCGAAGCTCTGTTGACATAGCAGGGCCATTAGAGGACCAGATGAACCAATTAAAGCAGTTTGAACACAATATCATAAATTACAAACTTAATATTGACAAACTAGAAGGAGACCATCAACTGATTCAAGAAGCCCTGGTGTTCGATAATAAGCACACCAATTATACAATGGAGGTAGCTACCGAGTCCTTTCTATGCCATTTAGTTATATAGCACATTCTTTAGTTATGTATCCTATTTGCAGCATCGTTGCTGTTTGCATTATTTTCAAGGTGATAGTCGCAAATTTGTGCTGCATTCTTGTGTGAATTCAAATGAGAAATCTAGGGTGTTTTCATGCAGTTCTAGAACAGGAAAATGTGCATTGCAATATAACAAAGCTTAGTGTTTATATAATGATTTAGACTGTTCAACGAGCTTCACAGATAGTGCCTTGGTTCGCACAGCATACTAAGCCAAACTAGGGTTCCCAGAGAAGAGCTCGCAGCCTCTTTACTATTCCCCAGTCCTTTTTCTCAAACTCATGCCCCTATTAAAAATGGGCACCTGCTGGTCTTTTGGTAATTGAGGCAGATCTACATTTAAACGTTCAACTCTGTAACCATCCTGCACACCTGAGACTGAAGTGTGCCTTACCTAAGCCCATCTTGTCAGTTCATGGCAAATGCCTGTCTCATAGGTTTAACATTTAGCTTTTTTGCTGCCTCAGTTCTAAAGCTGGTTCAGCTATTGAATGCTTTCTGCTGTAGAAAGCCCTTTACATTTTTTAAATTCTGCTATAAGACATCTGTCCTATTGCAAGCCGCTTAAAAAGATTAAGTTGTTGTGTACCTTGGCAGCTTCAGATCTTAAATGTAGTTAGTTGCACAGGAAAAATAGCAATGGAGTGCATTCACCCCTCCACTCTTTAAATGGGTGGCATTTTAAAAAAAAATGAACCATAATCTTGCTCTTGCATTTCACAATAGAAAGACAGCCCAACAAATCATTTGTTTATTTGATTTATATCTCACCCAATATCCCCGAGGGCTCACGTCGGGAAACAACAATAATAAAACAGGATTTATGAAATAGGATCGTAAAAGATTGTGTCTTGTAGAAAAATAACAACTAAAATAAACCTCTATTTATCTCCACTAAATGCTTGCAAAATAGAATGGGCTCAGCTGCCTTCAGAAGATGCTACTGTTTTGTCAGACTCCCAGAGGAAGGCAGTAGCAGAGCTGAGAAATAGGCAATCATTAAGAATACTTCCCTCTCTACCTTTAGCAGTCATTTTGGTCAACTGGAGGATGTCCAGTTCTCTTAAATTGTTCCCTAAAAGCTACAGGAAACCAGTGCAGGTGCTACAGTACTGATATACTTGCTTCCAGAGACTCTTCTCCATCATGTAGATGAGCACCAAGCTGGGTACCATCTCACATTTTCTAGAAAACCTCAGGCACGGATCATCATTCAACACACTGCAAGGTTGAATATCAAAAGTTGCGATGGGAGGAATGGCATTTGCTACATCCAATCCTGAGGCATAGCTTCCTTACCAAATGAAGTTGTGAAAAGTAGTCCCTAATATTGCCCATGATCTGGGAAAATGCAGGGGTGGTGCCCCATTCCTTCTAGACTGGGGCTTGGGGGCTGCATTGCCCCTTGGCCAGTCCTCCACGTGTTAGTGGGGTGTGTGGCCAAAGCAAAAGTGGGTGTGGCCAAAACAAATGAGTGTGGTAACCCATACACTCTTGTGCACACACCCACACACATCACATGAACACCCACAGCACACCCTCACGCACCCTCAATGCACACATCACAAACACACATACACTTAACACACACACAAGCCTGTTTCCACTTCTAAAAACCCATCTTCCTCTTTGTTCCCACCCTCCTGTTCTCACCCTCCATGTTGCATCTGAAAAAAAGACAGAGAAAGAGCACATCTGGCTTGTATTTCACCTATAATGAAGTCGGGGATGGGCTTGTACTAGCTGAGGATTTGCTTACCTGAGGCACACCTTGCACCTCCCTATACTATAAAATAGTAGGCAGGTCTATTCGCAGTCATCCATCATAGGTTAGTCCTCATCCTGAAATGTTGTTTACTGCAAGATTTCTACAATATTTATTAGCCAGTAACTGGTGTTCATAAATAAGCTTGTCAAAACCTTGTCCCAAATGCAGTTGCTAATTGTACAATGCAGATAAATAGAAAACCAGAATACAAATTGGTTTATGTGAGTAGGTTTCCTCTGACTTATCATTATTTTATGTATTTGGTAGCAGTTCTACTTATCAATAGTTTCAATCAATCTGCCAGTCGGTTTTCTCTTGGGCTGTCCTTAAAGCATCCCGGTTTCTCTGCCACAGCATATTCGTGTTGGATGGGAGCTGTTACTGACCACCATTGCCCGAACGATCAATGAAGTTGAGAATCAGATTCTTACAAGAGATGCCAAAGGAATCACCCAGCAACAAATGAATGAATTCAGGGCATCGTTTAATCACTTTGACAGGGTACAGTAGCCCGTTTCCTTTCTTTTTTTAACCTGAAACTGGTGTGCCAGTAAGCATGTGTGTGCTTCTCTGCTACTGTCTTAATTTTTGTTTATTAATCCTTCCTTTAGTCCTCCCCTAAGCCCCTACCTGCCATTCCCGTCTTCTTTTCTACCCAAGAAGTGCCCACTCAGGGCAACCCCAAATCTTTTTTGGAATGTCTTACTCCTGGCCAACCACAGCTTCTCATCCAGAGAAGCATAAACATTCCAGAGATGTCTCCTCACAGCCTTGATATTGTTCCCATCTCTCGTTTCCTGGCAGTACTCCTCTCCTTGTACTCAAGCCACTGTCTTTTTTCCACCCCACTCATCCCCATTTCTGTGAAAAAAAGCTTAATTCAAATCCCCGTATGCATCAAAAGAATGTGTGAGTGGGACTGCTCTGCATAGCCTTGCTCATGCCAGTCATGTCCCCTCCAGCTGTATTTTGGGTGGGCCTGGGCCTGGGTTCTATATGCAGACTAACATATGTATGTACACATAGTGTTCTCCACATGAGCTTGGCCAGAACATGGCTGGAGAATGTGGTGGCTGCAGGGGAAGGTCTATGCAGCATAACCCCACAAAACCTTCAAACATGAGGGGTGTGCATGATGTGGTTTAGTCAGGATTGTTGAAGAAATCCACTTTATAGCTCAGTATTTTGGGATGTGGATGAATACTCTGTGTGTGTGATCCTATACTCCCTTATCAAGAAGTGAAGGCTGAAATGTTGATGCATAAATTGGTAAGATGTATACAAATTGAGTCAGGGAGGCAGAGGAAAAGTGCAGGGAACAACGATGTTGGGATTTGTATTTGAAAAAGAGCCCCAGTCCTCTGCAGGCTTTGAAACTGGAAGTAACTTTCACTCCCAGTTTCCAACTAATCAAAATACTAGTGACCTCAATAGATTTAAGCTGCAGAAGTTAGCAGGTATTCCCAGATATTAGACATCTGTCTGACATAATCTAAGCATCCATCACCATCCTTGAAGTGCTCGGTCTAGGTCTGTAATCCAGTTGAATTAAAGGCCGTCTTCTCTGTATCAATTTCCTGTACTTCCTGTTCCATTGCTCCATACCAGCTTCCTGAACTGCTAAATACCTTCCAACAACTACCGCCAGAACTCATCCATAATTTCAGACAGCACCCTATTACCTTTTCTACAACTTCATTTGTATTTTTCACCAACCACATGTTTAGGTGCTGCACAAAGCTTAATGTGAAATATGCCAAGGGATTGATTGATGGTTGAAGTAGTTGACACCTGTCTCTAAGGCCAATAAAGCAGAAATTGCACAGATTAATAGGTTAGATCAGAGGTTTTCAACCTTTTTGAGTCTATGGCTCCCTTGACCAACCACCATTCTTTCTGCGACACACCTGTGGGGCTCAGAAACTCAGTTATGTCACCCCTTGCCTGCATAGCTAGCAGCCTCTCACCCTTTCTCGAACACCCTCTCTTGTGGAGTGTTCCATCAGCTACTTTTCTTGGGAGTCCTCCAGGCAGCCACTGCCACTGCCCCTGTTCTCTGAACTCCCACCCACCCACCCACTGCCCCCAAAAGAGGTGCCTCCTCATATTGCCCCACAAGGGCCTGGAAAGAGGATGCCCCCAGCCTTCGTGACCCAACAGAGAGTGGCCAAAGGTGAATGTGAGGCTAGCACCTTACCTTAGGAGGCAGCAGTGGCAGCAACGAGTGCTGCTGGGCATGCTTGGTGGAAAGTCTCCCCTTCAGCCCCAGGCAGGCCTTGCACACAACAAGCACAAGAAAGGCCAGTGCAGCATCTGCCTGCCTGCCCAGCCTCCCACTTGTCTATTCCCAACAGGAAGGGCTAGCTGACTGGCTAGCTGGGCTCCCTCGCCTGCTTGCTTGCTTGCTTGCTTACTCTGAGGCCACCTCAGCTTCTGGCAACCAGCACCTCTTGGCCAGGCACCATTTGCCTGGGGAGCTTGTGGCCAGGGCTGCTGCAATATACAGCCACACAAGCCTTTGGGAGGCAGACACATGAGAGGGCATCAGAAGTGGGAGGGAAGGAAAGAAAGAAAGAAGAACAGAGGCCAGTGTTGCTTGCACACCAGGGTGCCATGACAAACACCTGGGGTTGAAAACCACTGGGTTAGATTATTAAGTAGTGTTTGGCTAGCTGGCTCACATCTCTCAGATATAGTTCTATAGCATTCTTGTGTATGTGCTTATTCATGCCTGGTTTAAAAAAAGCAGCCCCTAGAATGTATTACTCTTCCTGTTTAGAAACAGCTGCAAAAGAAAATTGCTTTTGAGCTAATTAATTCTGTTGTTTCTAAAAGTGCTTTTGATTGGATGATGTACTTAAGCAGAAAAATAAAAGGAAATGCTGTGTTTAATTCAGTGAAGAACAATCAGTAAAGATCCATAAAATTAAGATCCCGCCTGATAAATAGGGTTGAAATGCTTGCGCATATCGGATCCAATTATTAATGTCTTTGATCTGTTTTCCCCCCCTAGGGATTATTCCACTTAAATTAGATGGTAATAGCTGGAAGGGATGCATGTGTGTTTGTAAGAGAGAACAGACCTTTTCACACCATTGTTTATTCAGACAAGAAATGTGCTTTTGTTAGCTAGTAGTTTGTTGTGCACAATCCAAATACCTTTTCTTATGGCGATGATTTTGACAGTGGTATATAATTTAAGGATTGTTAAATAAGTTCTATCTAATTTGGATAGAAATCTAATTCTTCCCCACATACAACAGCCATTACAATTGAAATTACCTTGTGGAAAGTTGTTTGTGTTTTTTGAGCCCCTTTGGAATAGATTGCTTGTGACATGAAGCAATGAGCACCAGAACTTCCCATTCCCTAGATGCCATTGGACCCTATTACTGGAGAGTAGAGTTGTTTTGAGTTCATTTTTGTTGCATGCTTATATTTGATAGGGATAAGCAACTGGTGGTCAGAGACTTCAGTCCTTCCCTGATGGAACTTCCGCAGGTGTTCCATCTGGCCCTTAGCATAACTACCAATTCAAGGAACACCTCTTCCCCCTATCATCATCTATCTATATGGTACCCAGGTTTGCCCTTCTGGATGAACAGTTATGGGGGAGGCAAGTGATTTCAGTTGGTAAAGCAGAGGTCGTTAACCGCTCTCACTGCTCTCTGGGTCAGTAAAGGAAGGCCTGCAGTTCAGTGGCAGGGGATCATTTTGCATGCAGAATGTCCCAGGTTCAATCCCTGGCATCTTCAGATAGGGCTGGGAATGTCACACTGTTGAAAGTCAGTGTTAATAGTACTGAGCTAGATAGATTAATGGTCCGATTTAATAACCCAAATTATATTTTTTTGTGTACCTTCTTCTCTTCTGTGGTTCCCCTGCATGACATGACAATCTGGGTACCAGTGGAGTTAAAGCAAATATGAGAGATTTGTGTCTTTCCAGATGTTGTTGAACTCAATCCCAGCTAGCTTGGCCAACGGTCAGGGATGTTAGAAGCTGTAGTCCAACAAGACCTGGAGGTCATAGGTGGTACCCAGTCCATGGAATAAAGCTTTCTTCTGCAGTTTAGGAATGGTGGAAAGAATACATGAAAACAAACTAAATACTAAAATAAACTATGGCAATCAGTTCAAGTAACCTCCACATCAATGTCTCATTTAAAAGTTAGATCTCGGCAGTTAATAGTCTTACTTTAATTAATATAATTGCCTTCCAGTGGAGCTTAAAAAAACCCCAGGGTAAAACATGCAACCTTTTAATTCCACTTATCCTGATCCCAGGCAGATGCAAAGCAAACCATCACTCCAACAAATAAAACTATAAAATAATTCCAAGTCCCACAAATAAGTACTTTCTGCTCAAAAAATCAGTTTTGGGGGGCCATGCCAACAATGCCGATATTACAAATCAGCCTTTAAAAGCACTGTAATTCTTGACAGATGTTACAACACTAATGTTAAAAACAATTAAATGTATGCCACTCCAGTGTTAAACTTTCCTTTCCCCTCGCCACTTTGTCTTCTTTGATTCTGTTTGGTGCATTTCTTTGACCCCTTTCTGACATTATTTCTCTGGTTATGTTTGCTTTCATGTAATCTACGTCTTCCTCCCTTCGACTGATGGTTGGACTGATCCGTCAAAAAAACACCCTGTGTATCATGCAATTGATGGTGGGGTTATTTTAACTTCATGGGAATCCTAATGAACTGCTTGCTTGTGATTTGTGACACCTTTCTTGCTATGTTCTATGTACTTCTTCCTATCAACAGAAGAAGAATGGGCTTATGGACCATGATGACTTCAGAGCCTGCTTAATTTCCATGGGCTATGATCTGGTATGAATTTTAAGATATAGTTGATTTGTTAAAGTGTTTCACGTGCTACAGATACAGCATTTTACACTACAGGTGCCCTAGCAGAATTATGGATGTTATCATAGAACGCCCACAGCCAAACTCAAGTTACTCAAAATCCTAGTTTACCAAACTTGTCTCTTCACCCCTATAGCCATGTACAAATGTATCTGTATGCCTTTGTGGACATAGACATTAACTTAAACATTATTTATCCACAGATAAATTTTATGTTCACAAAGGCATACTGATACACCAGAATATATTATATTTCTTTTCTGGATAGCATAAATCTTTTACTTAAAAAGTTTAATAAAACCAAACAGCTCCATAAAACTGATTGTTTATAATTTCATGGGACCTGATTCAACTGAATCAGGTCCCATGTGAGCAGGAGCCAGCACAATGAGTTGCAATGAGACTTCCCCCGTCTCCTCCTCTGCATGCCCCCACCCGCTTTGGGTGGTCAGGAGAACCCCCAGAAGAGCATACGGGGGGGGGGGAGATTGTTCCAGATTGTTCCATCTGGCAAGCAGAAATGCTTGTGCTGCCCAAACTATTGTAATAGCGCAACTTTTAATTCCACCTCTGGTTTATTATGCTTAGCTTTGGTATTTGTGCTATGCTTCAAGACCACAATTGAACAAAGCACCAGATTTCAGTGGGCTTAAGCCTGCTTAGCTCTCTTTGTGACCATGGCTATGAAATAATCCCTTCCTATCTGCAAATACTTAAAATAAATTTTTGCGTACATAAAAATAATGACAATTTGGACACACAAGTGAATTTTGTATTTTAAAAAGCAAAACTGTGAGATTGTATATATTTGCTTGTATAATTCTTTGATTTTCCCCTCTACCGTGACTAATTTTGAATCATATCCAAGGGAGAAGCTGAGTTTGCCCGAATCATGTCCTTAGTTGATCCCAACGGTCAGGGAACAGTCTCCTTCCAATCTTTTATTGACTTCATGACCAGAGAGACTGCAGACACTGACACTGCTGAACAAGTTATAGCTTCTTTCAAGATCCTGGCTTCAGATAAGGTCAGTGTTTTTGTCTGCAGGTGGTGGGATTTTCCATTTTCCTCAGCTCGTGCAGGGTACCCAAATGCTAGAAAAGCTGAACAAAATGTTATAACCTAGGTCAGCGGTAGTGAACCTATGGCACACGTGCCAGAGTGGGCACGCAGAGCTCTCACTGCTGCCATGCACGCCATCGGCCCATCTGCACTGCTGTTTTGTTGTTTTTTCCATTTGTGCTCCCACTCCTGCCCACCCTACTGCATGCATCCACTGCTTAAAACCGGAACTTTTTTTTTTTTGCTGGTAGCTGGCAATTGGTCTGTTTTTCAATTGGCTGCGGCAGTGGCTGTTTCTGATTGGGCATAAAAGCGTTCATTATTTGACCCTCGTGATTTTTTTCTCTGCACTTTCTTCAGTGCTGTGTGGTAGTTCCCAGCTCCCCCCTCCAATCCAAGCCTCGCCCATTCCCTTCTGCACCCCCCAGCTCCAATCCTCCGCAGGCCCTTCGCCTCCTGTGGGCCTGACCTGCCTGGGCTAGGAGGGCACTTGCGCCCGCCGCCTCCCTGCATGCCTGGCACTACCCAGCCTCACCCCTTTGCCGCAGTGACATTGCTGGAGGGAGGGAGGAAGATGGGGAAGACCATGCTGGGATTGCTGGCGGGGAGTAGGCAGGCAGGCAGCCACAGTTGTTGGGCTGGCTGGCTGGGATGGAGGCTCTCCCTCTCCTCCTGGCCGCCACTGCTCACCTGGCCTCAGGGCTGCCATGTCCTCCCCATCACAGCAGCCAGAGAGTGAGCCAGCCAGCTAGCCAGCCTACCTGCCGGGGAGCGCCCGGTGGGAGGGGGCAAGAGGGAGGGAGATGGTGAGAACTGCGGCGTTTTTCTGTTTTCCGTCTCTCCCAAGAAAAGCTCAACAACTTTGGGGAGCCCCCCCAAAGCTCAAAACCTTAGGGTACTTTGCGATAAATAAGTCGGTTTTGGTTTGCAGTTTGGGCACTCGGTCTCTAAAAGGTTCGCCACCACTGACCTAGGTTAAAAACAGCAGGTTAAATAATATTCACATGGCTTAAATAAAGGATAGCAGCAGGATGGTTTTTGGCAAACCAGAGTGACAAGTCCGCTCGTTGCAAATTTGACCTACCGTATTTTCCGGCGTATAAGATGACTTGGCGTATAAGATGACCCCCAACTTTTCCAGTTAAAATATAGAGTTTGAGATATACTCGACTACAGATTCTCCATCCGGCGGATAAGACGACCCCTGACTTTTGAGAAGACTTTCCTGGATTAAAAAGTACTCTTACACGCCAGAATATACAGTAATTTTTACAAATTCTACAGGCCCCAAATTCTGCAGCTGAAATTAAAAAGTACACGTAAGCTCAAATTTTCTAATGATGAAAGCACAATTTTGTCCAGGCAGGTTGTTGCACAATCCTTGCAGTGAAAAATGCCAAGGATCAGAGGAGCTACACATCGTGTCATGTGGCTTGTGTGAATCAATTGTATCAGAGGCCTGTAAAATACGTAGAAATGCCCTAGCATAACTGGTAGGAAAAGCTATGAGAATGCAGGATGATATATTTATGGCATACCAGTTTTCCCTGGGCTTCTGAACAGCCCTATAGAATTGCCACTGTAGGGTATAAACAATAAATATTTCATATATATTTTTCTGATGTTGAGACGTTACAGGAAAACCTCTGAAGAAATCCCTTTTTATAAATCTTTGCAGCCTTATATTCTTGCTGAGGAGCTGCTTCGAGAACTGCCACCCGAGCAAGCTCAGTACTGCATCAAAAGAATGCCAACCTACAAAGGTCCAGGTGGTGTTCCTGGAGCTCTGGATTATACCTCATTTTCATCAGCATTGTATGGCGAAAGTGACCTGTAAAGAGCAGCGGTCACCTTAGGCATGTTAAGTGAATATGTATGTATTACCCTCCGGTTTGCTCATTGAAAAGTGTGGCAAGCTGACTTCAAAATAAGTTTAGCAGGTACATTCAGTGAGTAACCAGTATATCAAATAAAGTGTGCAGCATTGATAGTTTTCTACATTGTTCATATGTAGGTTGTCAGCCTTATATAGTTACCCACTGCATTTGCCTAATGCCTTACTTGGTTGTAATTTAAAGTAAAAAAACAACAACAACAAAGCCTGTAGGAAGTATTTCTCTCAGTGTCAAGTTAGGAAGCCTCAGGAAAAAGATAAAATATCAAAACCTTTTGAAAGTCTAACCCATTGAAACATTAAAATTCATGAAATGTTTTCCTTAAGAATTATCCACACTTTATGCGAGTCTTTCACAGTCTCCCCTCCAGGTGCCTGTTTTTTTTACTTTCATGCTGAAGTAGTGCTCTCATCTGTGGAGACCAGATTTGGCACGCTTCTGCAGGTAGAGTTGCATATATACGAGAGAAACAAGGAAATGAATCAAACCAAGAACATACTACCTAATATCATACGGAACTCTAATTAATTAATTTATTTTAATGTGTGTAACTCTGTTTTAAAATTTTGGTTTGGCTTTCTGTTGGCATAAAAGTCGCGGAGCCTCAGGAGTTCTGTGTCAACTGATGGATGATAAGTTATAGCCTTAACCTTAAAAGCAATAGTTTATATTCAGCTAAGTCATATTCAGAGCACAGCCATTAAAATCAGCAGACAAGTTGTGGAAGTCCGTTTATTTCAATGGCTCTGCTCTGAGTATGACTAATATTGGTTATCACCTAATACCTGGCTTTTACCTGGGCAGCTGAAAGGGCACAAAATTAACAGGATACTATAAAGAAGCTCAACATGTTTGTGTTAAACTGTTTTGCTTTATGCTGTGTTCATTGTTCTGCTGCATTTGTTCTTGATTAATGCTGAATGTCAGTTTTTAGTCAGGTTTTTTTTTACCTTAGTACAGCAATTGTATGGCAGGTTATTGGTAACCATTTGTCATCTTAGAAGCCTATATAGAGCAATAAACTTTTTTACTTGAAGCAGTCGTGGGGGGATGCAATGCAAGCACTTAGAAGTATCAGCAAATGGCAATGAACACCATACAGCCCTGCATTCTAAAAATGTGCCTGTTAAATAAAGCCTGCTTTTCAAACCTTAAAATGGATTTAGTTATGGAGATTCATTCAGTATACCTTCAAAACAATGCACAACTAGATATACTTGGTGTCTTTTCCCAAATTTTCTCCCAATTTAGTTGATTTCCTTTGGAGAACTCTACTTAGCAAACCACTTGACCACCTTTTATTTCTTTTACATAGAAAATGTTAACTATGCTTATAAGTAATAATTTGACCATAAGGAGTGGTGGCAAACTCCTTCTCATCAAAGGTGTTGACTCAGAAGAGTTGGGTAGATCCTACACATTGTTTTTAGCATGAAGCAGCACATGGTCTCCAGCGTTTTGGGAAGTTGGGGTACATTTGGAAAAACTCTCATTGGCATTTATAAAATGTTTAAAAGGACAGGGTGGTGGGTGCCAAGAGAGGTATCTGAGGACCCCAAGTCTAGCATCTGTTACACACGATATGGTGCACCTGTTTGCATTTGAAACACAATCTAAGTGTACAGGTGTCTGCAGTTATCAGCAGGAAATTCTTCACACTCATCTTAGAATAAAATGCCTCCAGTTCATCCTCAATACTCCATCTCTAAAGAATGCCGAGGGGTAGGAGTTTTTTACTTGTAGCTGCTGGGAAGACAGTATATTTGTTAAAATATATCAAGTTCAACCACACTATTATTCTGTTCAGGCTACATCTTTGGAATCATGTTGAGTATGCAGTCAATGGCAAATGCTATGTGTTCCTTAACTGTACTATATTGACGACATTCACATTTGAGAAATGCTCCCACATAAGTACCTGTGAGGTAAAGTTAGTATAAACTGACACTGCTTGAAATATCACCACGCGGAGGTACCAGTTTACACACACAGTCTCCATCAGAGAGTGGCATAGTGGCAGGTCCACCACCCATTACATGGTGGCAATTACTTTGTGAGAGTCAGCCCTTGTTGTTGTTGTTTAGTCATTTAGTCGTGTCCAACTCTACGTGACCCCAAGGACCAGAGCACGCCAGGCACTCCAGTCTTCCACGGCTTCCCGCAGTTTGATCAGACTCATGTTGGTAGCTTCGAGAACACTGTCCAACCATCTCGTCCTCTGTCGTCCCCTTCTCCTTGTGCCCTCCATCTTTCCCAACATCAGGGTCTTTTGCAGGGAGTCTTCTCTTCTCATGAGGTGGCCAAAGTTTTGGAGCCTCAGCTTCAGGATTTGTCCTTCCAGTGAGCACTCAGGGCTGATTTCCTTCAGAATGGATAGGGTTGATCTTGCAGTCCATGGAACTCTCAAGAGTCTCCTCCAACACCATAATTCAAAAACATCAATTCTTTGGCGATCAGCCTTCTTTATGGTCCAGCTCTCACTTCCATACATCACTACTAGGAAAACCATAGCTTTAACTATATGGACCTTTGTCGGTAAGGTGATGTCTCTGCTTTTTACGATGCTGTCTAGGTTTGTCATTGCTTTTCTCCCAAGAGGCAGGCGTCTTTTAATTTCGTGACTGCTGTCACCATCTGCAGTGATCATGGAACCCAAGAAAGTAAAATCTCTCACCATAGAGTGGATGGATCTGAGCTCCCCTTTAAGACCTCCTGCAGACACAGGTAGGTCATTACAACAGCCCTCGAAAAGGTTTCGGGCCCTGTCCATACCACCTGCATTTAGTGTCACCAGCCTCCATTGCAAAGTGGAGTTCTACAGAATGAACTATTTGCATATAACAGCCCAGCCTTGACACAAAGATAAATTTGGCTCCCATTTTGGTAACTTTTTAGCCCATAAGAATTGAATTACCCAACTGCATATAAGCATGAATGCTTGGGCATGCTAACACAAAGACAATTCAACTTCTTATAATTAACATACTAATGAATCAGTGTTGTGGGCTTTCTGGAATAGGGTTGCCTTCCCAAAGCTGGCTAAGGGAGGCGCTGGGCTTTGAGAAGGAGGTGTGAGGCTCTGGCAGGGTCCTAGAGCCTCCCACCTCCTCCCCAAAGTTGGGAAAGCGCTAACCAGACTTTGAAAAGGAGGTGGAAGGACTCTAGGACCCTGTCAGAGCCCTCATGCCTCCTTCCCAAAGGCCAGTGCCTTGCTTACTCAGGTTTCAGAAGACCGTGCAAGGGTTAGAGGGGTGTCAAATGTTGCTGAGGGCCACCAAAAGAGGCATTGATGGTCATGTGTGGCCCTTGGGCAGCACATTGTACCACCCTGCTCTAGACAGTTATCTAATTTAGCAAGTTTATTTTACTTGTATTTAGTTAGGTAAAGGTAAAGGGACCCCTGACCATTAGGTCCAGTCGTGTCCAACTCTGGGGTTGCGGCGCTCATCTCACGTTACTGGCCGAGGGAGCCGACATACAGCTTCCAGGTCATGTGGCCAGCATGACAAAGCCGCTTCTGGCGAACCAGAGCAGTGCACGGAAACGCTGTTTACCTTCCTGCCGGAGCGGTACCTATTTATCTACTTGCACTTTGACGTGCTTTCGAACTGCTAGGTGGGCAAGAGCTGGGACCGAGCAACGGGAGCTCACCCCATCGCAGGGATTTGAACTGCCGACCTTCTGATCAGCAAGCCCTAGGCTCTGTGGTTTAACCCACAGCGCCACCTGGGTCCCTTGTATTTAGTTAATCAAGCTAAAAATGTTGAAACTTGTCTAATACTGTATTTTCAATTGGCATCCAGTTGCCATTCCTGATGAACTTAAGGAAGAGTTTCCATGGAAAAATAAAGCACTGGAAAATTGTCCATTTAACATCACTCTAGCAAGCTACTCAGAGCTAATGGTTGCTCCAGAAACCATTATAGCTTTGTCTTGTTTTAAAAACTAGCCCCCTGAAGAATGTATTGCCAAACTGATCTTCCATTTTCCGTTTATTTGTTGCGATTATTTATATCCCATCTTTCAGGATACAAATTCTTCCAGGGCAGATTATAATTAAGTTGCATATTTTAAAAACACAATAAGCAATTTTAACATACTAAACATCCTTTCCCCAGAGCAGTTGATGGTAGATCACTCAGGGTGGGGAGGTAAAAGTCTGGCTAGAGAGCAAGCCCTGAGGTGATTTTTGCCTATCTGCCTCCCTCTCCTGGAATTATTCCCACAGGATGATTGATCCATCCAGCATCCTCACCCAACAGTAACAAGCCTGCCAACACCAACAGAAAATGGCCTTTGACATGTGATTTCTGATCCATGAAGGAGAGTTCTAATCCCCAAACAAGACTGCAGGGCAAATGACAGCTGGTGTTCTACACTAAAAACACAAGCAGAGATTTAATGCTGCACTCTCTTCCTGCAATGGGGTGCTCATCATATTGCTGTGTCTTGCATATTTTTTACTGTAAAACTACATATGATGCTGGCAAACACACATATTTCCTTTGACATAACTTTCAGCTTGCCTGGGGAGGACATTTGCAAAGGCGAATTAGAAGGCAGGAGAAGAATGCTCAACCTGTCTGCCACACGCTGATTCTTTCTCTCCTCCAGGCCTTTTTCTCTTTCACCTAGACTTACGTTCAGCTTCTCAGACAGCTGGGAATAAAAGGCAAGGGGAAGGAGATGCAGTGGTAAATTAAGGGGCAGAGAAAAGATCAAGGAGCCCCTCCCACATTTCTAATCTTTCTGGCTCTGTTTTTAATGTTTTGGAGATTGTAAGTTTATTATATTTAAAAATCACATTCAGAGAAATAAATAACATTTGAGTGCTTTGTTTGATACAATTTCTTTAGGAATCTAAATAAATGGAAAACCTCAAGCGTTTATTGAAAGAGAATATTCATCTACTCCAAGATCTCCTGTTGTTTGTCCTTCTCTTATTTAGATATGTTGCGTGCCATCCCAATCTCTGAAGAGTGCAAAATTCCAGGGGTTCCAGGCACTTACTCTGGGTTCATGTTTCCTTTGGGAATTAGTCATAGCAGAGATTGTGGTGTCTTTATGATATATGGTTTATTTACACATATATACAATCTGAGCCTGCGATGGAGGGGCTCACAGCATGAACATCAGAAAACAGTATTGTTTCAGCCATAACCGCAGCCTTGGATTCCAACAGGAATAAAACGTTGCTCTCAAGTATTGCTCTGACTCTCTTCGGCTTGCTGCTCTACTTCTAGGTCATACCACTACCACTCAACTTTTGCCTTTGTCTTTTTCTAACTACCAGCCAGTAGAGTAGACAAGATCCACTTTCCTTTGTTTCCCTTAATGCCTCATCACCCAGGCTATCACCTCAACGCAGAAAGCTAGCTTGGCTTATATTTTAACACTTGCTGGATCCCTCTCCCCGAAACTCATAACAAATATAAATGGTATTGTAGGTGAATAATCTTTGGTTACCATATACCAATACTATTTAGGGAGAGTTCCTTGGCATTTAACCTTAGCAAAGTGTTTTAATATATTGTTATTTTATGTATCTTCAAAGGCCCAAACTTGCAAATACATGTGTGTTGTGTGTATATCATTAGAATATGGAATCATTATAATGGATATAAATGTAATAATTTTAATATATATATATATAAATTTTTTTTGTCCAGTAGCACCTTAGAGACCAACTAAGTTTGTTCTCGGTATAAGCTTCAGTGTGCATGCACACTTCTTCAGATACCTCTCCCCGTATCTCCCCTTCATATCTGAAGAAGTGTGCATGCACACGAAAACTTATACCAAGAACAAACTTAGCTGGTCTCTAAGGTGCTAGTGGACAATGGTATATATATATATATATATATATATATATATATATATATATATATATATATATATATATCAACTGCGTCAGACCAACCTGGCTACCTACCTGTAATAATTTAATTTTAGTTTTACTTGCTCCCAATAAGTGAAAACTCCCAGCCATTGATAATAAGTATTTACTGTATTTCAAATAGCTTCAAATATATGCACCCTTATCAGTGACAAAGATCAGGTCATGAAACCTGTGAAGCTTTACTTAAGCTATAAGCCACTGCCAAGTAGCTGATTACTCAGTAACGAGATTCACATACAAAATGAGTTTCTGTGGAACAGTTACCCCTTATTCTCAAAAACTGCCCATATGGTAGGTTGTGCCTCAGTGATCTGGGGTGAGGTCTGGGGTGTGCCAAGAAAGATCTTGCTCTTCAGAGTAAATAACAACTTGATACTTTCATAATTAACAGATAAGTTAACCAGAACCACAATACAAGTTCACAGTGAATGCAAGAAGCCAAGTTTTTACATGGGAGAGTTAATTACTGTATCAATTTGCTACTCATCCATTGACAGCCTTCCAGCAAACTTACTTAATTTATTAAGAGATTGTGGTGACTTAAATTTAAAATACGAACAAGAGGCCTGCTTGAGTTGACATGCATCTTATAGTAGATATATGCACAGGACATGAAACTGAATTAGGCCCACTTTGCACATTAGTTTAAACCAGGGATGTGGAATATTTTGCCCTTGGGACTTTCCACACCACTTACCAGCCCTGCTTTGTACTCCCCTTGAGTGTTTCTGGGAGGCTGGAATGTGTCATTGAACTGAGATAATGCTTCTTGCTTACCTAAACTTTTATGCACAGAGCTGTAAGGGGGAAATGTGCAGGCAGTATTCTACCCAGCTGCTCAGTACAAAGCAAACTGGCTCCCATCTTCCAGCAGTGGACCGTGGCATCTCAAAGTTCTGTGGTGCTCTGTGTGATGCCAAAATCTGTTCCCCTGCCTTCCATTGGACTTCATAGTTGTGGCACCTGTTGCAGCGCTCCAGAAGCTCTGCGCCTGGTGCGACCCAACGGCTGTGCTCCCCTAGATCCACCTTTGCTTCCAGCAGTCTAACCTGCCAGTCAATCAATCAATCAATCAATCAATCCAGTATTAGGAAACTGGCAAGGACAGTTCTACAAACTACTTCCTGGAATAAATAAAAAGAATGCAGGATTCAGAGCACTAAAGCAAAAGAGAAAAAATGGCAAGTAGATGGGATGGAAAGCGACCACAGCAATTCTCAGCCCAGCAAGAGTTGTATACCTAAGTATAGGCTCTACATTTTAAAATGCACTCATCAGTGGTGTAAAAACACAGCCCTAAGACATATTAAATTTGGGGTGCATAAGCTTTCGTAAGCAAGGTGCTACACTTCATTTTCTTTATTTTGTGCCCCACCTTTCCTCCAAGAAGGTCAAGGCGGTCCTCCCCATTTAAACCCAACAACCCAGTGGGGTAGCTTAGGCTGAGAGACAGCAACTGGCTCTGGGTCACCCAGGGAGCTTCGTGGCCGGCTGGGATTTGAAGGCTTCTAGCCCAGTTCCTGGTCCCGATGCTCTAACCACTACATGGCACACTCTTGGAGCATGGTGTGTGTGGAGCGAGTGCTGGAAGCCGAACTAGGACACGGAGCCCTTTCAACATTTCTGCATCCTTTGCAAGAGACGTCTAGCATTGCCTTCCCCCCTAATTTGGATCAAGGCCATGGTGCTTCTGGGAACCTGTCCTTGAACCAAGGCTGGGTTTAGGTTTGATGAGGCCCTAAGCTACTGAAGGCAATGGGGCCCTTTATATGTCCAGCTGTCCTCCTTTGTCAACAACAAATTGCCGCTGTTTTGTGTTGAATATATGCTATATGGAACAGACTTCTGAACGGATTAAGTTTGAGAACCAAGGTACCACTGTAGCATATATAGAAATGAGCAAACCAGTGATATTTCCTATTTCAGGGAGCAGGCTAGCAGGTGGGGCCCATTACTTACATCATAGGAGCCTGCACAACACAAAACACTATTGCTGTATGTAGGTTTTATTTATTTGTTCCCCCCCCCCTTATATTTTGGAAATGTACATCGTGGTTTTTTGCCTTTAATTTTTTTTGGGGGGGGGCCCAGGAGAGTGGGGCCTTAAGCTATAGCTTGTTTAGCTCATATGTAAATCCGGCACTGATTCATTTATTAAATCTGTGTACTGTACATGGTTTCGGGGAAGGGAGAGAAGAATAAAAACCAATAGCCGTTGGGAAAAGAGGACGCCTTTAATAGACAGAGAAACCGAACACATTAACGCCGTCCACCCACGCAGCTACGCCTCTCCTCACAGCTGAGGCGGCGAAAACAAGAGCTCACAAGCGAGCGAAGAAGGGAAGCCCGGTACAATAACCCGGATGACGCGCAGGCGCCTTCTCCGCCCTGCCCTGCCTACGGCCTCCCCAGCCAGCGAATTGGGGCTCTTCTCCCATTTGCGGTGTCGGAAGGCGATCGCGGAGCGGTATGTCGCCCGCCATCCACGAGCCGCCTCATCAGTCCGGCGGCCAGCAGTCGGACGGTGCGTGTTTGTTTGCCGGGAGCCGCGAGGTCACGCGGTGGGCAGCTTGCCTCCTGGCCTCGCGTTCTTCCCGGCTGGGTCTGGGGGGTTGGAGCGCGCGCGTCTAGCGCTGCAGCTGGTGCAGCAAAGTTTTATTTGCCACTTAACGGCGTGTCGGGAGAGGGGATATTTTTTGCAGAGAACGTGGGGGGAAAGTAATGGATGATAGTTCATGCGGTTTCTGGATGCAGAACAAGAAGTTTGGAGGGGGATAGCTTTTCCAGCTAACTTTGTCTCATAGCAGACCTGTTGAAATTAAGGAGCGCGACTAAATTCCGTCCCTTCATTTCAGTAGGTGTGCTCTGAGGGTAGGCTAAAGTTAGTTGCCTTCCACTCCTAATTCTTTCCCTAGTTAGACTTACTAGTTTTTTTTTTTAACTTTCTTCTCTTTAGTAGCTGTCGTAGTGGACAGAACATGATGCAATAAAGCATGTGGATTGAATAACCTTTGGATGTGTTGCGCTGGACAATGGATAGTAGGCAATAAATGGATCTTCTGTATTAGTACCCTGTGAGACATTATTAAGAGGCACAGTAACTTGCCTTCTGAATAGGTTTGTGTGTTTGGCAGCAGGAAAAGATACAACACACTTTATTGGAAACCACGTGTACCGTGGCCCCGGCTTGCTTTTTGTTTTCTTTAAATGAAAGGTGCTTCTTAGTTGCCAGTGACTTAGATTAACATGCCTTGGGTTTCAAAAGAGAACTTTATTTTGCAGTATTTTAACGACCTTTGGGAGGCACAGAAGAAATATAAAAAAGCAGGACCAGCAGACTTAACATCTTTTAGGACATAGCTATGTACCGGTAAATGTTTTGGTCCATGCTTCATATACAGTATACCACTAAATCTATATACACCTTAAAGAGTAAAACAAAGCAGGATTGCAAGTGTTCATAGAACTTGCCCCTTAGGTGTAATCATAGAGATACACATTTGGGAATTAAAATTAATCCCAGGGTTTCTTAATCGTCCTCAATATTACTGAAGGTCATCCAAAAATCTGTTATTCCATGTTTATTCAGAAGTAATCCTCAATGAGTTCAAGAAAGTGAGTAGGATTTTTGCATTTAATGTTTTATTCCTTGTATAGGTAAAAGTTTATTCTTTTTAAAATTTGCTTATTGAAGGGGCCCAAATGACTCAAAACCCTATATGTTACAAGACTCTCCAAGATTAGTTCAGCGAAAATTACATTTCCTCCCCCCCCCCCGGTGTTTTGCATTGTTTTGAATGTGTGCAATGCTGGTGCTAGGTTTTGTACCATATTTTACCTCTATCTTATGGTGATGCTTTCTTAATGGGAGCTGAAGAAATCCCTGTATAGTTGTGCTGTCCTTCTCTTAAATCAACATGGGACACAATGTGCCAAACATCTTTTTTAGGTGCAGGGTAAAACTGTGTATTCCAGTTTGGATCTCCTTGAAATCGGTGGGACTTTGGAGTGAACATTGTTAGGATGGGGCTATCAGTGATTGCTCTTGGCATAGCTGTCAACCTTTCCAGGAAGTTCCCTTATTATAGCGTTGGGAAACAGCACGGAGGATTGACAGCTATGTATATAGCAGTGGGGAACAGCAGGGAGGGTTCACAGCTATGCTCTTGTGTGGTGACCTAACCTCTTAATGCCATTTGCTCAATAGGAAGCTGATTTATTTTTTAGAGGGACTGGTGTAGATTAAAAATCATGTGGGGGAGGTGTGGCCTGTGTGTTGTGTAACAGCTCACAATTGTTGGTAATCTTTCCTAAATGTCTTGACAGTGTGATAGAGCATGTGCAAAAATGCCTACCTACTACTGTAATTAGAAACTCATGCTCTTTCTTTCCACTCCATCAGTGATAAAGAGAATTATACTCAAAGTAGACCCATTGAAAGAAATTGAAAATGACTTCAAAAAGTCCACTCTGAGTATGACTAACATTGGATATATCACAGCATGGTAGAGTTGCACTGTTAGTCCTCAAGCAAACAAGCCCTAAAATCTACAGGCTTGCAAGAACATAGGGAGAAGCATTGCTGCTGAGTTAGGAGCTGGTTCTACATCTAGCTCTATAGTATACAATTCTTTAAAGGAGAGGGCATGATATTTGCAACAGGATACTGCTGACTGCTTTGAATTGGGTGGATTTGATTTAAATCACAATTTAAATCATGATTTAAATCGCTAGTCAGGAAGACTTGATTTAATCATTTTTTTTAACAGAAAGACTCATTCTTGCTGGTATAATCTTAATATTTACAACCAAATGAAGGTTTCATTTTTGGAATAATAAATTTTCAGAGTAGTTTTTACAGTTATATCAAAAATTACTGATTTGGTTATACTGTTAGAAATACATAGACAGATAATTATGAACTTTAATAAGTTAACTGTTTATATTTGGATAATTTTTCTGCTGTACTTTATTGGAAGGAGGAAAATACCGGTAATCATTTCCTTAATAACAATTTAAACAATTTATTTAACTAAAACAATAACATTATATCATATGTATCCATGTTTGTTAACTGATGTGGTTAAACAATTGTTTTTTTTTTTAAAAAAAACTTAGACTCAGTTTTAGCACACATGAAAAACTTAAAACAAATCCTTATTTTAAAAATCCGATTTAAATAAAAAAATAATTTTAAAAGTGTTTTTTTTTTAATCATTGATTTTTATCCACCCTGGCTTTGAATATGCATTTCTCACTTGACCCTGTTCCTAACACAGCTACGAAGAAAAGCCTGAAAGATGAAATTGAAATGGTTTTGCGGGAACGCATTATGGTTTTGGATGGAGGCATGGGGACCATGATCCAGCAACATAACTTAACAGAAGAGCAATTTCAAGGTGAAGAATTTAAGGATCATATGAAACCGCTAAAGGGAAACAATGATCTGTTAAGCATAACTCAGCCCGACATAATCTACAAAATTCACAAGGTCAGTATAGTTTGTTTTATGAAGATTTCACTGGGAGAATACAGCTTTGCAAAGGCATATGCAGATAACTTAGATGACAATAATTATCATGGTTCCTTTTGCTGAAAAACTTGTGTGAATTATAATGTACAGTCGTTCCTTGTTTTGCGTTCGCTGCGGGATGCGAACAGCGTGGGTTACGAATGCACCAAACCCGGAAGTACTGGAACGGGTTACTTCCGGGTTTGGCGGTTCGCGCATGCGCAGACGCGTCAAATGACGTCATGCGCAGAAGCGCCTAATCGCATCGTGCACATGCGCAGATGCGGCACTTGGGATGCGGACTGCTCAGGATGCGAATGGGGCTCCGGAACGGATCCCGTTCGCATCTAGAGGTACCACTGTATATAGAAATAATCGCTGAGTAAGTTGCATATTTTCTCTTTCTTTAGTAGAAACTTGATAATTGTAACAACCAATAAGAGCCCACTGAGTTGGACTGAAAAACTTTTATCAGTTTGAATGGACTGTGATTTCACTGAATATTCTTTACAGAACTGTTTTGTTGCTTTTTATTTACTGAATAAATTTATATCCTGCCCTTCCTCCTGAAGGAGCCCTGGGTGGCAAAGAACAAGTGATAAAACAATTTAAAACATTTACAGTACAGAGGTAGACTAGGAATGCCGTGTTAGAAGAGTAAGGTCTTCACACTAGGCACCAAAATGACAACAGAGGTGGCACCTGTCTAATACTCCAGGGGAGAGCATTCCAGAGTGTAGGTGCCACAACACTAAAAGCCTGATTCCCATATTGTGTGTAACAGACCTCCTATGAAGATGGTATCTGCAGCAGGAGGCCCTCACCTGCAGAACATAGTACTTTAATTGATTGGATATATAAGGAGTGAGATGATTTTTCAGATATCCTGGTCTCAAGCTGTATTTATACACCAAAACCAACACCTTGAGCTAAGTCCAGTAGCTAATTGGCAGCCAGTGCAATTTTTTTCAGCAGTGGGGCAGCATATTTGCAATACCCTGCCCTGGCAAGTAGTTGTGCTAGTGCATTTTGCAGCAACTTCAGCTTCTGAACCAATCTCAAGAGCAGCCCCATGTAGAGTGCATTGCAGTAGTTCAGCCTGGAAGTTTCCAGTGGAAAGAATGATAGGGTAGTGCAACTTCCACAGGTGGTAACTGTTAGCAAACGCCCCGCCCGGGGCAAGTTGTAAGACTGACCCCCCCAGGCAGGGACGAAGCCTGGGTGCACTTCTGGCTACTCGAGACCAGTGGCACATTTATATGCGATTGTTCCACAGCGTGAAGAACAACACACACAAGCCATTAAGGCTAAACTATTTTATTGTAGATAAGATACAGAGTGTGTCTCTGCTTGCCAGCTCAGTAAGTCAGAGCTGTGCATAATGCATCTAGCATCTCTCTTTCTTGAGCCAGAACTGAATGTGAAAGTAAAGATACACAGTAACATCACATGGTTGAGAGAAAGACAAAACAGCTGTCTTTCTCATGGGAAAAACACAAGTCATACCAGCCTCGCTGCTGCTTTTGCAGCTTGGTCTGTACCAATATCCTAACAGTAACTATTGTAGCACTACCCTTCTGTCTTTTTTTTTTTTTAATGAGATGTGGTTTGGCATATAACTCTTTTACTATGCATCTATATCCTGAATCACTTTCAGTATTGCCTGGTCTCTTGGTGTCATTCTATCATTGTATCTATTTTATTTTTAATTGATTTTTAAAAATTCTCTTAATCATGTTTTCACCTTCAAAAGAAATTCTTAAAGTATTTGATGCTTTAATAAAACAAAACAAAACATTTTATTGCAGACTGTTTGCGGACTTCTCACAGTTGCCTGGTTGGATCCTGGACTTCATGGGCCATTGGCCTGATCCAGCAGGATCTTCTTATGTATTATTAATTATTAATTAATTATTTTCTTATTAATTAATTATTTTATGCTTTGCCCATCTGAATGGGTTTCCCCAGCCACTCTGGACAGCTCCCAATGGTATATGAAAAACACAATAAAACATTAAAAACTTCCCTAAACAGGGCTGCCTTCAGATGTTTTCTAAAAGTCAGATAGTTGTTTATTTCCTTGACATCTGATGGGAAGACTTTCCACAGGGCGGGTGCCACTACCGAGAAGGCCCACTGCCTGGTTCCCTGTAATGTTTTTAGATTATTAAAATTAAACACATGCTGTCCTCCATTTTAGCACAGTTTTTTATCCCCCCGGTCTATAATTAGCACTAAAATACTTCCAACTCTTTTAAAAAAGCTACTTATGTAATGGTTCAATAGCAGTAATACAAAAATATTTGAGTGTACATTTTAAAAGGTGATAGAATAAGTGCTTTGGAAATGGCGTGCTTGAGTGAATTGAATTTTCCCCACCTACACACTTATGTCAGCCCATTTGTGTGGGTGGAATATTGAGAGGTTTACATGCAGACAAAGTGCAGTTCTCCACTCAATTGCAATTTCACATGCAGTTTGCCATGGAAGAGCCTTGATTAGATACTGCTAGGAGCCTCCAGTTTAGAAGCATCACTAGGTAGAGGGGGGAAGCTAAGCAGACATGAGAAGAGAAAAGAGGATTTGGCTCATAAGAAAAAATAGGTGATGGGAAGATCTGCAACACAATGGCAGGTTGAAAGGCGGGGAAAATGTGTGTTGGGGGGGGTGAATTTGGGAAATCTGAAAAGGTTGAAAACTAGGGATCTGAGCTGCTTAATAGCTGAGAACATAGGGAAACAACGTTATGGCACCTCTGAGAATAGAGTTAATTTATTTTCCCTGTTAAGTTTAGTACTACTAATAATAATAATAATGTTATTATTTATACACCGTCCATCTGATGGGTTTCCCTAGCCACTTTGGGCGGCTCCCAGATGAATAGTAAAAACATGATAAAACATCAAATATTAAAAACTTCCCTAAACAAGGGGCTGCCTTCAGATGTTTTCTAAAAGTCAGTTGTTTATTTCATTGACATCTGAAGGGAGGGTGTTCCACAGGGAGGGCGCTACTACCAAGAAGGCCCTCTGCCTGGTTCCATGTAACCTCACTTCTCACAGTGAGGGAACCGCCAGAAGACCCTTGGAGGAGGACCTCAGTGATGAAGGCTGAGCAATGGGGGTGGAGACATTCCTTCACGTATACTGAGCCAAGGCCGTTTAGGGCTTTTAAGCTCAGCACCAACACTTTGAATTGTGCTCGGAAATGTACTGGGAGCCAATGATTATCCTTTAGGACCAGAGTTATATGATCCCGACGGCCACTCCCGGCCACCAGTCTAGCTGCTGCATTCTGGATTAGTTGTAGTTTCCAGGTCACCTCCAAAGGTAGCCCCATGTAGAGCGCATTGCAGTAGTCCAATTGAAAGATAACCAGACCATGTACAACTCTGGCGAGACAATGCACAGGCAGGTAGGGTCTCAGCCGGTGTACCAGGTGTTGGTAGACAGCTGCCCTGGACACAGAATCAACCTGTGCCTCCATGGACAGCTTTGAGTCCAAAATGACTCCCAGGCTGCGCACCTGCTCCTTCAGGGGCACAGTTACCCCATTCAGGACCAGGGAGTTCCCCACACCTGCATGACCCGTCCCCCAAAAACAGTACATCTGTCTTGTATCTGAAGAAGTGTGCATGCACACGAAAGCTCATACCAAGAACAAACTTAGTTGGTCTCTAAGGTGCTACTGGAAGGATTTTTTTATATTTTTTATTTTGTTTTGACTATGGCAGTGCCAGTGCAATAACCGCCATTCCGGCTAGAATCATAATCTTATACAACTCTTGCATATTACTTTTTATTTGATTATTTCCCAATATTCTGGAAAAGAGCAAATCCCTATTAACTTCTATGTTTATTTGAAATAATCCAGAAATTGCCTTTATAAGCTTTTGCCAATATTCCTTAACCAGATTACATTCCCACCACATGTGGGCATATAATCCTTTTTCCCGACCACAATGCCAGCATTTGGGACTAAACCCTTTCACTATATACACCATTTGTGCCGGAGTTCTATACCATTTTAATAAAAAAATTCTACTTAATTCTTTATATTTTTCTATTTTAATATTGTTTATATTCTTCATCAGTTCTTGGACCATATTTTGATGGATCATACCTTCCTGCTCCCATTTAATCTGGATTATCCTTATCATTCTTTCTTTGTCGCTTATCATCAATTTATATAACATCCCTGCTAATTCCTTTCTCCGTTATTTGGCTTTTGTTCAGCACCGTATCTATTTTCATTTCTGTCCTCATCTTCTCCTCTATTCTTTCCATTTTTAAGTCATAAAGTCCTTGCACTTTCAGCCAATATTGTTTTCCTATTTTCTCCCAAAAAACTTTTTTTTGTAATTAAATTCCCTTCTTCATCAAACATGTCTTTTAATTTATAAAATCCCTGATCTTCTAATTTCTTGCACCGACCAGGGTCCCTTTGACCCTTCTGCATATATTTTAAAGGTATCCACCTTGAGTATCTGAAGAAATGTGCATGCACACGAAAGCTCATACCAAGAACAAACTTAGTTGGTCTCTAAGGTGCTACTGGAAGGAATTTTTTAAATTTTTAATTTTGTTTTGACTACGGCAGACCAACACGGCTACCTACCTGCATCTTGAGTATGTTGGCATCCATTTCATATTCCAATTCTTCCAGATTCCTAGCACAGTTTTCCTTGGCCCTATTGTCTTCTTTCAAGCCATATTAATATCTCTATTGAATATCCCCTATCTTCCTATTCCTTCATTTATTTCATTCTCCAGCCTAATCCATTTAATCCCATCCTTATATCCAGTATATTAAATTTTTCAGTTGGAATGTTTCATAATAAAATTCTAAATTTGGTATTCCCTATCCCATCCCTTCTTGAGATGAATAATTTACTATGTCTGGGGTTCTAACTCTTTTACTTCCAAAAATCCAATTTTTAAATACCTTATTCCATGTTTTAAACCATATTTTCCTAATGGTTATTGATATTTCTGAAGATATTGGGAATAAGGACCTGGAAAAGGTGATGTTAGAATGGCTCAAAGAACAAGGAATTGTAATTGAGCAGTATGAAATTGAGAGAGTGCATCAGTTGTTTACATCACGAGGAGGCTCTGGACTTCCCAGGGATGTAATTATGGCATTCACAAGAGAGAAGTTAAGAGACCAGATTTATTAATCTCTCCAGCAGAAAGCAGACCTGCAGTTTAAACAGCGAAAGGTCATAGTGAGACAAGACTTTTCTCCGGAAACACTTAAAGACAGGAAATGTATGCAGTAGTTTGCACAAGCTCTTTACAAACAAAAAATCCTCTTTTCCTTGGCCTACCCTGCTACATTGGTGGTCTTTAAAGATAGCAGGAAATATTCTGCTAGGAACCCTGACGAAGCAAAAAAAAAAAAAAAAAAAAAAAAAAAAGCAGCTAACTGATTTAGGAGTTGGAATACAAGGACAGATTGAGCAAGAACTCTCAAGTTTGGAAGAATTACAGGCAGACCAACAGGGAGAGTCGAGTGAAGAATCTCCAGTGCGGAGGTCGAGAGATGAAGGAAACAGCAAGAAATAATATATACTAGAGACATCTAAAAGGGGCTTTTGTAAATATATATGTTTGTTTGTTTGTTTGTTTTTTGGATATAAACTTCTACTATTGTTGACAAATGCTGAAACTGAATGGGGTCTGGTGCTACTATTCAGTCCAGCAGAGAAACCAATGCAAATGCAGAGGGAATATCCGCAAGAGAGCCCTCAAACTATGACAGAGAAGCTTCCTGTCTTCTGTGTGTTGGTGCAGGTGATGATGGCACCCTGCCAAAGTTAGGCTTCCCAGGTAACTGCTTGTGTTGCCTTGATGTAGTGCTGCCCCTGCGCAATAGTGTTCTCTGCACCCTCTCACTGCATGTGAAATGTGTGCTGAAGCCTCTGTGAGTGGTCTCACTTGGACAATCCAGCCACCTGAGGAGTGGGAAAGGGGTAGACAAGCAGCACATTCAAGGCCCACTTGCAAATCTATATATGTTACTGGGTCCCAGTTGACAGGCAAGGTTTCATCTGCAGTACCGTAGGGTAAGCATCTTTTTAAATATTGAAGTGCATGGGATGCATTTGCAAAAAAGAAATAAGTTATTACCAGAGAGGGGAGGTCAATCTGTCTACCAACCCTCTTTGTGTCATTTCCTGTCATTAATAATCATGCAAGTTCAACCTTAGTTTTTGAAAAGTTTGTTTGCGTCCAGAGAAACCTTGTCACTTATCAATAAGTTTCCTTGAAAATCTAAGCTGGGAATTTCTCTTCTAGCATTTTGATTAAAATATAATTGGCTGTAATTACCCTTGTCCTCGTTTATTTTTATTTTTCACTGAGAAAAATCTCAAGGGTTTAAACCGTACCGCATTGTTATATTGATATTCTAAACAGTCACATCAGTACTTCCAAGTCTAGAAAGAAGTATGCACATTTCTTTAAGGAACTGAAGTGTCTTCATTTTGGGGAACAGCGTGAGTACCCAAGAGGAATTACTGCTATTGCCACTTTCAGTTATAATTTAATTACATAATATATGGTAGATTTTCCTCTCCTGCTGTTCAAATAATGAAAAGGCACTAGCTGACTTTGCAGATGGTAGGACTTTTTAAGCTTTCCCTCTAATCTCTTAAGATTAATTGCAGAATTAAAAGTGATGACAGAAAGCCCTATTTTACACCTGGTTACCTACTGAGAGCGGTAGGCAAACCTGTTCCCCTCACAGAACTACAGTTCCTAGAGTTCTGTGTGGAAAAGGGATTGGTTGTTAAACCATTCTAGGAATTTTAGCTCTGTGAAGAGAATAGGGGTCTCCAAACAACCCTCAGCGCCCTTGACAAACTATAGTTCCCAGGATTCTTTAGAGGAAGTCAGTACTGTTTAAAGCCGTATGGCACTACTTTAAATACAGAGAGCAGATGGGCTTCTACTGTGAAGGACTGTAGAAGAGCTTAAATTCCTTGTTTGACATTTGTAAAGAGGCTTACTTGCATTTGAAAAACAACTTGTTCTCCCGCCCCCTGCTCCCAAAGAAACCCCCTAATCATTCTCTTTTTCTTGCAGGAATACTTGCTGTCTGGTGCTGATATCATTGAGACAAACACTTTCAGCAGCACCAGAATAGCACAGGCTGACTATGGCCTTGAACATTTGGTAAGAATTTTGAATTTCTTGTTAATCAATTTTGGGTTTTGTAGCTTATTCACATTTACACTTCTCCTTCATGCGGCTGTCTCGCCACCCCCTGTTGAAATTTAGATGGGGCACATGCCTGCCCCTTTTGCTTATTCCATTCTGCACTGTGCCTTGTAGAATCGTGGCACTGTATAAAACAACAACATTTGTCTGAGATGTTATAGGTAATGTAGTTTTGATTTGCTTCTTTCTGATGAAAGATTATCCTAATCCCAGCCTAGCAAATGAAGATCGAATGAGCAGGAGAGAGAATGTGCAAGGATTAGCAGGCACGGCACTCCGTTGTATGTTTGCAGCTCAAGTTCAGCAGCTGCAGTCTCTTGTTTCTGCTGAGAGAAGAAGAGTTTGCATGCAGTAGTGTTAAGGGGGCATGCCTGATCCCCTGGAAGCAGTTTTACTAGGCAGCCAAGCCAGTGCCTAATTACAAGGCTGGATAATCTCTTGTAATGCATTCTTGCGTTAGCATACATTCTGGATCAAAATCATACATGCCCATGCACTGCTTGGCTACTCATCAAAGGATCCTAAAGGAGCAGTGAAACAAGAGTGCCTCGCTTTGGCTCTTTTTCTTCTGTTAAAGTGGATAAAGGAGTTCCCCCATCATTGGTGCAATGTGGCATGAGGGGCTTATTTAGACTTTTATTGGTGTGGGTTTGAGGGACATTAATTTCTCAAACAAGTACTTTTTGAATAATTGTTCTCTAATGGAGAACGCTTGCTTCATAGCAAGACTTTGACACTTTTAGTATCCTGTGGCTTGGTTTCAACCGGGCTCTAAATACATATTTTTAAATAAATAAATGTGGACAGTCATGACTGATTTATGCTGTCTTGTGACATTTGAAATCCTTTCCCGAGTTCTTGAGGTAAGTAAATTTGTGACACTGATTACATTCAGACATAAAGCTAAACTATGGCATAGCTTTATGTGAATGGACAAGGACATCTGAGCTCCCCCCTGCCCTCCAATATTAGTAGGAGACTGAAAACAAAAGTGAGAATTTCCAGCTAACTGTACATATTTACCTATGATAAACTATCCAACTCAAAACTGTGGTTGCTGATTTGTTTCCCTAAACATAAGATTAACTGTAGTTCTAGGTTCAGATGCAACAATAAACCATGGTTAATTGGAAGCTTTTACTTCAGTTTTCAATCTACCCTACGTGGCAATATCAGAAGAAAGGAAAATGAGAGCCCACAGCCTAAGGCACTAAACACTAAACAAGCATTTGTTGGAAGCCTACTACAAAAAAATATTGAGGCAACTTACAGTACAAAAAGTACTTTACACTTTACTGGGCACTAAAATAATCACAGGCTTAATTCTAAAAGCAACAGATGGAAACATTCACCTCTTCCCAACCACATGCACATGACTGTGATGGTCAAAAAGTGAGCAAGCTAAAGCACCCACAGAAATGTTAATCATTAGATGCATGGGAGTAGAGGAAAGTCTTTGGTACCAAAAATGTGTTGATTTAGGCAACTAGTCAAATGTCCTTGGGGACAGCATTCCCCAAATTTGAGGGTGCACCACTTAAAAGAACCTCTCCCTCATTGCTACCCTTAAAGCTTGTGTCAAAAAGGGCAATCAGAAGAGGGCCTCTGATGATCTTGGAGGGGTCTGTGTTGACCCACAGGCTGAAGTTCTCTGCTGCTGTCTTAGAAAGACAAGACTAACAAGATCAGGATGAAAACTGGAAGAAAGATCTGCTAGTGCACAAAAAAGGAAGATGAGTGTACATTCTTCCTAATGACCGGGGGGGAAGGATGCTTGACTCCAGGTTGGATGTGTGTTGATCCTGATTGGAGGATCACATACTAATTGGGCACTCTCAGTAACCCATTGGTACAGCCAGATAGATAGATAGATAGATAAATAAATATTATTGTCATTATTGTCAGGGAACCGCCCTTGGCAGGGCGGGAGGTCTTGTCGATGTACTGAGAGCCCAGACACCTCCTCAGTAGTGAGACCTCCTCAAGCGGAAAGAGCAGCACCTCCTCCAGTGGGGAGGGGCGGGCTAGAAACAGCCAGGCGAGACAAGGGCTTGGAGATGCTGCTGAGAGCCCCAGCACGCCTCATGAGTTTCGCTCTGAGGGGAGCACGCCACTTCCTGTTGGCGTATTTAAACTGAGTAACTGCGCAACAAAAGGCATTCTGAGGAGACTGCAAAGTATAATTAGGAGTTGTTTTAATTAAAGAAAAATAACAGAAGTTACATTAACTATAAGAACGTTACAAAAACATGACCCATCCAGTGACCCACCACCCAGGGTACTGAGAGAGGTATGCAGACCTCCTTATATACTGTATCCGATTGCTGATACGCCTTAAATCAATAAAACTTAACATCACCTGCTGTACTGCCCCACAGCTGCAAAACTAGGTCAGTTCATTTCCTTCTTTCTTTTAAAGAGATACACATTTCTGTGGAACAGTAATGAACCTTAAACTGTAAACCACTCAACACTTCCATCGCCCCAGTTGCGCAGAGGGGTCAAAAGGAGACGGGGTGGTGACGCTTTGGGGTGCCGAAATTCTTATGTAGGGGTCGCAGCCAGAAACCGGCACTCCCGGATTCTGCGAGCGAATAGGACGGTCATGTTTTCACGTTCTCTGCACTGTAAATAGTCTGCACCAATAAACTATTAAAAGACAGTTGAGACTCATGCTTGATTACTTGTGAGCAACCCTAACACAGACCTGACAATTATTATTATTATTATTATTATTGCCTTGGTTGAATTTGGTGGGGAGGGGTGAGATTAGGCTTTTGTGTCTTCTAGAGTTCTTCCTCTTTCACATTTCAGTAGACAGTGTTGACGAGAGCTGCAAAAAAAAAAAAAAAAATTCCTGTCATAGTGTTAGCCCTTGCCAGGTAACATTTCTAGCAAGGTGGAGATTTTTGAGCCAAGTTGATAGGTTAGGGATCCGAAATGGAGGCCAGCTCTTTGGAAACATGCGGTGGTGGGTTTTTTGTTTACCATGACTTGTGAATTGGCTATAAAATGGATTGCAAATGAACACTCTAAAACAGGCACCCCCCCAAACTCGGCCCTCCAGATGTTTTGGGACTACAACTCCCATCATTCCTAGCTAACAGGACCAGTGGTCAGGGATGATGGGAATTGTAGTCCCAAAACATCTGGAGGGCTGAGTTTGAGGATGCCTGCTCTAAAATTTAGTTCAAAATAGAGTTAGTTAAACTTTGAATATAATGTCTTTTTCTGGATGTATGTTTGTTTTGATGTTTCCTCCACTTTCTCCTACCCCTGTGCTGCCCAGGCTTATCGGTTAAACAAAATATCAGCACAGGTAGCCCGAAAAGCAGCCGATGATGTCACTGCTGAGACAGGTAAAATAACATTCCAATATTTATAACCTACTGGCTTCCAATTAGTTTACACATTAGCCTAGGATCACTGTTTCTCATTAGGCTGGAGGATGTAATTGCTGGAGGTGTCCTTCAGTGAAACATAATAATGCATAATAAAATAGGCACTATTCATTAGGGGCTCTTGTGGGTTCTAAATTCTGGTTAGATTCCAGATGTTAGTGTCAGTCAGTGTTATTTCCAAAACACTGCAGCTTGCATACTTGGTTTCTTATTTATACAAAATTACCTAAAGTGCAAGTAAACTGGCTTTAACTTCTTGCAGATTCCAGCAATAAGCAACTCAAGTGCTAACTGGACAATGTGGTTTTCTTTTTTCTTAAAAATATTTTATTTGTTGAATATAAGAACAACATATAATCAACCAAAACCTACAAACTGGTTTCAAGGAGGAGATGTAGACTCTTAATAGCTTTAAAGAGAAGGTGTTGTTTTCTCAAAATCATGACTAGAAGAGACCAGTAATGGTTAAAGAGAGATCACTACAGTCTTGCTCACCTATGAGACTCTTAAAAAAAAAATCTTCTCCAGAATCTATTGCACATTTTGATCTTGGAGTATCTAACCAGTCTTTCTAATTAGAATCTCGGTTCTTATTATAGAAGTCTTCAGCCAAACACTGATTGCTAAGTTTGTCAATATGTGAAATTTGGGCTTTTTGCCCTCATTGCCACTTGAGGCTTGTTGTGACAAGAGAAGCCACAAAAATAATTAAAATCAACAATAGGCTAAAACAGATTGAAATACATGTCAACATTCTACATATCTGGATAGGCTTGTCTAAATAAAAATGCTTTTAGCAGGTGCTGAAAAACGTAGAGGGAAGGGGCTTGCCTTGCATCATCTGCCTATCTACTTGTCCTGCCAATACCCCACAAGTCCCTTTGTCCCTATGTATAATTTTGTCCAGCCCTATATTCTTTTTGGCTCCTTCCTTTTTCCCCAACTCTGCCTGTTCACCACCTGATGTTTCCTCAGTTCTGTGCATTTCAGATCACTTTTTCTGCTGTGTCCCACTTCCTTTAGCTACCCTGTCTCTTGACAGCCTGTCTATCACTCTACTTTCTCCGCCCATAACAAACAGCATCACAAAGTTTAGTCAGAACCACTTCTCTGATTAGCCTAATTCAAGCTATATTCCCCACTAACCTTTCCTTTAGGCTCTTTTGTTTCCCTGAGACCTCTTCCTGGTTGTCATCCATTTGCTGGATGCTATTTTAATTCCTGCCAAAAGGATAACTTCCCTTCCCCACATTGGAGCTGGACTGCAAACAGTTGTATTCCTTGAGCAGCTGAACTATGCCAAAATACAACACTTGCTCATCCAAACTGTATTATCACTACAATGCTAATCAGTTTTTGTATTACTGTTTTTAAAATGTATTTCCTATATTGGTACTTTGGAACTCTCCCCCACTGGATCCTTTGAAGTTCCTTGCTGCAGGATTGTGCCACTGACCATTGGCATGGCAGGCAGGTTTTGCCCCTCTCATTTGTTCCCAAGTGCAGTGCGGTACTTTTATCCATTGGACTGGATAGCACATGATGAAGCACTGGCGTGTCTCTTTGCCTCATCATCCAATGCCTGTTTCTCAAATATTATGTCTCTTCTTTGTAAAGGAAGGAAAAAATATGTTGCTGGTGCAATGGGTCCCACAAACAAGACCCTTTCTGTCTCCCCTTCAGTGGAAAAGCCAGATTACAGAAATGTCAGTAAGTATTTAGATTGTTATTCCAAAGACTGAGGGCAAATATTATTTATTTTGCTTTTCCTGTTTTTTATCAGTTTAACACCAACACCACTTTTATAATATAGGCTGACCCATAAATATGTTTTTGGTGAATATCTTTGAGGGAGCTAATTAGAATTATTTGAGAGCCTAACAACTAATCTCATTCTGCTGTACATTGCACCAAATGATAAGGAATTGCAGTGCAAAGTTACCTGCTTGCATGTCCACCAGTTGTGGGGGATATGAGAACCACATTTGGAGTTGCAATAGGTGTTTCATTGTCACTTGTAGCATAAAAAGAGAATCTGTTATTATTGTGTTGCAGCTTTTGATGAGCTCGTGGAAGCGT
Organism: Lacerta agilis; assembly: GCF_009819535.1. Taxonomy (NCBI): domain Eukaryota; kingdom Metazoa; phylum Chordata; class Lepidosauria; order Squamata; family Lacertidae; genus Lacerta; species Lacerta agilis. The sequence goes on from NC_046314.1 coordinate 74,540,656, forward strand.
ACACCGAACAAGCCAAAGGACTTCTTGATGGTGGAGCAGATATCATGTTAGTTGAAACCATATTTGATACAGCCAATGCCAAGGTGAGAATTCAAAGCAAACTCTTGAAAGTGCCATTTTAAAAAAACAAACCACCCCACTCCATGTGAACTATAATTTAATTGATCACAAAGTTGACACAAGTCAAAAGCAGATAAAGCTCCTTTTATTTAAAATGACAATACCGGTATTGATTCTCTTTGTACAAGGAACGATTGGGGGCGGGGGCGGGTGCTAGAGCTGTTCTGCTGGAGTCCTTAATAGCTTATAGTATTCTGGATAGAATGGTTGAAATTTCCTGGAAGGAGATGCCATGTATGACATGATGCTAAGAAGCTCCTCTTCCTTGTGCTGGATGTGGAAGCTTCAGGAAAGAGGCCTTTAGCAATACATAGCACAGAGGGACAGTGTTTTGGGTGGATGTAGAATGAGAGAAGTGTCCTTTCCTTCCCCTCTGTGAAGCCTGAACAGCACGACATGACTCCTCCAGGCTTGCTGAATCCCTGAATGTTCCTGTTAGAGGCTGGAGATAAGAAGAATGCTGCTGGATCAGTCTAAAGGCCTCTGTAGTCCAGCATTTGGTTCTCTCAGTGGCCAACCTGATGCTTTTAGGGAGCTCACAACAAGGACAGCAGCGTGGTAGCATTTTCTTCATTGGGATCCCCAGCAACCAGCATTCTTCCTCTGATTTTGAGGTAGTATATATATATATACACACACACACACACACACACACACACACACACAGGTAAAACTTGAAAAATTAGAATATCGTGGAGAAGTCCATTTATGTAAGCAATTGTTTTCATTAGCTACTGGAGTTTAATATATGAGATAGACTTATGACATGCAAAGTGAGATATGTCAAGCCTTTATTTGTTATAATTGTGATGATTATGGTGTACAGCTGATGAAAACCCCAAAGTTGAAATTGTTAATTTGGGGTTCTCATCAGCTGTACGCCATAATCATCACAATTATAACAAATAAAGGCTTGACATATCTCGCTTTGCATGTCATGAGTCTATCTCATATATTAGTTACACCTTTTAAGTTGAATTACTGAAAGAAATGAACCTTTCCACAATATTCAAATTTTTCGAGTTTCACCTGTATATATCATGACTCCTTGCCATCGGTCTTTTTGTTCTCCATGAATTTGTCTTTAAGTACACACCTGCCTGGGTGGGTAGGTGAGTGAGTAGGAGAGTATGAATGAATAAACGTTGCTGTTTTATGTATGTGCTTTGTGCAAGATTGGACGTATATGTTCGTCTATGTGTTTGTATGAATATATATGTGGATGTGGATGAGAAAGAGTGGGATGTTCCCGCCCACCTTCTGAATGGGCCTCACCCATCACTGGCATGAACTGACTGGGAGGTTAGAGGCAGTGTGGACCTCGGGCTGAAAAATGTTTCCCACACCTGCCATAGATTCATGCAGTCTGGCCTGGATTTCTTGTCTCCTCTAAAGAAAAAGGTGTTGGAGCTGGTCTAATCCTTCCCTCCCTCCCTACAACAAAACAAAACCTCAACATGTGCAAAATGTTTGAAAACTCCAAAGTGGAAGGAAAGCAAATCACCCACCCTTAATTTTTGTCACGTTTTCATTGCACAGGCAGCTCTCTTTGCGCTCCAGAAGTTGTTTGAGGAAGAGTATGACCCCAGACCATTGTTTGTAAGTATAAGAACTGAAAGAGTAACAGCATCTCTGTAATTCATGAGTTAATGCTCAGCCAACTAAGAAATGAACACTTTGTTCCTTTCATTAAAGTCCCCGACCTGTATTCTAGAGCATCAGCATCCTCTTATGATAATTATAAATAAATATGCATCAGCATTTAGAAACCGCTTAATATTTAAAACATCTCTTCAGCGGTATACAACATAAGCAACAACAATGTAACTAAAATAAAAATGCAACATGGAGCCAGTAAAACAGTATTACAAAAACAAAAATAGGAATGCAGGGACTGTGAACAAAAAAAAGCCAGCTGGAGAAAGCGGAGGCAAAAAAAGGAGGTTATTGAAAGATGTCCGAAGCAACTAATGGTTGCTTCTTCATATATTGCAGAGAGAAGGGCCTTCCACAGTACAGCAGCAATAGTGGAAAAGCTGTAGTTTCAGAAGCTATACTACCTTTCCCCATTTGGCTGTTCTTTGTGTTTAAAATATGTTAGTTAAAATATACTGTCAGGAACCCCTCTGGTTCTGTGGTGTAAATATATATGTAAATGTGCAAACTTACAGTGTGCAATTCTGCACTCCTGTATTCATGGAGTGACTCTCACTGGACTCTGCCTTTCCATCTGCTGTCACGTTTGCTCTTCCAAGTGTGCTGAGATTCTCCCGGGAATTCTTCAGTAGCAGCTGAAGGCCTCCTGTGTCTTTAACCAACAGCATTTTATTGCCAGCTCTTCCATATGGCCTCCATGCACAACTGTCTGCTCCTGCTGGGAATAGCCTGCGTTCCTGGGACAAGAGCGGACAGTAAGGTACTAGCTGTAAAATGTGCTGTTGAATGGACCCCACAGATTGCAGGATGCTGAGAAGGGCACACTGGGGAGCAGCTGGCAGGGGAGAAGAAGTTTGTCATAGAGCCCTGTGGGAAGCCCACTGTGACAGGAAGGTGGGAAACAACCATTATGCTACTCTTGTCATATGAACTCCTTATCACTTTGGACAGCTATCCCTTGAGATCCAAGCTGAGATAGACCATTGGTTAGCTTCCACTTATTTTGTGGTTCAGCTACCACTACTTATGTGGTTCAAATAATATATATCTCACATACTGGTTCATCCTAATGTCTTTCAGTATCTCAGGTGCCAAAAGTTCTCCTGTATTGTGGTTCTTATTCATTAGAAGCACGCATAAGAGCTTCCATTAGATCAGGGTGTTAGGAAATGCATCAGCATGGTTCAGTAAAAGATACCTTATATTTTGTCTGTCACACAGCCTCTTAAGGCTGTAACATGGAGGAGTTATAATTGATTGAACTACAGGTTTATTGACTGCATTTGTATGTCATGATCCAAGTTTCCCCGCTTACTATGTTTTAACAGCATGCTGGGGCACAGTGCACAATAATTCTGGCTTGGATGGTTGAAACAAACTAGTCACAGTCTGAACCCAGAATCATGGTTTGTTTCTGCCTAATAAGCCAGGATCACTAGTATGCCATAAACTATTGCTTATTGTTGGCTTATGAATCTTGGCTTGTTGGAGAAAAACCATCCTCAGTTCAGTAGTCAAGGGAAACCCAGCTTAATTGTGTATTCCTAGTTTATTCCCACTTGTGCCAGGAGAGGAGCGAAGTAGGAATTATCGGGCAGAGTGTGCACCCGCATGCTGCTTGTTCCCAGTAAACCATAATAAGCCAGCAACCCTGGGTTATTGTGACGTGCAGATGCGGCCATCATGTAATTAAAAAGGCTAGTATTTTGCAGTTACGTTGCTGCTAGCATCAGTTGTGTAATACATTATTGTTTCCATGGAAATCCTTTGTGGTTTTGGAGATTGTTCCATAATGAGAACATTGGAACCATCAGATTCTAGTTATAGGCAATGTTGGAAGCATAGTTTTAAATAAGGGAAGGGTTGAGGACCTGTGGTGTTCAAAAGAATGTGAAAATGAATGCCTCAAATGCCAAATTATAGGGTTATGGGGGATGAGGAGGTGGTTTTTTCTTCCTTTCTTTGCCTTGTTATAGAATAGGTGAGTATTCCCCTTAAAGGAGGGGTGGAAAGCTGATCGTATGAGCAGAATCTCAAAAATCTGGTTAATTTGTGTTCTCTGTACAATTTTCTGACATCCCAAGTGCAAATTCAGATAAAAGTTTCTTCCCCCCTCCCTTCCTTTGTCTTCCAGTGGAGAAGGGAGCTATTCATTTACAGATCAATCTTTGTGACAGCTAAAACATTGTTTGCAGTGGTTGTTGCACAGAACCTTCATCATTCTGATTGCCTCTTGTTAATTTTTAATCAGGCATTGTTCATATCAGATCTGCTGTTGCAGCCGTCTTCATACAAGTTTTTTTTTTTTTGTCTTTGTCTCTCTCACTGCTTCCCTTGTGGTGTTTAGGTATCGGGAACCATTGTCGATAAAAGCGGCCGCACTCTCTCTGGCCAGACTGGGGAAGCTTTCGTCATCAGTATATCTCACTGTGACCCACTTTGGTGAGAGAAGTAAATTTACTTACAATAATAAAGCTATGCAGTATTGATAGGCTCTGTGCCAGTTTTTCTAAAACTGATTCAGATGAATGGGGGTTGAGGTAGGATTGTGCGGACAATGTTTGGATCCCAGTCTACTGTATCCATCTGTTCTGCTTTTCAAAGCACTGATTTTCAAAGTATGTAGACGGCCTCCTTGGAGACATGTAGACCTAAGTCACTCGCAACTCTCTCCTGATGTGCATGTTGATGGGCAGGTGGCAGAGCATCAACCTATCTCCTGCCCGTGCCAATCAGTTGTCCACTTCTCACTGTCCTTGCATATTTGCAGACTTTGGCCCTCAGCGACCTTCAGTGCATCCCATTTTGGATTCTCAAGCAAGCCTTTCCCTCTCCTCTGCTAAATTTCTCCACCTACTGAGTTTTTTTTTTTAGCCTGACATGCCATTGTGATGTGGAGAATGGCATGCAGGGAGAGTCATGCCTACTCTTCTTTCTCCCCATATAAATCATGCTCCATCCAGCCTGCCAAATAGCTGTTTGCCGGGCTAGGTGGAAGTGTGAGATGGTTGTGGAGGATGAACATGTAGGCAGGTCACTCCCATGTGTCGTTCTCCATTTGTGAATCCTACGTGAGTGTGAGTATGTGACGTGCTCTGACCACATCTGCTGACATGGGGCTTCCAACTGCCCACCCACTGCCGTTTGTGTCCCTTGGAGGCAAAAGGTTTGTTCATTCCTTACGCCAGTGCTCAGGACCAATGCACTGATCTGTTGTTGTTTTTTAAGTGCAACCTTTTATAACTTCCAGTGGGAATTACAGAAAAGGGCTAGGTACACGATTCACAGTGATAATATAAGCATTCTTAAGTCATTTTGGGGCCTGCCTTCCTCCTTACACTCTTGCCACTCTGGAGCTTCAGGGAGATCACCAGATGAGGCTTGTAGAGACAAACAGAGACAGATGGTGGTGAAATGACGAAGAGAGAAATTCAGCAGCTTAAGGTGAAAAAGGAGCCCGAGCCAAAGAGAAAGAAGGCGGAAGCTTATAAATCAACCATGATTTAGCAGCATAGAGTGAAATGGTATTTATCTGTGGTTTGATAAGGATGGCAGCATTCACTATCCTTATCTGTGCTCCAGCATTTGTTGAGTAATGGGTCTATAAGTTAAATCCAGGTTTTTTTGTTTTGTTTTAAATGGTCCCCCTTTCTTGTTCATTTTTCTCTTTTTTTGGACAGCCGTTCTAATCAATGTAATAATGTAATGTGTGTGTGCGTGTGTGTGTGTGTGTGTGTAGCTGTGTGGAGACCTATTATACAAGTAATTGCATAAAACCGCTTTTTAAATTATTTGATTAGCTTAAAATATGTCAGCTGTTTGCTTGTGGGTCAAGCCAAAGAGGTCAGAAATGTTAGTGATCTTGCTAAGCTGATAACCACATACATCTTCTTATCTTAGACAGTGTGGGCTGAATAAGCTTCTAGCTACCGCAGAGAAGCTACTGCAGAGCTTCCAGAAGAAGATCTGCAGTAGGCCAGGGGTTCCTCAACAGTGTAGGTACTAGCCAGGTCCAGGATGAAATGTGCCTAGCTTCAGAGAAAGAACTACACTGGCCATCTCTAGATCAGGGTGGTCTCTGGTGTTCAGAGACATCATAATGCCTTACTGGGAAAGAGGAATGAGAATGCTAACACTGCAATAACCTGTAACTGCAATGAGCTATTCATTTGGCACACACATCTCAGGATTCTTGTTTACTGTTGGTTCTTTCCAACGTGGCCCCAGGAAGGATTTTGCTGCTGCTGTTGGCTTTCAGAACAGAAAAGATGCTTGTTAGTGGAAGAGTTTACATATTGCATATCTGAACTCCAGAATTTGAACTCCAGAATCTTGGGTAGCAAGTATTCAATAATTTCTGTTTGTGGTCTCCAGTAACTCTTCCGCTTTAAGCTGAAAACTCTTCCATTAAGCTTATGCAGGCAATTAAGAATACACCTTTCCATAATAGTTAGCTGACTTCTGATTTTAACTTTTTTATATATGGACTTTCTTGTACTGTCTTATGTATAATAGTAAAAAACACTGATTTTTTAAAAATGAATAGCAGTTTATAAACATTTCAACAAACAAACACACAAACAAATGTATTGCCACTCATGGGCTAGATGCACAATATGTCAGACTTACGAGCTTGTTGTTTTCATCATTAATCTTTTCAGAGTTTCCTGGCAAGAGAGATTGATTGTTAAACCACTCTGAGAACTGTAGCTCTGTGAGGGGAATAGTGGTCTAATAAGAACTCTCAGCACCTATAATAAAATACAATTACCAGGATTATTTAGGGAAAGCAAGGACTGTTTAAAATAATACAATACTGCTTTAAACATATAGTTCAGATGGGGCCTAAGAATTTTTCTAGTTCTGGTGTTGGTACTTAATTGTTGGGTTCCTCAGTTTGATAGGATGAAACAAGTTACCACAGGAAACATCCTTTTATTCAACTGTATTTGAGATCTGAGGAGAGAACCTCTGCTTAGAATTTGAGCTTAAGACCTGACTTTGTTCATATCTCTGATGCAGATGTTTACATTAATAACCTGGTGAGAGGCTGCTGAAGCTATTTCTGTGGTAAAAAAAAATCTGTCTCAGAAGAATCAAAGGTGAATAATTCAATTACACAATCTTAACACCATCCCTAGGCATATTAGGCAGATGTATACTCAAGCTCTTCCCTGGTTTAAAAATATTATCAAAAGGAGGAAAATAGCCAGGTAGGTGATTTGATAGTAGGCTTTTGTGACTTCAACCTCATATTTGTGGTGATCTCAAGTGGTCTCCTCCAGCCACTGACCAGACAGACCTGCTTAGCTTCAGCAAGTTGGGTGTATCATGTGCCCTCAGATCACAACTTGGGACTTTGTGGGTGTCTGAATGATTCATTTTTTATCAGCAGGTTGTTTGTAACAAACTAGTATTTTCAGGATTGTTTTTTTGTGTATCAGTCAAAACAAATAATACATCTACATGCATATCTATAATCTGTATTGGTCTTTCTAGCATCGGACTAAACTGTGCCTTGGGGGCAGTGGAAATGAGGCCCTTCATTGAAGCTATTGGGAAGTGTACAACAGCCTACATTATTTGCTACCCCAATGCAGGTATGGGCAGTTCTGTTTTTGCTTATCAATAAGTGATAAATCTTGTAAATCAACATGATGTGCATTTTTAATACAGCTGCAACAGCTTACTTCATAATTATGTTATCTGCAGTCAACTTAATTGTTATGCAAATGAAGCTGCGTGGTAAAACCCTGCCAAATTCAAGACAGTTATTATGGTTTGAACATATGGAAGCACCCTTGGAGGGGGCCTGCTCCAGCTGCTGGTTGATACCTTTCTGTCTCTCCACTGTCTGGTTACGTCATGATGGGATAGATGAGCAGTGGCTGTGTCTTAGCTGTATGAAGACTAGGTGCTATTAGGCTGTCCATTATGCAGCCACATTCTTCATACCTCTTTGCATTTAGGAAATCTGGATTATAGGCAAGGCGCAAAATGGGATCCAGTGATACATTTCAAGGTTGTAAATCGGAGCTCATGCAGAGTGAAAGCTCTTGCCTTGCAATTTGTTTACCCCTGCTCTTTATTTATTTTAGAGTCTTTCTTACCCTGCTGAAGAGATCCCCATAGCAGTTTACTTAAAATAAAGACAGACCCTGTCTGCAGACTTGCAGTCCAAACAACATGACACAAAAGGAGAAAGAGATGTAGAGGGAAGAGGGGGCAAAACAAACTGGCACCAGTTCTTAAAATTAAGTTTTTGTTTTTTGCAATGACCAACTGGAATGGAAACCAATCAGGGTCAGAAGAAGCTGGTCTTAAAGCAGAACTGATGGAATGCCCCATCCCCTTTTCCACCACTACTGCATGTGTGCGCATCCCCTTATAAAAACTATCCTGGATCCTTTTGAATAAGCATTGCACACAAGCTCAGGGGCAGAGATGTACTTTGGATCTCATCATGTTGGGCAGCTCTAGGAATTTTCTGCTACAGAAGAGACCTGATGTGATTTAGGACTTATTAATGGATTTTCTATATATTGCCCTTGTATCCACAGTAGATTAGGCTGGGATACAGTGACTGGCGCAAGGTTCCCCAGTGAAATTCATGGTTGTGTGGATTTGCCTGGTCCATTTTGACACTTTCGTTGTTTTAAATATATCGGCCAACCAAGATTTATGTCCTGCTTTTTAAAAATAAAATATCCAAGGTAGCACAATCAGTATTAAAATAGTCTGCCCCATACTGGCTCCAGATTGTATATGGTTTATCCAAGGTCTTTGTTCCTCTGTTTGTGTGTGTGTGAGAGAGCCCTGGAGAATATGATGTCAGCAGCCAGAACTGGAAAATGGAGTATAATGTTGTTCAGAATAGGAACCCTATTTCCAGTTCGCCTTGCCTGTATCTTTTTTTTCTTTCAGAGAGCTGGAATTTTTATTTCCCTCCCATTGGAGGATGTGGGAACGAACAAAAGAAGGTCATTATAACCTTTTGCAGGGCTTAGGAAGTATGTCACAAACTCTCAGTGGTTGTTCCATTTGTACATCTCCTAAAGCCTTGCCTGTATCTGAATGGAAGTGACTTCAGTCCAGAAGCTCATAACAGATATTAAACCTCCAAGCGAGGCAGATTTATGATGAAAAGAGCCTTGATAAAAACTCTTGATAGTAGGTTTAGGGGCTGAGTTGATATGAATGAACATTTTGATCCCGCTCTTGTAATGCTTCCTTGGTATTGTGATGTCTTACAGTAAAGTCTGTGTGCTTGAAATTTGAAGCACTAATTTTGATGTATAATTGGTTACATACTGTTATTTTCTGTGGTAAGCAAACATTTTCTGTGGAAAAATATGTGAATGAATCTTTGGATGACACTTAAATTGGTGCCTACCTGAAACAACTGCTTCTCCATTCTGCTAATGCATTTGCTGATGTTTTAGTGAAAAAGGACATTCGTTTTTAGAAAGAAAGGGAGGGAAAACCTGGGAATAATAAATAACCTTGAAAAGCTAATATTTTAAAGCTAAGGCAGGTTGTTGCCTGGGAAAATCTAATTAAGAAAAGACTAATGAGTTTTTTATTTATTAGCAATGTAGCACATACTCATTAATCCCATTGAAAACTACAGCTGCATTGATGATTTTTTCTTTTTAAGCAGATCAAAGCTTTAGAAGTTAAGACCTTTTACCAAACCTCTCAGAAGAAAAACTTCCTAAGATTTATGTATATGGATGTGCCAGATGCATGTGGATGTGTGTTATCGAGCAAATTATAAATTGTATTATCCAGCTGAAATAATAAATGGAAACAAAACTCCCCTATAGTTACCTATAGATCATGTGAAAAGTTACCTAAAGATCATGTGAGGTTCAAGCACTTTCTAATATTTTTTCAGGTCTTCCAAACACCTTTGGTGGTTATGATGAAACACCTGAAGTGACTGCCAAGCACCTAAAGGTAGGGGATAATATTATAGCTGTCAACTTTTCCCCTTTTTAAAGGGAAATTCCTTTATTCCATTTAGAATTCCTCACAAGAAAAGGGAAAAGTTGACAGCTATGAATAATATGTGTATTTATTTCTTCCAACTGTAGAGGGAAAAATATTTGCATGTAAATCAAACCCTGTATTTGTCTACTCAGAAGAAAGTCATATCATGTTCAATGGGGCTTACTCATAGGTAAATACATTTTATGGGATTGCAGCCTTATGGAATGTGGCTGCTGGTTCAGGATCCCAAGTTTGTCCGTGTTGATCTCAGATTATGGAAGACATGTTGCTAGACATGTAGACTCACAAGAAGGACAGATGGAGATGGTTTATAGGAACCTCACATGACCCAGACAGCTGCTTGATAATAGCATTGAGGGGCTTTGCTTTGATTGTGCTGAAGGATATGGGGCTGTGTAAAATACAAGGAGGTACCTATGCAAAAAGTGACTTGGTTCAGGATAGCGCTTAAGCCTTCAGTCAGGCGGAGAGTGGAGTTGCCAGCGTAGTAATTCATCTCCAATCCTGAAGTGCTACATTGGTGACTAGGAAGGAAGTGGAGCTCTTAAGCAAGCAGAACTTGAAGCAGGCTTCCCAGAAATAATATAGATCTATATTTCAAACACACACTTGGGGGGAAAAGGTGAATGTGACTGTTTGAAGATGAGATTTTTTTTTCCAAATGTGGTTGTGTGGGCAGCTCCAGCTACATTCTTGTTAGCTAGCAGGAATCATTTGAAGGTCCTACTGCACTAATTGGGCTCTTACCAGTAGTATGTGACATGCTACTTTTATATTGCTGTTAATTCATCCCCACCAGCTCCCCTAGTTCAATTATATCTAAATACTGTTTTCCCTTATCTGCAGGATTTTGCCTTAGATGGTTTGGTGAACATAGTTGGTGGCTGCTGTGGAACCACTCCAGCGCATATCTGGTAACTTGATACATTAACATTAGTTTCAGCCATCAATGCAGACAACCAAAGAAGCTGTTTGGAGGATGGGGCAGTTTGGTTCTGCACAGTTTAGGGGTCCTAGACACATTCCAGGTTGCTGGAAAATGAAGGAGAGCTGATTCTGTTTCCCTTACATAGCAACCACCACAACGGTGTGTTTATTATGTGCAAATCAGCCTTGGGACATCTCTGGCTGAGCACCTTGTCAATAGTGGTCACTGCATACCTTGTCCTGGTAAAGGTGGCTTGGAGAGACTAGTCACAGCAAGGTGGCATGTCCTTGGAAGGTTATTCACCAAGTGTGTTGGTCACAGCAACTACTGTGTATCTCAACAAGTTCCTTCATGGGGCCTCTTGCAGAGGAATCTTCTGATGGAGGACTGGCCCATGTCTTTGGTTCTGATCAATGTTGTACAAAGTGTCTCCCCTGATTTGGGCTGATCTGGAATTTGTGTAGAGGTTCATGAGGCACTGGGGTTTCTTCATGCAGTCCACCTGATGGGTGAACCAGGGAAATCCATCAACATATGAGAGATCTAAGGGTAGGGAATGTGTGGCCCTCTAGATGTTGTTAGATTACAACTCTCAACAATGCTGACCATTGGCTATGCTGGCTGGGGCTGATAGGAGCTGGAGCCCAACAACATCTGGAGGGCCACACATTCATGATCCATATTCTAAGAGGAGGAATAGCCCCCAGATATATTCCAGAACCAGGAGTTTCAGACTGCAGATGTGTGGTGACAACCATTTCAGGAAAATTTACATTCATTGTCCTTCAGGCTAAGCAATCTTTTTCTTTCCCCTTCGGGATTTAAAGGACTTGTGTGCCAGTTGCAGAAAATGTTGATTGAGTGATGCATGAAACCACTGCTAATTAAGTTAATTAAATTAAATATTTGTTCAGCTATTGCTACTTTGGTAAAATGTATTTCAGCAATCTCCTTATAAAGTTAATTGGAAAACCTCTCTATTTCTTCCCTGATGGCAAGAGTTTAGCCATCTTTCTCTTGTAATAAAAAGTGATGGAGCTGAATTTTAAGGCTTCATGGGGGAATGGAAGGTAGTACTTGAGGGAGTACTTGAGGAATTAAGTGGCCACAAGCATTTTGTGTTACTGTGTATGCCTGAATGCTCATAGGATGCCAATAAAATAAAAATATGGTGGAAAACTGAAGAGAATGAGTATTGGCGCAGGGCACATAGCTTTTCGCTGTTAATAACTTCTGCCTGATTAAGAGCCAGCTTACATAATCATTTTATCTGGAGCAGTTAACTTCTGGATGTCAGGTATTGCAAGCAATGCCTTCTTGTCACAAAAATTAATTATACAGGCAATTTTGGGCACTCTTCAGTATTTCTTGGGTGGTGTTCAAAGGTTAGTATGTTAATTACTGTTTTTACTAAGAGTTGCATTATCTATCTATCTATCTAGTACACTCCTGTGAGCTCCTTAGAGGAGACGTGAGAGGGGACTGTAATAAGCAAATATGTATTGGTCTCTTAACATGTTCTAGTTGAAAATAATCCATACTTGTAAAGCTCTGAACTGCTATTTTGTGTTTTGCTGTTTTGTAATTCAGGAAGATAGCTGAAGCAGTAAAGACATGCAAGCCTCGCATTCCTGCCTCCTCCTTTTCAGAAGGCTACATGCTGCTCTCAGGTGAGAAAGACTGATGTATCCAGCTGTCCTGATTCGCATTCTGTTAAAGTATATTTTAGAATGCCTTACTTTGCTGATTTACCTTGAGATATCTATATACTGCTGGGAATGCATATGTAATTCCTGCCGTTATAGACTAGCTGTTAAACTGAGAGGTAAACTCAAGGCTGGATTATTTCAATGCACTCTATGTGGGGCTGCCCTTGTTCCTGCTCCAGAAGCTGCCGCTGGTGCAGAATGGAGCAGCCAAACTGCTGATGGGGGCACATGGCTGACAACATGCAACACCATTGTTAGAACATCTGCACTGGCTGTCCATTTACTACCAAGCCAGGTTCAAGGTCCAGGCTAGCATAGGGACCACTTGAGCCCTTGTATGCCAGCTTGACCACTGAGACCACGTGTACGAGCATCATTTTCTGACCCCTGAGTTGGAGAGGCTCATTTGATATCGGCACAAAACCCAAGCCCTAACTGTCATTGGCCCAGTCCTGTGGAGTACTTTTTCAATAGCGATTCAACAGGAACCTTCTGTTTTAGCCTTCAAACTATTTGTTGAAAACCTTTCTATGCTGCGAAGCTTATGCAGACAATCATGAAAACATTGTCTGCAATAGTTAGCAGATGACCTGTGATTTTAACTTTTTATGTGGTCTTTATATAACTGTTGTATCCCGCTCTTTCATTTATAAAAAATCAAAATGCTTTACAAGTATTCTTTATCAATAAATAGTAAACTTTGGTACACTAGTCATACCTGCATTCTGCAGTTGCAAGGGGAATTAGTGCTTTTTTCCATCCATGTAGAGGACAGGCTTGTTCCATTAGTCGCATAAATACAAAGAAGAGTACAGGCAACCCTCCATTCATGTGCGGGTTACATTCCGGGTCATCATGCGTGTGTCAGCCTGCCCTGTTCCACCCTCTTCTGCATGTGCATGGTTGCAAGTGCATCAAACACTCGGAAAATGGGAGTTGCCTGTATATTCTTGTAAATCTAAAGCATAGCTCATTATGCTTTGCATATGAGTTACATCTGCTATACAGGGGCTTTATGTGAATTGCGGTAGGTTGCATTTCTGTTTTTTAACTTGTGTTGATTGTTTTTCCCCCCTTTCAAGGCTTGGAACCCTTCAGGATTGGGCAGTACACCAACTTTGTGAACATTGGTGAACGCTGCAATGTTGCAGGATCACGAAGGTTTGCCAAACTCATCATGGCCGGCAATTATGAAGTAAGCATTCAACTTAGTTTGTCTCTGACTTAACATATTTTAAGAATTTGCATATTCAGCTTGTGGTAGATAAGTTATCGGCAGGGAACTTTTTTTCCATGCAGTTGGTGGAAGTGTACTTATTTGGTTCAGCGTGAAAAAAAAGTGTTGAGGCACTTCTCTTGTAAAGGTGAAAGGCCTACCATGGAAGCATTTTTGTTAATAGGCACCAAAGTACTCAAGCATTTGAATTTCTGGAAGTGTGAGCTTCAGCTGTGCTTGGACAACTGAAAGAAAGGACTCATGGATTCCTGACTTCCACACAGGTTCCACATTGTTGCTTCTGCCTGCAGGGTTTCTGAAGTGATATATTACTAGGGCAGTGTGGGAATAAGCTGCAGGAAAGAAGCTCCCAGACTCCTACGGTTATGTGCAAATGGGGCTTCGCTTTGGCCCAAGAAACTATTTCAGTCCAATATGTTGTGTGGAGCCGAGCCCTTAATAAAGAGAAGAGGAATCTGCATAAGACAAGAGAGGATGGGAAACACATTTATATTAATGTGTAGAGTTTTAGTTTTAAGGGAGTGGGGAGCTGTTTGATGTAATTCATAATTGGAAATGATCGGCAACAAAGAGGAATATAAAAAGGACTCACTAATGCAAGGCCCAACTTAGGCCTTTACTATACTTATAAAAAATAATTTTTCTGTGATCCCTTTTTAGGATGCCCTGAGTGTAGCCAAGGCCCAGGTTGAGATGGGAGCTCAAATTTTGGATCTCAATATGGACGACGGGATGCTGGATGGGCCATGTGCTATGGCCAGATTCTGCAACTTCATTGCTTCAGAACCTGACATTGCCAAGGTTGTATGCACAACTTCTGATGTCAGATTAAAACAGGTGTTCTTGCAGATAGAGCTGCAAATTGGGGGAGGGGCGTATACGGCATTAATAATAATCTCTTAAGGCTACAGACAGTATTTAGTGACTGCATTTCTACCGAGTTGCAACTTTCCTGAAAGTTCACCCCATGGCACTGCTGTAACGCTAGTGGTCCCACCAAGATGTACAAGGGTTCTCAACCACCCAGTCATTACCCCTGATCCTAGCCAGGTGACTATGGTGTAGTCAGAACCTTTGCAATTGGCTCTGCTCATGTGGTGATGTAGAGTACATAAATGTTGCAGTAATACTCCTGTATTGCTGCTGAAATGTCTAAATGTTCAAAGGAAAAAAATAAATATCAGGGAAACATTTTGAAGTGCTGTGTTATTATTGGTCGGGAGGATTCTTCCTTTTCTTCTTTTGAAGGACTGCAACAGTTTGAAATGCAGATGGCTCACCGTGAAGAGTACAGTCATACCTAGGAAGTTGAACAGAATCTGTTCCGGAAATCCGTTCAACCTCCAAAATGTTCAGAAACCAAAGTGAGACTTTTGATTGGCTGCAGGAAGCTCCTGCAGCCAATTGGAAGCCCCATCAGATGTTCAGTTCCAAAGAATGTTCACAAACTGGAACACTCACTTCCGGGTTTGCGGCGTTCAGGAACCAAAATGTTCAACTTGCAAGGCATTCGGGATCCAAGGTACGACTGTACTACATAAATGAAAAGCAAAGCATTCTGTGCAAACCTGAAATTGTTGCTAGTCTGATCTATGGTTTAAGGGAAACAAACTGGGATGATCAACCACACTGTTGGAAGTTGCATGCAATGTCCGTAAGTTCCTTGGTGTTCCTTTTAACCATGGATTGTCAACATTATTTTTTATATGCATAACTACACAACAGGTTAGAAAACATCAACACTGTGGTGACATTTTTCTGTTGATGTTTTAGTTTTTGAGAAAGAAAAAAGTAGCTAACTTGTAAATTTGCACTCCCCCCCCCACTGCTTCCCCTGTATCAGGTGCCGCTCTGTATAGATTCTTCAAATTTCGCAGTGATAGAGGCTGGGTTGAAGTGTTGCCAAGGAAAATGCATAGTGAACAGCATCAGTCTGAAGGAAGGCGAAGACGACTTCCTGGCAAAAGCGAGAAAAATAAAGAAATATGGAGCAGCTGTGGTAGTTATGGCTTTTGATGAAGTGGGTCAGGTCAGTACCACTTTAACATACCTTGCTGACTTTGAGGAAAGTCCCATAATATTTTTGTTATATCCACAATCCGGAGTACTAAAGGAGTTGAGGGGGGCAGCATATACATAACACATTTACTGCACACTTAAAGAGCATGGCTTTCCCCCCCCCCCAGAAATATTTGAACTGTCATTTACTCCTCACTGAGCTACAATTCTCAGCACCCTTAACAAACTGCAGTTCCCAGAAAAGTGGGGGAAGTAATGAGCTTTAAATATATGGTCTGTATGCCATCTGGGAACCAAACCAGCAGGAAATGAGGAGCTAACAGAATATGATACACCCCTGAATAACAGAATTGATAAAGGGATATTGAAATTATCATCCACTCAGATAATAAGCTCATTGGTGCCTTGATGTAACATGGAAGATAAGAGATTCACTGGTCAAACCTTGCAGACAGGAAACTTACCTTTCCTTCTCCCTTTTTTTCCTCTCTCTCCCCTCCCCCCCCTTTTCAGGCCACTGAATCTGACGAAAAAATTTCGATCTGCACCAGAGCCTACCACCTCCTAGTGAACAAAGTGGGCTTTAATCCGAACGATATCATTTTTGATCCCAACATTCTTACCATAGGTACTGGAATGGAGGAACACAATCTGTATGCAATTAACTTTATCAATGCGACTAAAACCATAAAAGTGAGTCTACGGAGTTCTTTAATGGGGGTGGGGTGGGGTTTGATTATTATTTAAAGTATTGTGGTGGAGGGAGAAGGGGAGCACACCAGAATATAAGCAATGGCCTGTGTGGAATGATGCAGCTCTCTTCATACTGTACTAGCTCCTCAGCCCTGCTTCGGATAGCAAAGATATTATAAATTATATATCAGTCTAAAAATATCCCAGACAATTATCTGTAGTGTAAATATACTTATAGTAATTAAATGGGGCAATTTTAGCAAAATGTTGGCAGATTAGCCAAAAGGTCTTTGACAAGCTACGTGAAAGCTGCCTCATTTAATTAGCACAAGCTCCATTATTGCAGTGTATTCTATCTCTAATTTGATTGTACTCTGAACAGGATCTCCTTCAAATACTTTATTATAAATGTGTGTGCGCATATGTTACTTGTAATTAAAGGGCAAAAATACAGTGGTACCCCGCTAGATGAATGCCTTGCTAGACGAAAAACTCGCTAGACGAAAGGCATTCGCTAGCGAAAGGCTGTTTCGCAAGACGAATTTTTCAATGGGCTTGCCTCGCAAGACGAAAAAATTTCCGATTCCCCCCCCCCCCGTCAAACCGCTATTCCCCCGTTGGTGCTTCGCAAGACGAAAAATTCGCTATATGGCAGCACTCGCAGAACGAATTAATTTCGTCTGCGAGGCACCACTGTATAGCAATTACCTATTTCCATCTTTATTGGTGTGGATTTATAACCCACTTTCTTTCTAAAGCCGAGGGGGCTAAAAGCAAGAATAAGAATTCCTTTATTTATGTTTGCACCACCCCTGCAAGGTAGGCCAATATTATGATTTGACAGATCATGATATAGGACAAAGGAGTATGATCTCCCAAAATTGTTGTTATTATTTATTTGATTTATCTCACCCTTCCTCCTGAAGGAGCTCAGGTTGGCCAGCTTGTGCTTCACAGGCAACAAGGGCTGGGTAGAAATTATTTACAATATAAACACACACAGTAACTTAACATGTGAGGAGTCAATGTTCATATAAATAACTGTTTGCATGTGCTAGTAAGCTAATTGCAGCTCCTCTGCAGGCATATGTGCAGTGATTTACATCTGTGTATGATAGCATGTTGGGATCTCTGTTCCTCTGTCTCTGCAGCCTGTGAATTAATAATCTTATAGGAATTTTGTAGTGAAGTAGCCTTGAGATGGGACTCTTAACTCATATTTCCACTGTCTAGTTACAGTCTTCTATCTACTGGATTATTATGTCTCATAGTCATGCAGATACATCTGGCTCTAATATGGCCATGTAAAGTCAGAGGTGAAATTACGTAGTTTAATGAATGTAAGGTTAACTTACGGGAAATAAATGAGCAAGTTATCTATGGTAATCTGTAGACTGACCAGCTCCTGTTTTGAAGGATTTTCGCACCTTATCCATGAGGAATAGCAAATAGAATGTTAAAATAATCCAAGTGGGACAATGCACAGCCTTGAATGTGGGATAGGCTATGTTTGAGAGAAATCTTGCCTGGAGTGATAGCTGTTTTTCACCTGCTGTTTCTATGGTGCCCAGACACTGCTATGTGCCTGGGTAGCTCACTGTCCTTTAGACCACAAAGATGTGCTTCATGAATTCACTGATGGCCCTTAGGCCTCTGATACGAAAATAGGTTTTTATCATGAGCTTTGCTGCTTATCCTATTGTTGTCAGGAAACTCTGCCTGGAGCCAAAATAAGTGGAGGCCTTTCCAATCTGTCTTTTTCCTTTCGGGGAATGGAAGCTATTCGAGAAGCAATGCATGGAGTTTTTCTGTACCATGCCATTAAGGTAATGTGAGCATTTTGACAAAACAGCTTCTGATCAGAATGCATATCTTGTAGTATTCATTATCTTCCCTCTCCTGTTCCTGTATTGTCAGTATGGATTGGACATGGGGATTGTGAATGCGGGAAACTTGCCTGTGTATGATGATATCCACAAGGAGCTGTTGCAGTTGTGTGAAGATTTGATTTGGAATAAGGATCCAGAGGCCACAGAGAAGCTTCTGCGTTACGCCCAGGTAATGTTTATGTTTTGCCTGCTTTCTTTTTTAAAATGCAAGCCGTGGCATTCAAACATTGAACCTTGGGGATTAAAAATAAATAAATTCTTTATGTATTTGTCTTCCTTGGTGAGTGGCGCAATTTTTCTGCCAAGATGCAAAATCACATTGGGAGGTGGGGGGGGGGGATATTCTAAGGGCACATAATAATGTTATATGTCAAAGATAAGCAGGTCTGAGCCTGGAGGGAAAGTTGTCTGGCAGTCCTGTGGATATTTTTTTTCCAAAGGAAGAGCGAGATATAAGCATAGTAAGAAATACCTGGAGAAAACCATATTTGATAATTATGCAGTCTCTGTGTTCTGCGTGCACTGTTGTTATATTAAAGCATACTGTTTTAATATGAAAGTGTATACATGCTTGTTTATACAACATTCAGTGTTATTAAGAACCAAGGTACACACTCTGAAGAATCTCAGTGTCTAGCCTATAGTGACAATACCATTTCAGAATGCTGTGTGTGTGTGCGCGCGCGCGCAAATACGATTGGAATATTACCCTAAGTAATACTTTGCCCTTTTCTTCTAACTTTCTAAACTAGTACCTGTTTCCTTGATAGTATAGCTACCCACAGGCAGGGAGGTTTTGAGCATTCAATCATACAATTCCCCCACATCATTCTCGAGTGGTATAGACTCAGGAAGACTATACCATAGGATTCTTCTGGACGTGTGTTTCAATGTTAATATTTTGTAGCTTGTTAAATGAGCATTTCCCCCTAAGGCAAGAATAATTATGCTTAGAAGCTCTCAAAGGAGGGAATAAAGTTACTGCTCCTTTGGTAAACCCTAGCCTATTTAATGAGAAAACAGCTCAGACTTCTTCCAAGCTGCTTTTTCTCCTGTTAGAGCTGTGCTTGGAGTTTTGGACACTGTAAAGACCCTAATTTCTGCCTGCTATAAGGGGAACAGTTTCAGTACCCCTCAGTCCAGCCTAAGAGGGCTGATAGAGATTTCTAATATATATGTTAATGGGCTCTGGACTGGCAATGACTGGCCCAAGAATGAGGCCTTGGGGGTTGCTTTGAATAGCTCAATGGAGATGTTGACCCAGCGTGTGGCAGCTGTGAAAATTGCAGCTTCCATGCTAGGGCTAAATAGGAAACTTTTTGAAAATAAAACAGCTGATATCATAATGCCATTATACAAATCTATGTTGGGACCTCACTTGGCATACTGTGTACGTTCTGATCGCCTCAGCTCAAAATGGATATTACAGAACTTGAAAGGCTCACAACAGGCAACCAGGATGATTAAGGGGGTTGGAGCAACTCCCACATGAGGAGTGTCATCATGGGCCCATCTGGCCACAACAGGTTGTACCCCTCTTTTGTACCCTGCCTCCCCACCCCACCCCATTTGAAGTACTTGCTGCCACCAAACAGCCTCCCGAAGTTCTCCTGGTTCTCTCTGAAGGTGCCTTAGGTAATGTGAGGTTGAAGGGGATTTAGAATGAGGTGCTTTCTTAAGCTGATGAAGTACAGATTTTGATTCATTAGTGATCCATTACGTGACAGAACATAAACTATAGCCAACAGGAACTGTACCAAAGCCAAATTAATTTGTTATGTTATTGAAATAGAACTGTTAGGTTGGCCAGGGATAAAGTTAATTTAAATTAAATTCCCAGAAATAGAAATCCAAAGCTTCAGTCCTTGAGGCATATCTTTTTCTATTGATGAGCCACTTATGGTTCGATGCCTTGCCTCTTCAGAAGGAAATACCTTTAAATGGTTAGTGTAAAGCAATATTTAGCCTTGTCTGTTTACATGGGTTCAAAAACCATCTACATTAAAATATCTTGAGCACAAGTTAGTGATTGGAAGGCAGGGATCCAGAGGAAATAGTCAGAAACAACATGCTCAAAGTGGGCGGTGCTCAAACACAAAGTGGGCACAGCCAGAACATGCAACCCTTTCTCACATACACAAATATCACATTCTCTCTCCCTCTCTCTCACTCACGCACATCACATTTTCAGACATGCACACCTCGTTCTCTTTCTCACACACACACAAACACTCACTCATTTAAGCAAATTGACCATGCAAGAGGGTTCCTACATAGCCAGATTTGCATCATTTTCTCTTTGTGTGATGGGAAAGGGGAGTCTTTTTTCAGCACAGAGAAAAGGCTTTATTCAGGATCAAAATAGGCATGGCATGACAGCAGAGGCCTAGCAAGCCGGATGGAGAGTGCTGGTAGGCCAGATCTGGCCTATAGGCTGGAGGTTCCTCCTTGCTGCTGTACGCACCTTGGCTCTGAGCTTGTGATCAGGAATGCTCCTATTCCAAGCCTTCTCAGTCATGCAGATGGAGACTTGCGTATATAGTTTGTATGCAGTTCAGCCCTTATCCTGAATGCATGCAGGGGCAGAGCCAATGAATGGAATAGAGTGAACTATTATGTATGAAAGACTGTGCATTCACCACCTACTTAAGTCCTCATCCAATCAGCCTTCCATCTACAGAATGTATCTGGAATGCTGGAAAAAAAGGCTTTTAGTCTGTATCTTTTCCTTGGGCCAGACGTCTCCACTTGAGAGGGGACTCAGGCTGTATGATTCCAAATGGCAAATGCTTTCAAGTTTTTCTTTTTCTTTTTTAAAGAAGGCATTTATTATTATTATTATTATTATTATTATTATTATTATTATTATTATTACAACAAAAATCTAATTTTCCAATCCAGACTCATGCTCAAGGAGGAAAGAAAGTGATACAGACGGATGAATGGAGAAATGGCTCTGTAGAAGAAAGACTGGAGTATGCCCTTGTCAAGGTGATTTTTTATGTGTTTTTCCATATCAAAGCCAATGTCTGTTCTCTTCAAACAGACTCTACTTAAATTATAATTTTGTATACTTCCTTATTACCAAGCACTTTGAACCTCTAAAGAGTAGATTTTAAAAAAATTGGGTTCTTATAATTACCTGTATTCCTTGATTGAAGAATGATTTGAGGAGAAGGTTGTTGGAAGGTGTCAATGTAATATTCTTAGCCTGTCCAACTTAAATCCTCCCAGGATTTCTTTGTGATGGAAGGAGGAATACAGATAGAATTCAGGTAGAAACGTGTTTGGCAAGACTTCTCTTAATGACTGGAAATGAGTGAATATTAGCCACTTCTTACAGACATAGGGTTGTATCAAGTTATACTCTGATAGATGCACTGAAATTAATGGACCTGAGTTAGTCATGTCCGTTAATTTTAGTGGGTCCATTCGGTGCAGAACTAATGTTAGATGCAACCCATGTACTTCACAACGTTGCAAAATTGTACAAGCCAGCTTTCCAAGACACACAACCTTGTAATTCACAGGTAATGAAATCTGGAAAATCTGTTCACCTGAGATAACCTTGCAACAACTCCTTGCAATCACGGTGATTACAAATGTATTGCTTACTGACTCCTACCATGGGTGGTTTTGCTGATTATGTTATTCTAAGGCTGTATCAGCCGCAAGTCAACTCTTGTTATATCTATATCTATATAAATGTTCAAGTTGGGTGTTTGTTTGCGATCGCCTTGCTCCGTAACCGCTTGACCGATTTTGCTCATATTTGGACACAACATTCTATGGCCATATGGGAGTGATCATACATAATTAGATTGTACAGATACCACATTTTTAATAGGTAAAAATATGATTTTGGGCAAAAAAAATTAGCGCCCTCCACAGGACGTTAGAAGCTACAGCACAGTACAACTATCTCTACCCCCTCCTCCTCTTCTTCGGACGTCACTGCCACCATCCAATGGAAAGGCAGATCGCCCAGAAACATTGCTGTTGCCTTCACCTACACATAGCCAGGCCGGGCAGCAAAGCTGCATCCGGCATTTGTGGCCTCACTTCACCCAGCTCCACACACAGCGAGTTTCCAACACCACTTCCACCGCCTGTACAAAGCCAAGCTGTGCAGACCGGCAAAGCCCCGCCCGCCATTTATGGCGTCACCTCGCCCTGCTCCAAAGGCGGCGAGTTTCCGACAGCGGCTCCACCGCCTGTACAGAGCCGAGCCACGCAGACCAGCAAAGCCCCATCCGCCATTTATTGCCTCACCTCGCCCAGCTCCAGAGACACATCAAAAACGTCAAAACAACCCGTAAAGACAATCATAACAAAACACCTCCAAACTGGAATAACAGTAATAAGAAGTTGTATGCACAAAGACAAAAACGGAACACCACAACAGACATTGGAAATCCTACACTTCAGCAAAATAAGGTATTCAAAACCATACGCTTTCTCTTTTATACTATACTTTTCCATTTCACCAAATCAGCCACAGCAAGGCGTGGCCAGGTCAGCTAGTAACATATAAAATGAAAAGCTGATATTAAAACATCTGTATATGAGAAAAATCACCACAGGTGTAACTGTCTGTCTTTCTTTTAGATAACAACAAAAATCTAATTTCCCAACTTTATCTTTACTTATCTTAAATATCAATCCAGACTTACGCTCAAGGAGGAAAGAAAGTGGTACAGATTTTAAACTGAGGTTGAAAGCAACCGACTAAGCTCATTTTGGCTTAACTGGTTTTTTCCCCACTTGGCCTTACTGAGCGTACCTCAGGCTACAAGTGTGAAGAGGGTTGTGGTATCAACAGAACAACTGAAGAACCATCTTCAAAACAAAATCAAAAATTCTTTCCAGTAGCACCTTAGAGACCAACTGAGTTTGTTCCTGGTATGAGCTTTCGTGTGCATGCACACTTCTTCAGATACCTGTCACTCTTTAAAACTTCCTTCAGAAGTGTTTCTTGAAGTGCCCCCTCCCTTTTAAATTGAGGCAATTAAGAACAGGGCCACCCGCTCCTGGGATACCTATGAGTGGCCTTCTCATTTCCTGTTTTGTCAGACTCACTCCTGAAAAAGTTTTCTGCCGCTTTCAACTTGGATTTGATGTTGCTTGTATAATGTTTGGTTTCTGTTGCTGATTTGTTTCACTCGTTGATGACTTTCTTTGACTTCATATTTGTTCGCTGCCATGTGACGCTCTGTAACACTCCTTCATAGAGGTGGGCTGTGTTTGTGTCTGCTGGTGAAGACCCAGTCCTTCCTCCTGCAGACTTCCAGCAAAAGCAGCTGTATGTAGATAAAGAGGAGGGAGAATTTACTCTCTCTGCTTTGCCCCTGTCCTTTCCTTGTTTTTCGGAGACTCTGCAGCTCCCCACTTTGGTTAGTGTAATATGATTATGCTTATTTTAGCAGTGCATGAGCACACTAATACTATGTCTCTCTTTCCCCACCCCCAGGGTATTGATAAGTATGTGGTTGAAGACACAGAAGAAGCTAGGTTAAACAAAGAAAAGTATCCCAGACCTCTGAATATAATTGAGGGGCCTCTGATGAATGGCATGAAAACAGTTGGTGATCTTTTTGGAGCTGGCAAGATGTTTCTACCACAGGTAAAGAAGAATGATGAGAATTTTCTATTAACCATTAATAAGTTATCTATGAAAATGAATGATTTATGTATAAATTAATTACCAGACCAATAGCCTGTTCCACCTAGGGTGTGCCCCAGACAATGGCTTCATCTGAATTGTACCAGTAAAACACAGAAGTTGTTTTATACCAGATCAGGCTACATCATCATCATTAGTTTTAGTATTAGTATTGTATTTTATTAAGTGCTTTTTTTCTCTAAAAAATATGTTAGGGGTACTCAATTTCCTACTCATATTGAAATACTGCCCCTCAATGAGGCCAAACTTAAATTCACAAAATGTTTAGGGGTATGTGTATCCCTGCATCCCCCCAGAAAAAAGCACTGATTGTATTGTACAGTGGTACCTTGGGTAACAAACGCTTCGGGTTACAAACACTTCGGGTTACAGACTCGGCTAACCCGGAAGTAGTACCCTGGGTTAAGAACTTTACCTCAGGATAAGAACAGAAATCACGCGGTGGCGGCAGGCCCCATTAGCTAAAGTGGTACCTCAGGTTAAGAACTGTTTCAGGTTAAGAACGGACCTCCAGAACGAATTAAGTTCTTAACCAGAGGTACCACTGTATTGTATTGTATTGTATTGTATTGTATTGTATTGTATTGTATTGTATTGTATTATTTATACCCCACCAATGTGGTTGGGTTTCCCCAGCCACTCTGGGTGGCTCCCAACAGAATAGTAAAACAAAACAAAACAAAACAAAACAAAACAGCATTGTATAATATTTATGGCAGTGACTCTCCTGTCACCTGCTAACTGAGTCCATTTTAACTAGAGATGCCAGAGAATGAACCTGGAATCTTCTGCATGCAAAGAGTGTGCTATACCACTGATCAATGGTCCCTCCACTATTCCACAGTTCAAGAAGCTAGGCATATCCTAAACAGTGAAATGGATGTTGTTTTCATCTTCCCTAATAGCTATGGGCATTCCTATATTCAGCCTTCCAAGATGAGCAACAATTCCTTCTAGACTAGTAGCTTTCTAGATATGCTGTTATCCACTACTATATTCTGGCAGGTCAGCTTGCAGCATAATTCTTTTAATTTGTCTATTCCTTGTCTTGGTACTCTCTCTTAGTATAGTGGTACGGGTTGTTCATTTTTTTGGTTAATTTATTTCTAGTTTTATCTACAAGTTCCTCAAAAGCACTTGTGCCTCATAGTAGGGCCAGCTTAGCTGATGTGGGCTCTCCTTACATTTGCAGACCGTTGTCCAATGGCATTCCATTAATCCAGGTATTGATTCACATTTCTTGGCCAACAGCCCAACACAATGATTGAGCAAGCCCATAGAAATGGATCTGTGAATGGGCTAAGCAGCATGGAGGCATGTTAATATGATCAGTGCAGGAGTTTCTAGGCAGCAGAGGCTAGGGAAGATACTAAAGTGTGTTTTTAATTGGAGGTTATTGATAGTCTGGTCTAATTTGCATGATGGATCGAGGTGGTGGTTTGTTTTTTTGTTTTTTAAATGAACTCTTAGCTAAACACGTAGCTGTAATTGGTTCTTCCCTTGAATCTGGGCATCCAGGTTATCAAATCTGCTCGTGTTATGAAGAAGGCTGTTGGTCATCTGATTCCCTTCATGGAAAAGGAAAGAGAGGAAATGCGTGCATTGTCAGGTTCCACAGAAGAAGAGGCAAGTTTTCACACTACATTGTTTGGTTCTATTTAATGAATTTTTTCCATGGTTGTGTTAGAGCCTTGCAGGTTATAGCAAAATTTATTGTGAGGCAGGTATTCATATTGCTGGTTGCGGCAATCTCTGTAAAACAGACAAGTAGATTTGCTTTTGGAAACAAGTGGTTGGTTGTAACATATAAAATTTGCCTTTTGACACTTTCCCCAATAAAAACAGGTGCCCAGTAAGTAACAGTAGCCAGTGCTGCACAGAGATCCATCATGATAAACTCTGCACCTAATTGTCCTGGACATTGCATGCACTTTCACCAAATACCTTGGGGCGCGTGCAGACAGATATAAAAGCATGCCTTTTTGTCTCAGTGGGCGGAGCCCAGCTTCCCTCCGCCTTTCCTCTTCAAATGCTACACACACCTCCCATAGCAAAACCTGATCTCCTCGTCCACTTTACCTGTTCTATGCTTCTGGTTGGTGTCTGCCTTTTTATGGCGTATGTTGTTCTGAAGAGCTCTTTGAGCTATTTGTATGACTGCACATTAAAACAATTTACAAGAGGCTGGTTTATTAAACACACACACACACACACACACACACACAGAGAACAATTATTTGTTTTTAAGATGAAAAACTACTTTGGGGAGGGTGCTTTTTGGCACCACAAGGGCTGAGCCATTTGCACAGCTTTATCTGCCTTGGACTGGCACCATTCCCCCCCCCCCCTTGAGGTTGATTCCCAAGAGGAAACTGATCACATGACAACAACATGGTGAAATGCTCTCCAGAATGGAACACCTCCTGTTTTTACATACAGATCTGTGCCTCCTTGGGAAGCATATGTCAAACTGGTGTTTAGTTGCTCCTATATTGGAAATAATCATAGGGCTCGAAAGAACCTGAAGATTGTTGCTATAGCAGGATATTTCATTCCTAACAAGTGTGAAAATTAAATGACAGCAATTGTTCTTGTAGTTCCAATTGTTGCGAGGGTTGTATTGGATTTTGGAACAAACTGAGACTTTTACGCTGTCTTTGACATTTGGGTAAGAAACCAGAATGAGCTAAGACCAAAAAGAAAAAGGCTATGGGAAACATTTAAAACAACCGATAGCTAGCTTAGGAGTTCTACTGGGGTGTGCGTCTTTATCTTATAGGTGTACTGGTACTTAAATGGGGAAATGTGTATATGTTTACAGAATTTGGCCAATCCTGTATTATTGCTTGGTTGGTGCTACAGAAAATTCTGGATGCTATTGCTAGCAAACAATAAGAGAGAGAGATTCTGTTAGCCCCTGAATAGTGTGCATTAACAATGAGAAAACACTGCTGTCCTGCATTAAAATAATATACATATCTGCTGGCATGGCTTCTCTCTGGAGTGCAGTTATCCCCAGAGCAGTAACTGTAGTGCCAGAACATCAGCAAATATAGAGCACTGGTTATTATGTTTTAGAATGAACGCTTGTGCCTGCAGGCTTGTGCCAGGATCGAAAAGGAAAGCTATTTGGTTCTCTGCCCAGTATTAGAATGCTCCAATTCATTTAATGCTTGAAATGGTCTTGTTTTTACGTAGAAGACATCTTTAAATCAAACGCATGTCCTGGTCCACATTGCAGCACTGTCTGCGGTTGGGTGATTTCCCCCCCCCCCCTTCTCCTTCACTACTTCATTCCTGTTTGTTTGTAGGATTTCCATCACCAATTAGATCTGCAATCATTGCTGGACCGGTCCACTATACTTACTTGTTTTCTTTCAGCTTGATTAAATGAATGTGCCTTTCTGCCCCAGCTGTGCAGGCTTTTGAGTGTTCATGAATTCAATGCAGAATGATGCTGGATGGCGCAGTCACTTGGCATAGTCTCGAATGTTCAATTCTCCCCAAACCTCTACATTTTAGGAAGACAGAGGAGATTAATCATTGTAGTAAATACAGTGTTTCTCAGGCATCAAATATTATCGTTGTTGTTGTTTGTTTATTAAAGATCATAGGTGATGTAAAAGATTTTAAAGGCCTAGATTGCACATCCAGTTTTGTTTTGAGCCCAGGTGTGTTTCATCCATGTATAAAACTTGGGCTAGAGGCACAGATTTGGAAAACACAATGGATGCACAACAAAAGGGGTTCAGGCA